>NC_134483.1:544294514-544594514 GCF_040206685.1 Ascaphus truei
TCAGTGTGCATGTACTTCTCTCTGTGCTGGAAAGTACCCCCCTCCAGCACCATACTGCAGTGTGCATGTACTTCTCTCTGTGCTGGAAAGTACCCCCCTCCAGCACCATACTGCAGTGTGCATGTACTTCTCTCTGTGCAGGAAAGTACTCCCCCCTCCCCCCCCCAGCACCATACTGCAGTGTGCATTGTACTTCTCTCTGTGCTGGGAAGTACCCCCCCTCCAGCACCATACTGCAGTATGCATGCTTACTTCTCTCTGTGCTGGAAAGTATCCCCCCATCACCATACTGCAGTGTCATGTACTTCTCTCTGTGCTGGGAAGTACCCCCCCTCCCAAGCACCATACTGCAGTGTGCATGTACTTCTCTCTGTGCTGGAAAGTACCCCCCTCCAGCACCATACTGCAGTGTGCATGTACTTCTCTCTGTGCTGGAAAGTACCCCCCTCCAGCACCATACTGCAGTGTGCATGTACTTCTCTCCTTGCTGGAAAGTACCTCCCCTCCAGCACCATACTGCAGTGTGCATGTACTTCTCTCTGTGCTGGAAAGTACCCCCCCTCCAGCACCATACTGCAGTGTGCATGTACTTCTCTCTGTGCTGGAAAGTACCCCCCTTCCAGCACCATACTGCAGTGTGCATGTACTTCTCTCCGTGCTGGAAAGTACCCCCCTCCAGCACCATACTGCAGTGTGCATGTACTTTCTCTCTGTGCTGGAAAGTACCACCCCTCCAGCACCATACTGCAGTGTGCATGTACTTCTCTCTGTGCTGGGAAAGTACCCCCCTCCAGCACCATACTGCAGTGTGCATGTACTTCTCTCTGTGCTGGAAAGTACCCCCCCTCCAGCACAATACTGCAGTGTGCATGTACTTCTCTCTGTGCTGGGAAGTACCCCCCTCCAGCACCATACTGCAGTGTGCATGTACTTCTCTCTGTGCTGGAAAGTACCCCCCTCCAGCACCATACTGCAGTGTGCATGTACTTCTCTCCATGCTGATAAGTACCCCCCTGTACCCCCCTCCAGCACCATACTGCAGTGTGCATGTACTTCTCTCCATGCTGATAAGTACCCCCCTCCAGCACCATACTGCTGTGTGCATGTACTTCTCTCCGTGCTGGAAAGTACCCCCCCCCCCCCAGCACCATACTGCAGTGTGCATGTACTTCTCTCTGTGCTGGAAAGTACCCCCCTCCAGCACCATACTGCAGTGTGCATGTACTTCTCTCTGTGCTGGAAAGTACCCCCCTCCAGCACCATACTGCAGTGTGCATGTACTTCTCTCTGTGCAGGAAAGTACTCCCCCTCCCCCCCCAGCACCATACTGCAGTGTGCATGTACTTCTCTCTGTGCTGGGAAGTACCCCCCCTCCAGCACCATACTGCAGTATGCATGTACTTCTCTCTGTGCTGGAAAGTATCCCCATCACCATACTGCAGTGTGCATGTACTTCTCTCTGTGCTGGAAAGTACCCCCGTGCATGTACTTCTCTCTGTGCTGGAAAGTACCCCCCCCTCCAGTCACCATACTGCAGTGTGCATGTACTTCTCTCCATGCTGGAAAGTACCTCCCTCCAGCACCAATACTGCAGTGTGCATGTACTTCTCTCTGTGCTGGAAAGTACCCCCCTCCAGCACCATACTGCAGTGTGGCATGTACTTCTCTCTGTGCTGGAAAGTACCCCCTTCCAGCACCATACTGCAGTGTGCATGTACTTCTCTCCGTGCTGGAAAGTACCCCCCCTCCAGCACACATACTGCAGTGTGCATGTACTTCTCTCTGTGCTGGAAAGTACCCCCTCCAGCACCATACTGCAGTGTGCATGTACTTCTCTCTGTGCTGGAAAGTACCCCCCTCCAGCACCATACTGCAGTGTGCATGTACTTCTCTCTGTGCTGGAAAGTACCCCCCTCCAGCACAATACTGCAGTGTGCATGTACTTCTCTCCGTGCTGGAAAGTACCCCCCTCCAGCACCATACTGCAGTGTGCATGTACTTCTCTCCGTGCTGGAAAGTACCCCCCCTCCAGCACCATACTGCAGTGTGCATGTACTTCTCTCTGTGCTGGAAAGTACAACCCCCCCCCCCACAGCACCATAATGCAGTATGCATGTACTTCTCTCTGTGCTGGAAAGTACCCCAATCCAGCACCATACTGCAGTGTGCATGTACTTCTCTCTGTGCTGGAAAGTACCACACTCCAGCACCATACTGCATTGTGCATGTACTTCTCTCTGTGCTGGAAAGTACCCCCCCCCCCCCCCGCTGGCACCATACTGCAGTGTGCATGTACTTCTCTCCGTGCTGGAAAGTACCCCCCTCCAGCACCATACTGCAGTGTGCATGTACTTCTCTCTGTGCTGGAAAGTACCCCCCTCCAGCACCATACTGCAGTGTGCATGTACTTCTCTCTGTGCTGGAAAGTACCCCCCCTCCCAGCACCATACTGCAGTGTGCATGTACTTCTCTCTGTGCAGGAAAGTACCCCCTCCAGCACCATACTGCAGTGTGCATGTACTTCTCTCTGTGCAGGGGAAGTACCCCCCTCCAGCACCATACTGCAGTGTGCATGTACTTCTCTCTGTGCAGGAAAGTACCCCCCTCCAGCACCATACTGCAGTGTGCATGTACTTCTCTCTGTGCAGGAAAGTACCCCCCCCTCCAGCACCATACTGCAGTGTGCATGTACTTCTCTCTGTGCAGGAAAGTACCCCCCTCCAGCACCATACTGCAGTGTGCATGTACTTCTCTCCGTGCTGGAAAGTACCCCCTCCCCAGCACCATACTGCAGTGTGCATGTACTTCTCTCTGTGCTGGAAAGTACCCCCCCCCCCCAGCACCATACTGCAGTGTGCATGTACTTCTCTCTGTGCTGGAAAGTACCCCCCCCCCCCCCCAGCACCATACTGCAGTGTGCATGTACTTCTCTCTGTGCTGGAAAGTCCCCCCCCCCCCCCCCAGCACCATACTGCAGTGTGCATGTACTTCTCTCTGTGCTGGAAAGTACCCCCCCCCCCAGCACCATACTGCAGTGTGCATGTACTTCTCTCTGTGCTGGAAAGTACCCCCCCCCCCCCCAGCACCATACTGCAGTGTGCATGTACTTCTCTCTGTGCTGGAAAGTACCCCCCCCCCCCCAGCACCATACTGCAGTGTGCATGTACTTCTCTCTGTGCTGGAAAGTACCCCCCCCCCAGCACCATACTGCAGTGTGCATGTACTTCTCTCTGTGCTGGAAAGTACCCCCCCTCCAACACCATACTGCAGTGTCATGTACTTCTCTCTGTGCTGGGAAGTACCCCCCCTCCAGCACATACTGCAGTGTGCATGTACTTCTCTCTGTGCTGGAAGTACCCCCTCCAGCACCATACTGCAGTGTGCATGTACTTCTCTCTGTGCTGGAAAGTACCCCCCCCCCCCCCCCCAGCACCATACTGCAGTGTGCATGTACTTCTCTCTGTGCTGGAAAGTACCCCCCCCCCCCAGCACCATACTGCAGTGTGCATGTACTTCTCTCTGTGCTGGAAAGTACCCCCCCCCCCCCCCAGCACCATACTGCAGTGTGCATGTACTTCTCTCTGTGCTGGAAAGTACCCCCCTCCAACACCATACTGCAGTGTCATGTACTTCTATCTGTGCCGGAAAGTACCCCCCTCCAGCACCATACTGCAGTGTGCATTTACTACTCTCTGTGCTGGAAAGTACCCCCCCCCCCCCCCAGCACCACATATTGCAGTGTGCATGTAATTCTCTCTGTGCTGGAAAGTACCCCCCCCCCCCCCCAGCACCATACTGCAGTGTGCATGTACTTCTCTCTGTGCTGGAAAGTACCCCCCCCCCCCCAGCACCATACTGCAGTGTGCATGTACTTCTCTCTGTGCTGGAAAGTACCCCCCCCCAGCACCATACTGCAGTGTGCATGTACTTCTCTCTGTGCTGAAAGTACCCCCCTCCAACACATACTGCAGTGTCATGTACTTCTCTCTGTGCTGGGAAGTACCCCCCTCCAGCACCATACTGCAGTGTGCATGTACTTCTCTCTGTGCTGGGAAGTACCCCCTCCAGCACCATACTGCAGTGTGCATGTACTTCTCTCTGTGCTGGAAAGTACCCCCCCCACACCCCCCAGCACCATACTGCAGTGTGCATGTACTTCTCTCTGTGCTGGAAAGTACCCCGCCCCCCCCCAGCACCATACTGCAGTGTGCATGTACTTCTCTCTGTGCTGGAAAGTACCCCCCCTCCAACACCATACTGCAGTGTCATGTACTTCTATCTGTGCCGGAAAGTACCCCCCTCCAGCACCATACTGCAGTGTGCATTTACTACTCTCTGTGCTGGAAAGTACCCCCCCCCCCCAGCACCATACTGCAGTGTGCATGTACTTCTCTCTGTGCTGGAAAGTACCCCCCCCCCCCAGCACCATACTGCAGTGTGCATGTACTTCTCTCTGTGCTGGAAAGTACCCCCCTCCAGCACCATACTGCAGTGTGCATGTACTTCTCTCTGTGCTGGAAAGTACCCCCCCCCCCCCCCCCCCAGCACCATACTGCAGTGTGCATGTACTTCTATCTGTGCTGGAAAGTACCCCCCCCCCCCAGCACCATACTGCAGTGTGCATGTACTTCTCTCTGTGCTGGAAAGTACCCCCCCCCCCCCCAGCACCATACTGCAGTGTGCATGTACTTCTCTCTGTGCTGGAAAGTACCCCCCTCCAACACCATACTGCAGTGTCATGTACTTCTATCTGTGCCGGAAAGTACCCCCTCCAGCACCATACTGCAGTGTGCATTTACTACTCTCTGTGCTGGAAAGTACCCCCCCCCCCCCCCAGCACCATACTGCAGTGTGCATGTACTTCTCTCTGTGCTGGAAAGTACCCCCTCCAGCACCATACTGCAGTGTGCATTTACTACTCTCTGTGCTGGAAAGTACCCCCCCCCCCCCCCCCCCAGCACCATACTGCAGTGTGCATGTACTTCTCTCTGTGCTGGAAAGTACCCCCCTCCCAGCACCATACTGCAGTGGTGCATGTACTTCTCTCTGTGCTGGAAAGTACCCCCCTCCAGCACCATACTGCAGTGTGCATGTACTTCTCTCTGTGCTGGGAAGTACCCCCCCCCCCCCCCAGCACCATACTGCAGTGTGCATGTACTTCTCTCCGTGCTGGAAAGTACCCCCCTCCAGCACCATACTGCAGTGTGCATGTACTTCTCTCTGTGCTGGAAAGTACCCCCCTCCAGCACCATGCTGCAGTGTGCATGTACTTCTCTCCGTGCTGGGAAGTACCCCCCTCCAGCACCATACTGCAGTGTGCATGTACTTCTCTCTGTGCTGGAAAGTACCCCCCTCAGCACCATACTGCAGTGTGCATGTACTTCTCTATGTGCTGGAAAGTACCCCCCTCCAGCACCATACTGCAGTGTGCATGTACTTCTCTCCGTGCTGGGAAGTACCCCCCCCTCCAGCACCATACTGCAGTGTGCATGTACTTCTCTCCGTGCTGATAAGTACCCACCTCCAGCACAATACTGCAGTGTGCATGTACTTCTCTCTGTGCTGGAAAGTACCCCCCTCCAGCACCATACTGCAGTGTGCATGTACTTCTCTCCGTGCTAGGAAGTACCCCCCTCCAGCACCATACTGCAGTGTGCATGTACTTCTCTCTGTGCTGGGAAGTAACCCCCCTCCAGCACCATACTGCAGTGTGCATGTACTTCTCTCTGTGCTGGAAAGTACCCCCCTCCAGCACCATACTGCAGTGTGCATGTACTTCTCTCCGTGCTGATAAGTACCCCCCCTCCAGCACCATACTGCAGTGTGCATGTACTTCTCTCCGTGCTGGGAAGTACCCCCCTCCAGCACCATACTGCAGTGTGCATGTACTTCTCTCTGTGCTGGGAAGTACCCCCCTCCAGCACCATACTGCAGTGTGCATGTACTTCTCTCTGTGCTGGAAAGTACCTCCCTCCAGCACCATACTGCAGTGTGCATGTACTTCTCTCTGTGCTGGGAAGTACCCCCCTCCAGCACCATACTGCAGTGTGCATGTACTTCTCTCTGTGCTGGAAAGTACCCCCCTCCAGCACCATACTGCAGTGTGCATGTACTTCTCTCCGTGCTGATAAGTACCCCCCTCCAGCACCATACTGCAGTGTGCATGTACTTCTCTCCGTGCTGGAAAGTACCCCTCCCCAGCACCATACTGCAGTGTGCATGTACTTCTCTCTGTGCTGGAAAGTACCCCCCTCCAGCACCATACTGCAGTGTGCATGTACTTCTCTCTGTGCAGGAAAGTACTCCCCCCTCCCCCCCCCCAGCACCATACTGCAGTGTGCATGTACTTCTCTCTGTGCTGGGAAGTCCCCCCCCATCCAGCACCATACTGCAGTATGCATGTACTTCTCTCTGTGCTGGAAAGTACCCCCAGCACCATACTGCAGTGTGCATGTACTTCTCTCTGTGCTGGAAAGTACCCCCTCCAGCACCATACTGCAGTGTGCATGTACTTCTCTCTGTGCTGGAATGTACCCCCTCCAGCACCATACTGCAGTGTGCATGTACTTCTCTCCATGCTGGAAAGTACCTCCCTCCAGCACCATACTGCAGTGTGCATGTACTTCTCTCTGTGCTGGAAAGTACCCCCCTCCAGCACCATACTGCAGTGTGCATGTACTTCTCTCCGTGCTGATAAGTACCCCCCTCCAGCACCATACTGCAGTGTGCATGTACTTCTCTCCGTGCTGGGAAGTACCCCCCTCCAGCACCATACTGCAGTGTGCATGTACTTCTCTCTGTGCTGGGAAGTACCCCCCTCCAGCACCATACTGCAGTGTGCATGTACTTCTCTCTGTGCTGGAAAGTACCTCCCTCCAGCACCATACTGCAGTGTGCATGTACTTCTCTCTGTGCTGGGAAGTACCCCCCTCCAGCACCATACTGCAGTGTGCATGTACTTCTCTCTGTGCTGGAAAGTACCCCCCTCCAGCACCATACTGCAGTGTGCATGTACTTCTCTCCGTGCTGATAAGTACCCCCCTCCAGCACCATACTGCAGTGTGCAGGTACTTCTCTCCGTGCTGGAAAGTACCCCTCCCCAGCACCATACTGCAGTGTGCATGTACTTCTCTCTGTGCTGGAAAGTACCCCCCTCCAGCACCATACTGCAGTGTGCATGTACTTCTCTCTGTGCAGGAAAGTACTCCCCCCTCCCCCCCCCAGCACCATACTGCAGTGTGCATGTACTTCTCTCTGTGCTGGGAAGTCCCCCCCCATCCAGCACCATACTGCAGTATGCATGTACTTCTCTCTGTGCTGGAAAGTACCCCCAGCACCATACTGCAGTGTGCATGTACTTCTCTCTGTGCTGGAAAGTACCCCCTCCAGCACCATACTGCAGTGTGCATGTACTTCTCTCTGTGCTGGAATGTACCCCCTCCAGCACCATACTGCAGTGTGCATGTACTTCTCTCCATGCTGGAAAGTACCTCCCTCCAGCACCATACTGCAGTGTGCATGTACTTCTCTCTGTGCTGGAAAGTGCCCCCCTCCTGCACCATACTGCAGTGTGCATGTACTTCTCTCTGTGCTGGAAAGTACCCCCCTCCAGCACCATACTGCAGTGTGCATGTACTTCTCTCCGTGCTGGAAAGTACCCCCCTCCAGCACAATACTGCAGTGTGCATGTACTTCTCTCTGTGCTGGAAAGTACCCCCCTCCAGCACCATACTGCAGTGTGCATGTACTTCTCTCTGTGCTGGAAAGTACCCCCCTCCAGCACCATACTGCAGTGTGCATGTACTTCTCTCCGTTCTGGAAAGTACCCCCCTCCAGCACCACACTGCAGTGTGCATGTACTTCTCTCTGTGCTGGAAAGTACCCCCCCCAGCACCATACTGCAGTATGCATGTACTTCTCTATGTGCTGGAAAGTACCCCCATCCAGCACCATACTGCAGTGTGCATGTACTTCTCTCTGTGCTGGAAAGTACCCCACTCCAGCACCATACTGCATTGTGCATGTACTTCTCTCTGTGCTGGAAAGTACCCCCCCCCTGGCACCATACTGCAGTGTGCATGTACTTCTCTCCGTGCTGGAAAGTACCCCCCTCCAGCACCATACTGCAGTGTGCATGTACTTCTCTCTGTGCTGGAAAGTACCCCCCTCCAGCACCATACTGCAGTGTGCATGTACTTCTCTCTGTGCAGGGAAGTACCCCCCTCCAGCACATACTGCAGTGTGCATGTACTTCTCTCTGTGCAGGAAAGTACCCCCCTCCAGCACCATACTGCAGTGTGCATGTACTTCTCTCTGTGCAGGAAAGTACCCCCCTCCAGCACCATACTGCAGTGTGCATGTACTTCTCTCTGTGCAGGAAAGTACCCCCCTCCAGCACCATACTGCAGTGTGCATGTACTTCTCTCCGTGCTGGAAAGTACCCCTCCCCAGCACCATACTGCAGTGTGCACGTACTTTTCTCTGTGCTGGAAAGTACCCCCCCCCCCCCCCCAGCACCATACTGCAGTATGCATGTACTTCTCTCTGTGCTGGAAAGTACCCCCATCCAGCACCATACTGCAGTGTGCATGTACTTCTCTCTGTGCTGGAAAGTACCCCACTCCAGCACCATACTGCATTGTGCATGTACTTCTCTCTGTGCTGGAAAGTACCCCCCCCCCCCCCCCCCGCTGGCACCATACTGCAGTGTGCATGTACTTCTCTCCGTGCAGGAAAGTACCCCCCTCCAGCACCATACTGCAGTGTGCATGTACTTCTCTCTGTGCTGGAAAGTACCCCTCCCCAGCACCATACTGCAGTGTGCATGTACTTCTCTCTGTGCAGGAAAGTACCCCCCTCCAGCACCATACTGCAGTGTGCATGTACTTCTCTCTGTGCTGGGAAGTACCCCCTCCAGCACCATACTGCAGTGCGCATGTACTTCTCTCTGTGCAGGAAAGTACCCCCCTCCAGCACCATACTGCAGTGCGCATGTACTTCTCTCTGTGCTGGGAAGTACCCCCCTCCAGCACAATACTGCAGTGTGCATGTACTTCTCTCTGTGCTGGAAAGTACCCCCCTCCAGCACCATACTGCAGTGTGCATGTACTTCTCTCTGTGCTGGAAAGTACCCCCCCCCCCCCCCCCCAGCACCATACTGCAGTGTGCATGTACTTCTCTCTGTGCTGGAAAGTACCCCCCCCCCCCCCCAGCACCATACTGCAGTGTGCATGTACTTCTCTCTGTGCTGGAAAGTACCCCTCCCCAGCACCATACTGCAGTGTGCATGTACTTCTCTCTGTGCAGGAAAGTACCCCCCTCCAGCACCATACTGCAGTGTGCATGTACTTCTCTCTGTGCTGGGAAGTACCCCCTCCAGCACCATACTGCAGTGCGCATGTACTTCTCTCTGTGCAGGAAAGTACCCCCCTCCAGCACCATACTGCAGTGCGCATGTACTTCTCTCTGTGCTGGGAAGTACCCCCTCCAGCACCATACTGCAGTGTGCATGTACTTCTCTCTGTGCAGGAAAGTACCCCCCTCCAGCACCATACTGCAGTGTGCATGTACTTCTCTCTGTGCTGGGAAGTACCCCCCTCCAGCACCATACTGCAGTGCGCATGTACTTCTCTCTGTGCAGGAAAGTACCCCCCTCCAGCACCATACTGCAGTGTGCATGTACTTCTCTCTGTGCTGGGAAGTACCCCCTCCAGCACAATACTGCAGTGTGCATGTACTTCTCTCTGTGCTGGTAAGTACCCCCATCCAGCACCATACTGCAGTGTGCATGTACTTCTCTCTGTGCTGGGAAGTACCCCCTCCAGCACCATACTGCAGTGTGCATGTACTTCTCTCTGTGCAGGAAAGTACCCCCCTCCAGCACCATACTGCAGTGCGCATGTACTTCTCTCTGTGCTGGGAAGTACCCCCTCCAGCACCATACTGCAGTGCGCATGTACTTCTCTCTGTGCAGGAAAGTACCCCCCTCCAGCACCATACTGCAGTGCGCATGTACTTCTCTCTGTGCTGGGAAGTACCCCCCTCCAGCACAATACTGCAGTGTGCATGTACTTCTCTCTGTGCTGGAAAGTACCCCCCTCCAGCACCATACTGCAGTGTGCATGTACTTCTCTCTGTGCTGGAAAGTACCCCCCCCCCCCCCAGCACCATACTGCAGTGTGCATGTACTTCTCTCTGTGCTGGAAAGTACCCCCCCCCCCCCCAGCACCATACTGCAGTGTGCATGTACTTCTCTCTGTGCTGGAAAGTACCCCTCCCCAGCACCATACTGCAGTGTGCATGTACTTCTCTCTGTGCAGGAAAGTACCCCCCTCCAGCACCATACTGCAGTGTGCATGTACTTCTCTCTGTGCTGGGAAGTACCCCCCTCCAGCACCATACTGCAGTGCGCATGTACTTCTCTCTGTGCTGGAAAGTACCCCCCTCCAGCACCATACTGCAGTGCGCATGTACTTCTCTCTGTGCTGGGAAGTACCCCCCTCCAGCACAATACTGCAGTGTGCATGTACTTCTCTCTGTGCTGGTAAGTACCCCCATCCAGCACCATACTGCAGTGTGCATGTACTTCTCTCTGTGCTGGGAAGTACCCCCTCCAGCACCATACTGCAGTGCGCATGTACTTCTCTCTGTGCAGGAAAGTACCCCCCTCCAGCACCATACTGCAGTGTGCATGTACTTCTCTCTGTGCAGGAAAGTAACCCCTCCAGCACAATACTGCAGTGTGCATGTACTTCTCTCTGTGCTGGAAAGTACCCCCCTCCAGCACCATACTGCAGTGTGCATGTACTTCTCTCTGTGCTGGAAAGTACCCCCCCCCCCCCCAGCACCATACTGCAGTGTGCATGTGCTTCTCTCTGTGCTGGAAAGTACCCCCCTCCAGCACCATACTGCAGTGTGAATGTACTTCTCTCTGTGCTGGAAAGTACCCCCCCCCCCCCCCAGCACCATACTGCAGTGTGCATGTACTTCTCTCTGTGCTGGAAAGTACCCCTCCCCAGCACCATACTGCAGTGTGCATGTACTTCTCTCTGTGCAGGAAAGTACCCCCCTCCAGCACCATACTGCAGTGCGCATGTACTTCTCTCTGTGCAGGAAAGTACCCCCCTCCAGCACCATACTGCAGTGCGCATGTACTTCTCTCTGTGCTGGGAAGTACCCCCCTCCAGCACAATACTGCAGTGTGCATGTACTTCTCTCTGTGCTGGAAAGTATCCCCCTCCAGCACCATACTGCAGTGTGCATGTACTTCTCTCTGTGGTGGGAAGTACCCCCCCCCCCCCCCCAGCACCATACTGCAGTGTGCATGTACTTCTCTCTGTGCTGGGAAGTACCCCCCTCCAGCACCATACTGCAGTGTGCATGTACTTCTCTCTGTGCAGGAAAGTACCCCCCTCCAGCACCATACTGCAGTGTGCATGTACTTCTCTCCGTGCAGGAAAGTACCCCCCTCCAGCACAATACTGCAGTGTGCATGTACTTCTCTCTGTGCAGGAAAGTACCCCCCTCCAGCACCATACTGCAGTGTGCATGTACTTCTCTCTGTGCTGGGAAGTACTCCCTCCAGCACAATACTGCAGTGTGCATGTACTTCTCTCTGTGCTGGAAAGTACCCCCCTCCAGCACCATACTGCAGTGTGCATGTACTTCTCTCTGTGCAGGGAAGTACCCCCCTCCAGCACCATGCTGCAGTGTGCATGTACTTCTCTCCGTGCTGGGATGTACCCCCCTCCAGCACCATACTGCAGTGTGCATGTACTTCTCTCTGTGCTGGAAAGTACCCCCCTCCAGCCCCATACTGCAGTGTGCATGTACTTCTCTCTGTGCTGGAAAGTACCCCCCTCCAGCACCATACTGCAGTGTGCATGTACTTCTCTCTGTTCTGGAAAGTACCCCCCCCCCCCAGCACCATACTGCAGTGTGCATGTACTTCTCTCCGTGCTGGAAAGTACCACCCCCCCCCCCCAGCACCATACTGCAGTGTGCATGTACTTCTCTCTGTGCTGATAAGTACCCCCTCCAGCACCATACTGCAGTGTGCATGTACTTCTCTCTGTGCTGATAAGTACCCCCTCCAGCACCATACTGCAGTGTGCATGTACTTCTCTCTGAGCTGGAAAGTACCCCCCTCCAGCACCATACTGCAGTGTGCATGTACTTCTCTCTGTGCTGGAAAGTACCCCCCTCCAGCACCATACTGCAGTGTGCATGTACTTCTCTCTGTGCTGGAAAGGCTCGTAAGGCAATTCCTTGCTAGCCACTTTGGCAAACAGGTGGTTAACCTTCACCTCTCCCCCCCATCCCCCCCCCTTCCTCCCTGGGGAACCTAACCCCATTAACCACCGTTCCTAACCCCACACCACCCCAACCCACTTAACAATCCGCCCTCTAGGGAACAGGGGTGCTCAACCCCAGTCCTCAAGCCCCCCCCCCCCCCCACCCACAACAGATCATGTTTTCAAGATATCCCTGCTTCAGCACAGGTGTATCAATCAGTCCCTGCTTCAGCACAGGTGGCTCAATCAGAAGCTCAGTCTTTGACTCCTTACCCAGCTATGGATAATAGGGCTCTAACTCATTCTTATAGAGGGGGTATTGGGGTTGGGGGAATGGAGGTGAGTGATTTGGGGGGTAAGTGTCCTGGGGAGGGGATATAGAGATTAGGAAGGAAAGAAAGGGTTGTAGGAAGTCTAGTGTTAGGACTATACCAATAGCGCAACCAGGGCGGGTGTAAGGGTGCATTTGCACCCCGAAGAATTGGTATGACGCTTACAGAGGCCCCCGCGCTCTTCCCAACAGCGCGGAAACTGATTCCCACTGTCGAGATCAGCGCCTCTTTAGGAGAGCAGCCTTCCTCCTCGACATCCCAGCGTGATGTGACGCTGCGTCATCATGGTAACGCTGCATCGTCATGACACTGCGATATCGATGGGGAGGGCTGGTAAAAACGGCGCGACCAATCAGAATTTCCGATCACGCCCCTGGAACATACAGTATATATGTTTTGTAGTGTGTGATAGACAGCAAGGCCTGAGTTGGGACTAGCTGGCCTTTTGTGCTACTAGGGGGTTAATACATGGAAAAGTTGACTAAAGTTTATTAAATGAACGTTTCTCATTTATTTGAGGTATTTTCCCCCCGCCCCTGGATTGGAGTAACGCCAGGTTTAGGAACGACTTAAATAATGTAACGTTACTTCCTGGCTCTAAGCTTCATGGATCTCGTTTCAGTTCATTTCAATATCATTTGCATACCAAGCACTAACGGGCCTTGCAAACGGCAGCAGGCTTTTTACGGGAGTAAAATCGGGTCGTTACGCCGTTTCCTTCAGTGAATACTGCGTTAGTGTTAGCGAAACATTAACTTAGGCTAACATCACATTACAGGCTAATAGATCTTAGTGTATCCCGCCCAACAGCCCGTGTCTACCAAGCGGTGCTATTCCTGTGAATGGGAAGTAAGGTGTCTTATGGAATAGCACCGCTTAATAGACATGGGCCTTAAAGCTTCACATTGAGGCTGGACAGGCATGAAAGTGCTTGGATACGGGGATGCTCAGCGTCAGAAGACCTTCATCTCCGCAGTGATTGAGTCATTGAGACACAGCGGCCAGGTTCCTATCTGGAGGAAACACTTCAAATAGAAAATCGTAGCTGCGACGACCCTGGAGGACGCCGGGTGGAGGAGTCTTTCTGCTTCCCTGGCCGTGGTCCCTCTCTTTTGGTTGGGGCTCTGTTCTCTGCTGTCACTCAGGAAGTATGTTTCCTGTTCTATGTTTTACTATTGATAGCAAGAGCATTACAGCATCCCCAGAAGCGTCCGGGCAAAGCCAGCCAGTACAATTTCCTACTTTGGTTTTTCCTTCCCCCATTTCTTTTTTTTAAATAGGTTTTAAGTCCATCGAAGGAGAATTGATGGTATTTCAGCAGCAGCCTGTTGTCATTTTCCATGGGCAGTAAGATAAGGAGCGTTGCAGATAGTAAGAAGCAGACTTAGCGTTCGGTAGCATCAGCAAACCTGTTTATCTGAGAAGGATGGAGCCGTCCGAGGTGAGGTCCAGTTCAGTAGTGCAGCCGTATACAAGACCAAATTTAACTCATTTGGAGCAATTCTGGGGCAAAATCTTTGCTCCAGAATAATCAGGGTGAGTGCACCGAGCCCCGCGCTTATAGAGGCCCTGCGCCCTTCCCAACAACGATGGAACTGTTTGCCGGGGGAGAACGCTGGGACTCTGTAACTGTCTCTTGCCATCTGCTCCTGCAGCATCTCGTTGTCACGCTGCCATGACAGCATATGGTGCCATGACAATGTGATGTCACATGGTGCCGCGATGTCACATGGTGTCGCGTTGACATGACAATGACATGATATAATAAAATCATTTATTTTACCCCAAGTGTAGTTCTGGTAGTTTAGATCTGTATAGCTCTCTTATCCCTTATCTCCTTTACCGTGCACCATTATTGCCTCTCGTAAGGCTCTGTATATGTACAGTTAGGTCTGGAAATAATTGGACACTGATACAAGTTTTGTTATTTCGGCTGTTTACCAAAATAAATTCAAGTTACAGTTAAATAAGGAATATGGGCTTAAAGTGCAGTCTGTCTGGTTTAATTTGAGGGTATTCACATCCAAATTGGAGGGGAAGGGTTTAGGAATCTCTTTAATATGCAGACCCTCTTTTTCAAGGGACCAAAAGTAAATGGACAATTGACTCAAAAGCCGTTTCATGGACAGGTGTGGGCTATTCCTTTGTTATTTCATCATCAATTAAGCAGGTAAAAGGTCGGGAGTTGATTCCAGGTGTGCCATTCATATTTGGAAGCTGTTGCTATGAACCCACAGCATGCGGTCAAAGGAGCTCTCAATGCCAGTGAAACAGGGCATCCTTAGGCTGCAAAAAAAAATCCATCAGAGAGATAGCAGGAACATTAGGAGTGGCCAAATCAACAGTTTGGTACATTCTGAGAAATAAAGAACGCACTGGTGAACTCTGCAACACAAAAAGGCCTGGACGTCCACGGAAGACAACAGTAGTGGATGATCGTAGGATCCTTTCCATGGTAAAGAAAACCCCTTCACAACATCCAGCCAAGTGAAGAACACTCTCCAGGAGGTAGGAATATCATTATCCAAGTCTACCATAAAGAGAAGACTTCACGAGAGCAAATACAGAGGGTTCACCACAAGGTGCAAACCATTCATAAGCCTCAAGAATAGAAAGGCCAGATTAGACTTTGCCAAACAATATCTAAAAAAGTCAGCCCAGTTCTGGAACAGCATTCTTTGGACAGATGAAACTAAGATCAACCTGTATCAGAATGATGGGAAGAAAAAAGTATGGAGAAGGCTTGGAACGGCTCATGATCCGAAGCATACCATATCATCTGTAAAACACGGTGGAGGCAGTGTGATGGCATGGGCATGCATGGCTTACAATGGCAATGTGTCACTAGTGTTTATTGATGATGTGACAGAAGACAGAAGCAGCCGGATGAATTCTGAAGTGTATAGGGATATATTGTCTGCTCAGATTCAGCCAAATTCAGCAAAGTTGATTGGACGGCGCTTCACTTTACAGATGGACAATGACCCAAAACCTACTGCGAAAGCAACCCAGGAGTTTTTAAGGCAAAGTAGTGGAATAATCTGCAACGGCCGAGTCAATCACCTGATCTCAACCCGATCGAGCATGCACTTCACTTGCTGAAGACAAAACTTAAGGCAGAAAGACCCACGGACAAACAACAACTGAAGACAGCTGCAGTAAAGGCCTGGCAAAGTACACAGGGACTGTTTTTTACATTTTTAACATTTACATTTGTTTTATTTTTATTGTTTTTACATTTTCATATTTTACACTGAATTTATTTATATTTCATATTTAAATGTTATTGGCTCAATTCATTATTTAAAACATTGCATCAGTTTATGTATTACAAATAGTCATATTAATTATCCCATCTGGCTGTCACGGTAGACCAGGTCTCTTAACACATTTATATTTAAGGTATCAGTCAATAGGCAAAACAAGGCAGTGAAATAAAATTAGGTTTATTTTGGATAAGACCTTGAAAACACACAAGAATACAAAAATATACACACTTACGGGGGTCTGAGACCTACCTGTCCTAGTTGTAGGGCGCCCGTTGGCATGAGCTTACCCCAAATGGAACCGTGTTCCGTCCGTCCTGGACCGAAATACAGCCGAAAATCCTGACCGCGACCGCTAGTTCAATTGTGAGAACTTGGCCGCAAAAGACGGGAATTAGTCTCTGCGAGAAAACTTTTCAGGTTCTAAAACGAAGCCGGTCGCTCTGCTATTTCAAACAGAGCAACTTTGAAAAGCCCGCCGTAGCTTCTTCGACTCCCGATTGGTTGAACTACTCTCTCCTTACATACACTCCCCGGGGCTATCACCAGAACGGAGGGGGGAAGGAGCAGCCAATCAGAGAAGGGGAATCACTCCCCGTCAGCTAATAGAAAGAGGGGCTCGACCCTCGGGTGACGTCAGGGGAGGAGGCGTGCCACAGAGGCTCGAAAGCCGGGTGAACGGGAAATATGATTTTAGCCCAGAGGGAGAAGACTCCCTGGCTAACTCATTGCCTCCTGCTGGGCCGGCTCTACCAGTTCTGGCACTGACAAAAGGGTGTCCCTTTGTAGCCCGGACCTGGCCATTCACCTTTTATCGCCCACCAAGTGCTTTCCCACTGCTGGACAGCCTCTCCCTGTTGTATCACGGACTCTATGTAGACTTGTTCTCACCGAAACTGATCTCCCAGGCAAGCTACATAGGTCCTTATAACAAATGTATAAAACATTCAACCACATATAGTCATACATAGGGGACTTTGGGGAGACTAAGGTCTGTGCTGGATATAGGACTGGGATATCGGGGCTAGAAAATCAGGAGTATGGGGGACACGGGGCAGCCCCGGTGTAATTCTACTCGCATACCGGCAAATCATGCCTGCAGGCCGGGTAGAATTAAGGTACTAGCGGTAGCTCCGGTTCCCGAACTCCTGCAAACAAAAGAATTGCATTCTTACCCCAATATCCCACTAAAACTCCCACGCAGAAAGATTCACGAGTCTGGGGTACAGGGAACATGAAATAGGAGAAACAGGGTCATTTTATTCTTCCACATGTATAATCCCTGATCCCTAGCTAACGGGGGTACCAGAGACCCTACGGGTTTAGGGGTAACCAGAGGGCTTAAACCTTTATTAGTTAGCCTGGTTACCCCCTCATGTCACACGTATAACTCCTCACAGGTTATATCTTCTTTACTGGTTGAGTAATAGGGTTAAGTCAATACTATCCCTAGATGGCACGAAACATATGTTTGACAATTAGGCGCTGTTTCATTTTTGGGCTTTATATATATATATATATATATATATATATATATATATATATATATATATATACAGTATAATGAATATAACAGTAGGGATAACTAATTTGTACGTTAAGAAGATATGCCATGGAAAGAGGAAGGATTCTCTTACGTGGGAGTAGAAATGTCCTTATTTAGTGTTTCTATATTTTTATTGTGATATTGTTATTATTGTTATAATTATACTATATAAACAAAAGAACGTAAATATTAAATATATAATACTGTTTTCTATATAACACAGTGGGTCTGGATTTTAAGCTTGCCAAGATTGTGTACAGTATGTCTCCTTATACTATGTTATATGTTATTTTTCACTTAACATGGAAGGGGATATTACACTACTGCTGTATAATCTGTCTGTTCTCCCAGGCAGTTCCTGCAGCCAGTAACAACTCCAAACAATACATACTGTACCCCATCAAAAAATTGCCTTTCGCCAGGAGATGATTTATGAATTCACAAGAAGCAGAAATGCAGATAAGCCAATAAATATTCACATTTAGGCTGCTGCTCCTATGCCGAAAACCTCTGAATTTGTAACTGTCCATCAGCCTACTGTATGAATAGCCGTCTGCAAATGTCATTCTGCTCAAAAACCAGCAAAGAAATCTCTAATCGAAGTGTGACCGTGATTAAACTGTAGGATTGTGAATCTTTCCTCGTTTGCTTCGTAAAATAAACTGAGTATAGATAAGAACCTCTTGACTCACCTTACTGTACCATTCTTCTATCTGCTGTGAACGTGTTTTGGTCTTTTTAGAATAGCCTCATGTCCAACCTAAGAATGTTTAACTGCCTTACTGTATAATAATAATAATAATAATAATAATAATAATAATAATAATAATAATACTAATAATAATAATAATAATAATAATAATAATAATAATACTACTAATAATAATAATAATAATAATAATAATAATAATAATAATAATAATAATAATAATTATTATTATTATTATTATTATTATTAATATTATAATTATTATCCTTTATTTATGAAGCTCCAACATATTCCTCAACGTGGTACAATGGTGGCACAGAGTTATGTATATTACATAAACATAAAACAAACATGCACAGATACAGAGAGGGAATGAGCGGAGGCAGTGGAAGGGGAAAGCACTGTAATTCTGTTTTGGACATGTTTATCTTCACTTAGCGGTGAGACACCCAACAGGCTTACGCACCTTCCCCCCGAGGCCACTACTCCTCCCATCCCCCACCCCACCTACCCCTCCCCACCCATCAAACTTACACCACCCCCCTCCTTTAGACTAATTACCCATAACCCTATTAGGCAAATGTAGCTAATAATGCTCTTGGCCATTCCCCCCAAAAAAGACGTGTATAAAAAAGAAAAATATCAAAATTACATTAATAATACTTTATACCTATATACTGATTGATTGTCACTGTGGCTACCTACTCCTTCCCAATGGGGGGCCTAGAGAACCACATTGGTGATCCATGATAAACTACATAAAATAAGATAAACAATATAAAAATACATTACTTACCCACCCACTCCCCTTGACTACCTTAGTGGCTAGAAAAGCATTGCTAAGCAATGAAAGGAATAACCTCATCCATCCACCCCCCCCCCCCCCCCCACCCACCCTCCCTAAAGGCCTAACCACCCACCCCGGGGCAACTACCCCCATTACCCAGAATAGTCCTATTAGCCAAATTTTAGCCACATTTGGCATTTGGCCATTGAAAAGCATAACAAAAATATTAAACAAAATAAAAACTACAATAAATAATAACATAACTAGAACAAAGCCATTAAATCCAGTGATTGTCACTGTGGATACATTTGGCAAATACAGTAGGGCTATTGCCCAGTACTGTAGGGGGATACTTTTGTTGAGGATCATGGGGGTAGGAAATGAGGGAAGTTGCTCTGGGGTGGGTGGGGGGGGGGGTTCGGGGGCATGATGAGTTAGCCCGTTGATTACCTTAGCGGTAAGTAAAGCATTTTATGGCAATTCTTTAAAAGCCATTAAGGTGAGCGAGGGGGGTAGATAGTGTCATCGTGTATTTATATGAATCCCTTTGTAGCCCGTTGTGGTCAGCTAGTCATGGAAACCCATGACAAGTTGACCCGTGGGCAACTAAGGGGTTAATATTTACTAATGTTTGTAAATACATATTGTATCACATATTTCAGGTTGATTTAGCTTCTCTGACCTATGTATATACAGGAATGCCAGAATATTGACCATTACATACATAGGAAAGACGTGACTAACACTAGCCTGGAGCAAGTGATAAGATATTTGCGATATTTCAGGTATTGAGCCCATTTCAATAAATACAGTATACGGTATTAGGCCCCTTTTTTATCGGATCCGATATTTTTAACAGATCCGATATACAGTGTGTTATTTTTGGTGCTGCACTGTTGATGTATTGCACTTAAAAATAACACACTTTTTTTCCCAATAATACCGCATTTTTAGGACAAAATGAGTGTTTGAGCTAGATACACTGATACGACAAATTAATATTCTGAATATCTTGTTATAGATTAATTTAACCCAATACACTGTAGCTGTGTCGGAACAGAATGAAATGATATTTTTGCACACAGCCTTGTCTGAGACAGTTTGAAGAGCCAACATTGCATACAGTAATATACATTATATAAATACAGGCTGCTTAGAAGGTTTGCACAACCAAGGAAACTGTCCAACATCTTTACTTCCCACGGACCTTGGATTTGTTACCAATTTCATTGCTTGCAAGTCTAATTTTCTTATTTTCTTGAAAGCCAAATTATGGGAAAAAATGCACGTTCTGAATTAAAACCAGTCTTTGTTGTGCTCCCACATTTAGATAAATCGCTTTTATGAGTTGTTTATTTTCCAAGCATGAGTCATTCATGTAGTATTTTCTGAGCTTCACACTTACCCTTCTCAGAATAACCAAGAGAGATTATACTGTCAAAAATAGTACAATGCACAGCAAGAGTCACTCATTGGAGTCCAACTCGTTGGAAGAAAAACACAATATTAAATATCTTAAAGTATAGTGTACCCTTTCAGAGTGAAGTAGACACAGGATCCAAGTTGTCGGTTGGTGTTACTTACGTTGGATTCACACGTCCCTGTTACTTGTTTTTTTCAGAAGAGAAATATCCTAAACTCCTGATACATTACCCAGAGTACATGGCTTCTACTACTCAACTCCCAAAGGTCTTCACAGCCTCGCAGACCCCCTGAAGGTCAGAGGTGCTGGGCACCCGATGTTACAGACAGTGTTTCTATTCTTTAACCTTGTTCTTCATGTAACCCTCCTTGCCCGGCTCTAAAGGAGCTTTCATCAAGTTGGATAAATATATATACTGTACATGGCTGTGCTCAGTCTCTCACACCGTGTCAGGGTGCTGGGTGGGTGCAGGCTATGCTCAGTCTTTCACACCATGTCAGGGTGCTGGGTCAGTGCAGGCTGGGCTCAGTCTCTCACACCGTGTCAGGGTGCTTTGTGGGTGCAGGCTATGCTTAGTCTCTCACACCGTGTCAGGATGCTGGGTGGGTGCAGGCTGGGCTCAGTCTCTCACACTGTGTCAGGGTGCTGGGTCCGTGTAGGCTGGGCTCAGTCTCTCACACTGTGTCAGGGTGCTGGGTCCATGTAGGCTGGGCTCAGTCTCTCACACCGTGTCAGGTTGCCAGGTGGGTGCAGGCTGGGCTCAGTCTCTCACACCGTGTCAGGGTGCTGGGTCCGTGCAGGCTGGGCTCAGTTTCTCACGCACCGTGTCAGGGTGCTGGGTGGGTGTAGGCTGGGCTCAGTCTCTCACACTGTGTCAGGGTGCTGGGTCCATGTAGGCTGGGCTCAGTCTCTCACACCGTGTCAGGGTGCTGGGTGGGTGTAGGCTGGGCTCAGTTTCTCACACACCGTGTCAGGGTGCTGGGTGGGTGCAGGCCGGGCTCAGTTTCTCACACACCGTGTCAGGGTGCTGGGTCAGTGCAGGCTGGGCTCAGTCTCTAACACCGTGTCAGGGTGCTGGGTCAGTGCAGGCTGGGCTCAGTCTCTGACACTGTATAAGGGTGCTGGGTGGGTGCAGGCTGGGCTCAGTCTCTCACACTGTGTCAGGGTGCTGGGTCAGTGCAGGCTGGACTCAGGCTCTCACACTGTGTCAGGGTACTGGGTGGGTGCAGGCTGGGCTCAGTCTCTCACACTGTGTCAGGGTGCTGGGTGGGTGCAGGCTGTGCTCAGTCTCTCACACCGTGTCAGGGTGCTGGGTCAGTGCAGGCTATGCTCAGTCTCTCACACCGTGTCAGGGTGCTGGGTGGGTGCAGGCTATGCTCAGTCTCTCACACCGTGTCAGGGTGCTGGGTCCGTGCAGGTTGGGCTCAGTCTCTCACACTGTGTCAGGGTGCTGGGTGGGTGCAGACTGGGCTCAGTCTCTCACACCGTGTCAGGGTGCTGGGTTGGTGCAGGCTGGGCTCAGTCTCTCACACCGTGTCAGGGTGCTGGGTGGGTGCAGGCTGGGCTCAGTCTCTCACACCGTGTCAGGGTGCTGGGTGGGTGTAGGTTGGGCTCAGTCTCTCACACTGTGTCAGGGTGCTGGGTCAGTGCATGCTGGGCTCAGTCTCTCACACTGTGTCAGGGTGCTGGGTGGGTGCAGGCTGGGCTCAGTCTCTCACACTGTGTCAGGGTGCTGGGTGGGTGCAGGCTGGGCTCAGTCTCTCACACCGTGTCAGGGTGCTGGGTCCGTGCAGGCTGGGCTCAGTTTCTCACACACCATGTCAGGGTGCTGGGTGGGTGCAGGCTGGGCTCAGTCTCTCACACCGTGTCAGGGTGCTGGGTCAGTGCAGCCTGGGCTCAGTCTCTCACACACCGTGTCAGGGTGCTGGGTGGGTGCAGGCTGTGCTCAGTTTCTCACACACCGTGTCAGGGTGCTGGGTCAGTGCAGGCTGGGCTCAGTCTCTCACACCGTGTCAGGGTGCTGGGTCAGTGCAGGCTGGGCTCAGTCTCTCACACCGTGTCATGGTGCTGGGTGAGTGCAGGCTGGGCTCAGTCTCTCACACTGTGTCAGGGTGCTGGGTCAGTGCAGGCTGGGCTCCGTCTCTCACACCGTGTCAGGGTGCTGGGTGGGTGCAGGCTGGGCTCAGTCTCTCACACCGTGTCAGGGTGCTGGGTCAGTGCAGGCTGGGCTCAGTCTCTCACACTGTGTCAGGGTGCTGGGTGGGTGCAGGCTGGGCTCAGTCTCTCACACTGTGTCAGGGTGCTGGGTCAGTGCAGGCTGGGCTCAGTCTCTCACACCGTGTCAGGGTGCTGGGTGGGTGCAGGCTGGGCTCAGTCTCTCACACTGTGTCAGGGTGCTGGGTGGGTGCAGGCTGGGCTCAGTCTCTCACACCGTGTCAGGGTGCTGGGTCAGTGCAGGCTGGGCTCAGTCTCTCACACTGTGTCAGGTGCTGGGTGGGTGCAGGCTGGGCTCAGTGTCTCACACCGTGTCAGGGTGCTGGGTCTGTGCAGGCTGGGCTCAGTCTCTCACACAGTGTCAGGGTGCTGGGTCAGTGCAGGCTATGCTCAGTCTCTCACACCGTGTCAGGGTGCTGGGTGGGTGCAGGCTGGGCTCAGTCTCTCACACCGTGTCAGGGTGCTGGGTGGGTGCAGGCTGGGCTCAGTCTCTCACACTGTGTCAGGGTGCTGGGTGGGTGCAGGCTGGGCTCAGTCTCTCACACTGTGTCAGGGTGCTGGGTGGGTGCAGGCTGGGCTCAGTCTCTCACACCGTGTCAGGGTGCTGGGTCTGTGCAGGCTGGGCTCAGTCTCTCACACAGTGTCAGGGTGCTGGGTCCGTGCAGGCTGGGCTCAGTATCTCACACCGTGTCAGGGTGCTGGGTGGGTGCAGGCTGTGCTCAGTCTCTCACACCGTGTCAGGGTGCTGGGTCAGTGCAGGCTGGGCTCAGTCTCTCACACTGTGTCAGGGTGCTGGGTCAGTGCAGGGTGGGCTCAGTCTCTCACACCGGGCAGGGTGCTGGGTGGGTGCAGGCTGGGCTCAGTCTCTCACACCGTGTCAGGGTGCTGGGTCCGTGCAGGCTGGGCTCAGTCTCTCACACCGTGTCAGGGTGCTGGGTCAGTGCAGGCTGGGCTCAGTATCTCACACTGTGTCAGGGTGCTGGGTGGGTGCAGGCTGTGCTCAGTCTCTCACACCGTGTCAGGGTGCTGGGTCAGTGCAGGCTGGGCTCAGTCTCTCACACTGTGTCAGGGTGCTGGGTCAGTGCAGGGTGGGCTCAGTCTCTCACACCGGGCAGGGTGCTGGGTGGGTGCAGGCTGGGCTCAGTCTCTCACACCGTGTCAGGGTGCTGGGTCCCTGCAGGCTGGGCTCAGTCTCTCACACCGCGTCAGGGTGCTGGGTGGGTGCAGGCTGGGCTCAGTCTCTCACACCGTGTCAGGGTGCTGGGTGGGTGCAGGCTGGGCTCAGTCTCTCACACTGTGTTAGGGTGCTGGGTTGGTGCAGGCTGGGCTCAGTCTCTCACACCGTGTCAGGGTGCTGGGTGGGTGCAGGCTGGGCTCAGTCTCTCACACCGTGTCAGGGTGCTGGGTTGGTGCAGGCTGGGCTCAGTCTCTCACACCGTGTCAGGATGCTGGGTCAGTGCAGGCTGGGCTCAGTCTCACACACTGTGTCAGGGTGCTG
Organism: Ascaphus truei; assembly: GCF_040206685.1. Taxonomy (NCBI): domain Eukaryota; kingdom Metazoa; phylum Chordata; class Amphibia; order Anura; family Ascaphidae; genus Ascaphus; species Ascaphus truei. The sequence continues at coordinate 544,318,583 of NC_134483.1, forward strand.
GGTGGGTGCAGGCTGGGCTCAGTCTCTCACACTGTGTCAGCGTGCTGGGTGGGTGTAGGCTGGGCTCAGTCTCTCACACCGTGTCAGGGTGCTGGGTGGGTGCAGGCTGGGCTCAGTCTCTCACACTGTGTCAGGGTGCTGGGTGGGTGCAGGCTGGGCTCAGTCTCTCACACCGTGTCAGGGTGCTGGGTGGGTGCAGGCTGGGCTCAGTCTCTCACACCGTGTCAGGGTGCTGGGTTGGTGCAGGCTGGGCTCAGTCTCTCACACAGTGTCAGGGTGCTGGGTGGGTGCAGGCTGGGCTCAGTCTCTCACACCGTGTCAGGGTGCTGGGTGGGTGCAGGCTGGGCTCAGTCTCTCACACCGTGTCAGGATGCTGGGTGGTGCAGGCTGGGCTCAGTCTCACACACTGTGTCAGGGTGCTGGGTGGGTGCAGGCTGGGCTCAGTCTCTCACACTGTGTCAGCGTGCTGGGTGGGTGTAGGCTGGGCTCAGTCTCTCACACCGTGTCAGGGTGCTGGGTGGGTGCAGGCTGGGCTCAGTCTCTCACACTGTGTCAGGGTGCTGGGTGGGTGCAGGCTGGGCTCAGTCTCTCACACCGTGTCAGTGTGCTGGGTGGGTGCAGGCTGGGCTCAGTCTCTCACACCGTGTCAGGTTGTGCTGGGTCAGTGCAGGCTGGGCTCAGTCTCTCACACCGTGTCAGGGTGCTGGGTTGGTGCAGGCTGGGCTCAGTCTCTCACACCGTGTCAGGATGCTGGGTCAGTGCAGGCTGGGCTCAGTCTCACACACTGTGTCAGGGTGCTGGGTGGGTGCAGGCTGGGCTCAGTCTCTCACACTGTGTCAGCGTGCTGGGTGGGTGTAGGCTGGGCTCAGTCTCTCACACCGTGTCAGGGTGCTGGGTGGGTGCAGGCTGGGCTCAGTCTCTCACACTGTGTCAGGGTGCTGGGTGGGTGCAGGCTGGGCTCAGTCTCTCACACCGTGTCAGGGTGCTGGGTGGGTGCAGGCTGGGCTCAGTCTCTCACACCGTGTCAGGGTGCTGGGTTGGTGCAGGCTGGGCTCAGTCTCTCACACAGTGTCAGGGTGCTGGGTGGGTGCAGGCTGGGCTCAGTCTCTCACACCGTGTCAGGGTGCTGGGTGGGTGCAGGCTGGGCTCAGTCTCTCACACAGTGTCAGGATGCTGGGTGCAGGCTGGGCTCAGTCTCACACACTGTGTCAGGGTGGTGGGTGGGTGCAGGCTGGGCTCAGTCTCTCACACTGTGTCAGCGTGCTGGGTGGGTGTAGGCTGGGCTCAGTCTCTCACACCGTGTCAGGGTGCTGGGTGGGTGCAGGCTGGGCTCAGTCTCTCACACTGTGTCAGGGTGCTGGGTGGGTGCAGGCTGGGCTCAGTCTCTCACACCGTGTCAGGGTGCTGGGTCCGTGCAGGCTGGGCTCAGTGTCTCACACTGTGTCAGGGTGCTGGGTGGGTGCAGGCTGGGCTCAGTCTCTCACACTGTGTCAGGGTGCTGGGTGGGTGCAGGCTGGGCTCAGTCTCTCACACCGTGTCAGGGTGCTGGGTCCGTGCAGGCTGGGCTCAGTCTCTCACACTGTGTCAGGGTGCTGGGTGGGTGCAGGCTGGGCTCAGTCTCTCACACTGTGTCAGGGTGCTGGGTCCGTGCAGGCTGGGCTCAGTCTCTCACACCGTGTCAGGGTGCTGGGTGGGTGCAGGCTGGGCTCAGTCTCTCACACCGTGTCAGGGTGCTGGGTGGGTGCAGGCTGGGCTCAGTCTCTCACACCATGTCAGGGTGCTCGGTCCGTGCAGGCTGGGCTCAGTCTCTCACACCGTGTCAGGGTGCTGGGTGGCTGCAGGCTGGGCTCAGTCTCTCACACCGTGTCAGGGTGCTGGGTGGGTGCAGGCTGGGCTCAGTCTCTCACACCGTGTCAGGGTGCTGGGTGGGTGCAGGCTGGGCTCAGTCTCTCACACCGTGTCAGGGTGCTGGGTCCGTGCAGGCTGGGCTCAGTCTCTCACACCGTGTCAGGGTGCTGGGTGGGTGCAGGCTGGGCTCAGTCTCTCACACCGTGTCAGGGTGCTGGGTGGGTGCAGGCTGGGCTCAGTCTCTCACACCGTGTCAGGGTGCTGGGTCCGTGCAGGCTGGGCTCAGTCTCTCACACCGTGTCAGGGTGCTGGGTGGGTGCAGGCTGGGCTCAGTCTCTCACACTGTGTCAGGGTGCTGGGTGGGTGCAGGCTGGGCTCAGTCTCTCACACCGTGTCAGTGTGCTGGGTCCGTGCAGGCTGGGCTCAGTCTCTCACACCGTGTCAGGGTGCTGGGTCCGTGCAGGCTGGGCTCAGTCTCTCACACCGTGTCAGGGTGCTGGGTCCGTGCAGGCTGGGCTCAGTCTCTCACACAGTGTCAGGGTGCTGGGTGGGTGCAGGCTGGGCTCAGTCTCTCACACCGTGTCAGGGTGCTGGGTGGGTGCAGGCTGGGCTCAGTCTCTCACACCGTGTCAGGGTGCTGGGTCCGTGCAGGCTGGGCTCAGTCTCTCACACTGTGTCAGGGTGCTGGGTCAGTGCAGGCTGGGCTCAGTCTCTCACACCGTGTCAGGGTGCTGGGTGGGTGCAGGCTGGGCTCAGTCTCTCACACCGTGTCAGGGTGCTCGGTCCGTGCAGGCTGGGCTCAGTCTCTCACACCGTGTCAGGGTGCTGGGTGGGTGCAGGCTGGGCTCAGTCTCTCACACCGTGTCAGGGTGCTGGGTCCGTGCAGGCTGGGCTCAGTCTCTCACACCGTGTCAGGGTGCTGGGTGGGTGCAGGCTGGGCTCAGTCTCTCACACCGTGTCAGGGTGCTGGGTGGGTGCAGGCTGGGCTCAGTCTCTCACACCGTGTCAGGGTGCTGGGTCCGTGCAGGCTGGGCGTGGAGATGCAGATAGAATAAAGATGGGTGTCAGGAATAGAAACGGGTAAGATCCATTTCACCGAATTTTGCAACCTTTCCATTAAAAATCCCCCCCGCGGTGTAAAATCCGCCGAAGGATTGTTCCAGGTTTAATCTGTGCGGATTGCTGAATCTGCGGATTTGGTTGTTATAATCCACCAGCATATTGCAGGAACCGGCCGATCCGAGGCGGTTCCAAATCCGGAAATAATATTCGCCCATCTCTATCCAGGAACGTTCCTAGTAAAAACAAGAGCTTTATTCACATCCGCTGATAACGCTCACCATCTAATGACAGACTTTAACTGGTGGCAAATAATACAGTTACTCTGTGCTTCTTCCCCTGGTATCTCTCAGTCCCACACTGGGGAGGTACTTATACTGGTTTTCCTTTAGTAATAGACTGGCAATCTCCTGTATTGTGTCAGTGGTGCCCCATCTCAAGTGGGCCTATGGTGGGAACACACTCTGTCCTCGGGGATCAGCATCTCGTCACTCTGAGTACGGCCTACCTCGTCCATGCATATCGGATCGGGAGTTTACTGAGGATTTGATTATGCTCTCAAACTTCTACTCTGAGAACTCCTATTAAGCAATGCCCACTCCTCCTCCTGAATGAGAATTTTGGGTGAGAACTATATAGGGCATGTTACATAGTTACATAGTAGATGAAGTTGAAAAAAGTTCAAGTTCAACCTATGATAAATTTAGGCAACAGAAGATACTTTATCCTATATTTGTACTTATAGTATATTGATCCCGAGGAAAGCAAACCAAAAACCCTAGTGAAATATCCTCTAATGATATCTTATAAGGGGAAAAATAAATTCCTTTCTTACTATAAATATTGGCAATCAGATTACTCCCTGGATCAACATCTTTCCCATGTATACTTATTCGATATATCTTGTATACCATTCTATTCTAAAAAGATGTCCAACCTTTTTTTTTTTAAATATCTATTGTATCTGCCATCACAGTCTCTATGGGTAATGAATCCCACATTGTAACTGCCCTTACTGTAAAGAACCCTTTCATTTGTGGGATGAATAGTTCTTTTGAAAGCTCCTTGTATTGTCCCCAATTATATTTCTATATATATATTTATTTATAAAATGTTTTACCAGAAAGTAATACATTGAGAGTTACCTCTCGTTTTCAAGTATGTCCTGGGCACAGAGTTATGATGACAAACAAAACATGGTTACAAATACAGTTACATAAAGGGAACAGGGTATATATTATATACAAGACATTGCATGCACAGTTAGAGATAATATATGTTATAGGCGTACTGTATGTAACAGTTACAGACCAGATTAAAATGTGAGACAGCTTTAGTTTTGAAAGAACTTAGACTGGTGGCGGCTGTGAGAGTCTCTGGTAGATTGTTCCAGTTGTGGGGTGCATGGTAAGAGAAGGAGGAGCGGCTGGATACTTTGCTGAACCTTGGAACCATGAACAGTCTTTTGGAGTCATATCTCAGATGATAAGTGCTGCATGTGGTAGGGGTGAGGAGCTTGTTCAGATAGGCGGGTAGCTTGCCCAGAAAGTATTTGAAGGCAAGACAGGAAAGATGAACTTTGCGCCTAGACTCAATTGATGGCCAATCTAGTTCTATGAGCATTTCGCAGCGATGTGTGCTGTAGTTGCATTGGAGAACAAAACGGCATATTGAATTGTAGAGGGTATCAAGTTTGCTAAGGTGGACTTGGGGTGCCGAACCGTAAACTATGTCCCCATAGTCGATAATAGGCATTAGCATCTGCTGTGCGATACGCTCTCTGATCAGCAGACTTAGGGAGGATGTGTTCCTACAGTATATAGTACATCTAGTTTGGCATAGATTTTAAAACTAAAGTACTTTGCCCAAGTATTTAAAACTAGTGACAGGTGTTAGGGTGGTATTAGCGTTGGTTCTGATCTGGAGCTCAGTCACTGAAAGCTTTAAAAATGTAGCTTTGGTCCCAAATACCATCGTACAGTCTTGTCAGTGTTTAAAAACAGTTTGTTTTGGAAAATCCAATTTTCAAGTCTCGAAAAGTTAGATTGAAGTATGTGTTGAAGGTCAGAGAGGCTATGGCTGTGTGCATACACTGGCGGCACACTTTATTGCAGTGCGGCCAGTTCCGCAAGCCGGGAGATTTCCCGGCTTGCTAGTGGCATCCCCTCGGCGTGCCGCGCGTCACCGATGCGCGGTCACGCGTCATCGGGTGCCTGTGCCCCCTGCACGCGCGTCCAGGGCTCCCCGAGGGAGCCCTGGAGTCCCGCGATGTGGGGGACGGCGGCAGGGGGTTCCGGGGGACCCGGCGGACCCAGAGAGGGGGAAGCCCCGATCGGCGGGCCTCTCCTCCGAGGCTTCGGCGCGGGCCCGGGACATACCGGCGTGCGCCAGGTTACTGTCGCGGCCGAGACCGGGCAAATGCTCGAATAAACTCGGCCGCGACAGTATAAAATTGTGTCATCTGCATACATGTGTATTGAGGCTTCCTGACAAGCTGTGGGAAGATCATTGATGAACACTGAGAAGATTAGGAGCCCCTCTTAGACGCCTCTTTTTTAATGGAAACAAATCTAATTTAGCTAGCCTTTCCTCATAAGTCAGACCTTCCATCCCCTTTTATCATTTAGTATACTTTTTCTAGTTCCATAATGTCTTTTTTTATTGAGTGGTGACCAATACTGTACCCCATATTCAAGGTGTGGGGAAATTATGCTTTCTTCCCTCCCTTTCATACCCTGTTTTATGCAAAATAATATCTTATTTGCATTTGCAGCTACAGTACAGTACTGCCTGACATTGAGCACTTTTGTTAAGGCTGCTTTCAATAAGCACTCTTAAATCCTTCTCCAACAATGAATGACCTTATTTTGTCTAATTTAATTTGTCTGTATTTAGTTTATTCTTGTTTCCCAAATGCATGACATTACATTGATCTGTAATAAACATAATCTGCCATTTACCTGCCCAAGTTTCCAGTCTATCCAAGTCCTTCTGTAGAGAAAGGAAATCCTGCTATGACATTACTACCTTACATAATTTTGTCTCATCAGCAAAGATTTGGACATTGCTCTCTATGCCAATCTCTGGGTCATTAATAAACTAGTTAAAAGCAATGGCCCGGGTACTAAACTTTGAGGTACTCCAGTTAGAACTGTATCCCAACCTGGAAAGGTTCCATTTATGACAACTCTCAATTTTTGATCCATGTGCAAATAATTTTACCCAGACTAATTTCCTTTATTTTGTTCCCTAACCTGTTGTTTGGCACAGTATAAAAAGCCTTTGCAAAATCTAAGTGTAGCCTCCCTGCTAGGGACTACTAGCAGTTATGCGTTTAAGGACCTTAGAGGGTTAACTGTGTGGGGTCACACAGAGTATCTCCTTTCCCCATAATGTGATATAGGATGACTTACAGAAAGTATAGTCAATCCCCAGTAAGTCTTCTAACCAGGGATGTCACCATGAGAGGATATATATAGCCTTCCCTCAGTGTTCTAGAAACAGGTTCCTCGGGAGTAGCAGTTAGGGAGAGCCTCACTGTAAGTTATGTAAATGTGTATGAAACCCTGCTTCCTATCACTAGCAAGCTGTTACTATGTGCTGTGTTACCTGTTGGCTCACAGGGCCTAAGTCTCTGCCACGGAGAACCTGGGGTGCGGGAAATATATATATCAGGTGCAGCGCCTCCATCTGCGACAGATCCCGCCAAAGGGGGAGTTAGTCTTCGCAGGACATATATACAAGAATTACACTTACACAGCCAAGTTCTAAAACCAATCTCTTTTACTGATAGGTCAAACTCACGATACATTACATGCCATGACATTCCGGTATGCCGGTATACATTATATAACACGCCACGGAGGATGTCACCATCACTTGCGCCTCGGCGGACGCCAACAATAACATGCGCCTCGGCGGACGCCAACAACAATCCCCCAATCCCGCCACCGGGTGAGCCCACCCCGTGTCCAAATATGCTACTCAGTTCTCCCGCTCACAACAGGCCTTATGTGTATGGATGGGTGACTGCGCAGCCACTATGTCTCGGGTGAATTGAAGTTACAGTTGGTGTCCTTGATGAAATACCTGCCGAGCACTCCGGTGCTCAGAACTGCCACGATCTTCGAAAAGAGTCTCTGTGTAGACAACGCTCTTCCCTCGCTAGGGTCCGGGGCGCTCCTTCTCGGACTCGGGCAACTCCCAAGGGCTCTGAGCCCAGATCTCCCTCTCGACAGTATAGTCCAGTGCAAAACTAACAGTGCGGGGGTAAGACCCTTACTAAGGCGGTCCCTAGCTCAGCTTGTCTCTAAGGTGACTCAGGGCTAGCTGGGCCGGGGGCACCTGGCCTGCGCCTGGGGGTACAACCTCCCAGCGCAGTATCTCCGTCTCCTCGTCTCTCCAAAAAGCTCTGACTCCACGTGCGCGCAACCGCTGCCTATATCTCTGCCAACTCCACCGCCCATAGGCTAAACGCTCTCACCTGCCCCTCCCCGTAGTGCTGCTGGGTCAAGGGACTGCTCTTCTCCCGCCAAATGTACTCTCCTCCTTCGCGGGCTTTTGCAACTACTCTTTGCAAGCGCAACCTCCCATTCCTTGGGGTGAATCAGGGGTCACTGCTACATGTAGTAAGGATTTCCTGTCACCTTTATTGTTTTCAGTTAGGGAACGTGCCATTTAAAGATGTTACTATGTGTGTTCTGTTGTGTACTTTTATGGTGCCTGTCCGTCTCACTCCCCATTTTGTTTGTAACCTCTGCTCTTATTGGTGTTATTCTGTTTGTACACCGGGTTGCCACATCTGTCCTTGTCCCTGACTCTTTCTCTTTCGGGGGCATTCTGCTCTGCCTGTTTCTCTATTCTGCTCTGCCATGAATCTAATTGCTCTAAACCACTTTGAGAAGAACCAGCAACACGTGGCACTTTCTGGACAACCTCTTCCACTCTGGGTTTAACCCACTCAAAACTCGCCGTCTTATGCACAAATAATTTCCAATCTTTTTCTTTCAATTTCCTGTTTATTTTCAGTTTCCCCAAATTCCAACAATTCAGAAACATTATTTATTTATTTTTTAACAAAAAATAGAACCTTATTGAAAGTGTTCAAACCTACAGTACTTAGGACGAGAAGACTACTGGGACTCAAGTTCATGTACAACTGCTGAGTTTATAGTAGTACAGTAGCAGTATATTTACCAACTTTTCTTTCTCGAGGGTCCCGCCCCCGTATTAGTCTTTGCATACAACCTCCCCAATCCTCTTCTTTTTCCAATACCAATATCAATGCAGATACTTATTTTCTCCATTGTATGCGTGTGTATGTGTGTGTGTGTGTGCGCGCGCGCGTGTGTGTGTGTGTGTGTGTGTGTGTGTGTGTGTGTGTGTGTGTGTGTGTGTGTGTGTGTGTGTGTGTGTGTGTGTGTGTGTGTGTGTGTGTGTGTGTGTGTGTCTGTATTGACTCTCCCAACTCCACAAGCCAACTGGTGCATGTGTCCTATTTAATATTTACAGTCTCTGCAGTAAGACAAAATACAGCAAAGTTAAATTTAAAAAAAAAAATAGAAGAAAAATAATCAGAATCTCCGATGAATTTGTAATGCACATGGACCTTTTCATGTTTTTATTGTAAATCTCCACACATGAGGTTTACATCTCTGCCTTTCTGACATTAGAGGCACAACACCCTTTGGCAACAAGTAGGACGCATGATTTCCTGTAGGTTTTCGAGCGGACGGCCTCACCCGCTCTCAGAGCTGTGCCTGTGATCCGGATGGAAGGAGAGGACTTTCATTTCTATGGCCAAGTGATCACTGTGATAGCTCTGAGGGCCACCGGTTGGTTTGGCACTGAAATAGTTAAAGTCTTACCTGAATAAGCACAGGGCTCCTTGAATATTGCCACTTGACCTGCCGCATGGTGGCATCAATACACATAGAGATTGGTTATTGACAATGTGATCAGTGGATATTACATGTGAAGTGACAGGTTTAACACATAATCGAACGATCATTTCTCGTGGTTTGTTTACAAACAGCGAGTCAACGTGAGAAGTGCCGGAAGAACACTGAGCACGGGGCACTGAGAGAATATAATGCAAATACAATTTGTTTGTTTAGTGCATTGTTTTCCTACCTGGGGGTTTACACGGTGGGTCAAGGATGGGCAGATATAAAGAGATACACTGATGTATCGATAGACAGATAGATACAAATGTAGAAAAGGTTATTTCTCCCCTCCCCCCGCTGGGGTTCTATGGTGGGATAGTCTGTGATATTCTGCATTATCTGTCTTGAATTCTATGGCAAATCTGTGATATTCTGCATTTAATACAATATTTTGCATTGTTAGTGGGTAAAATAACCTTAGCTACATCTGTAGACAGACAGACGGCTCTGGGTTAGGTCATGGAGGGATTCACATTGGGGTTTATCTGGGCATCATCCTAACCCACTGCACTCTGCCTACTAAGGTCCTCCATACAGTAAATGGACCATCATTTATCCTGCCACCAAAGCACGTTGTGATATTTGTCCCTTCCATCTTGTCCATGCACATTCATTCCCTCGGCTAAAACTTGTTGCTTTTTTCTCGGTAACTTTGCCAAAATCTGCCCATTCCTCTTTTACTCTCCTGCTAAACCTCTAATGCAGACCCTTATCCTCTCCTGTATAGATTGTTTTGATATTCTGCTAACCGGCCTCCTTACCACGTTACTTTCTTCTTTGCAATGTATTCAAAATGTATTTAACTTTCTCCCAAAACAGTTTGCTCATCTCCTCCTCAATTCTCCACAATCCCTCTCTTAGCACCCTGTCAAGTTCTGGATCACCTACAAAGTTCTTCTTCTAGACTCTCCACTCATCTGCTCCTCCCTATATATCAGCTTTGATTTCTCGCTAGGCCCCTGCTCACCTTCTGCGCTCTGCTCATAACGTATCCTTTTCATCGCTTTAACTTCTAATACTCTGTCTCTCCTTAAACCTATTTCACTACACTACCCATGACCTGTGGAATTCCCTCACTGCCCATGTCCTGTGGAACTCCCTCACTGCCCATGTCCTGTGGACCTCCCCCACTGCCCACGATCTGTGGAATTCCCTCACTGCCCATTATCTCTGGAACTCCCTCACTGCCCATGTCCTGTGGACCTCCCCCACTGCCCACGATCTGTGGAATTCCCTCACTGCCCATTATCTCTGGAACTCCCTCACTGCCCATTACGCGTGGAACTCCCTAACTGCCCATGACCTGTGGAACTCCCTCACTGCCCATGTCCTGTGGAACTCCATCACTGCCCATGTCCTGTGGAACTCCCTCACTGCCCACGATCTGTGGAATTCCCTCACTGCCCATTATCTCTGGAACTCCCTCACTGCCCATTACATGTGGATCTCCCTCACTGCCCATGACCTGTGGAACTCCCTCACTGCCCATGACCTGTGGAACTCCCTAACTGCCCATGACCTGTGGAACTCCCTCACTGTCCACGATCTGTGGAATTCCCTCAATGCCCATTATCTCTGGAACTCCCTCACTGCCCATTACGTGTGGAACTCCCTCACTGCCCATGACCTGTGGAACTCCCTCACTGCCCATGACCTGTGGAACTCCTTCACTGCCCATGACTTGTGGAACTGCCTCACTGCCCATTACATGTGAAAGTTCGTCACTGCCCATGACCTGCGGAAATCCCTCACTGCCCAATACGTGTGGAACTCCCTCACTGCCCATTACGTGTGGAACTCCCTCACTGCCCATTACATTTGGAACTCCCTCACTGCCCATGTCCTGTGGAATTCCCTCACTGTCCACGATCTGTGGAACTCCCTCACTGTCCACGATCTGTGGAACTCACTCACTGCCCATGACCTGTGGAACTCCCTCACTACCCATGATCTCTGGAAATCCCTCACTTCCCATTACGTGTGGAACTCTCTCATTGCCCATGACCTGTGGAACCACCTCACTGCCCATTACATGTGGAACTCCCTCTCTGCCCATGATTTGTGGAACTCCCTCACTGCCCATGACCTGTTGAAGTCCCTCACTGCCCATTACCTGTGGTACTCCCTCACTGCCCCTGACCTGTGGAATTCCCTCACTACCCATGACCTGTGGAAATCCCTCACTGCCAATGACCTGTGGAATTCCCTCACTGCCCATGATCTGTGGAACTCCCTCACTGCCCATGACCTGTGGAATTCCCTCACTGCCCATTACCTGTGGTACTCCCTCACTGCCCCTGACCTGTGGAATTCCCTCACTACCAATGACCTGTGGAATTCCCTCACTGCCCATGACCTGTTCAACTCCCTCACTGCCAATGACCTGTGGAAATCCCTCACTACCCATTACCTGTGGAACTCCCTCACTGCCCATGACCTGTGGAACTCCCTCACTGCCCATGACCTGTGGAATTCCCTCACTACCCATTACCTGTGGAACTCCCTCACTGCCCCTGACCTGTGGAACTCCCTCACTGCCCATCACGTGTGGAACTCCCTCACTGCCCCTGACCTGTGGAATTCCCTCACTACCCATGATCTGTGGAACTCAACACCATCTGAGGAAAGAAAACAATGTACGGAACAGCATAACCACCAACACTGTCTTCCCAACTCTACGTTGCATTACTGGACTTGTACGACACTTCTTATTCTATTAGCTCATGACTTTATCCTTGTTCTATACTACAGATGCAGCTAAACTAACTGCCTACGATGCAGCGGCCCCCCTCGGCTATGCAACCTTGGTGGTAGTGGCACTGGAGACTTAAAACTGTGGTGTGTCCCTTTCGGAAGCATGGACTGACTCTCTAATAAAGGTCAAGTCCTGTTTTGGTTACCTCTGATCCGAGTATAAGGGTTCAGGAGTGTCAGCTCTTGAGCCCAGTAAGTGTATATGCATAACTTGTAAAATGCGTATGTAAGGATGTGCATATATATAAAGGTTCCGCGCTGTTGCATCACATAGGCAGCGCCATATTGTCCCTGTTTTGCCAGCAAGGTCACTGCGTACAAGTTGGGCTGCGCATGCGCGAGAGAAGCGCACGAAGGGTAACCAATCTGTAGAGACTTGGAGGAACTCTGAACTCTGAACTCCGAACTGTGAGAGGGTCAGCTGAGGCTGAGGACCAATCGGATGCGAGACTTTGTATAGAGGAACCGGATGCGTGTGGGCGGAGGGTCAGAGCAGAGAGGGAGGTGGAGGAGGAGGTTGGCGGAACCTCGTGTGCGAGAGCGGAGGGTCAGTGACCCGTCCGCTTAGGTAAGGGTATTTCCCCGGCCCGAGGAGTCTTCCCCCTGCCACAGTAGGCTGCTGCTTTTGTAAGGACGCCCATAGTTGTCAGGGACGTTTCCCTTTAGTGAGGTTTATCTGCGGAGCTGCGGAGCTGCGGCCGCCATCTTGGATTAAACAACTGACGGTGCTGCAGAAGGGAGAGACGGCGCAAGGCTGGACTAGCCCCAGGACCAGGTGTGGAGTGTCACGGTCATCGTAGTGACCGTAAGGTATCATTATCTACAAGTGCACCTACCCCGGGCACCAGGCGCTGATCCCGCCTCCCACTAACTAATTGGGCTTACTGAGTGAATCCATATGGTACCATACTTTACCGGTTATACGATATACTCCTTGGGAGAGTGGCAGAGCCACCTATGTACAGAACATTACCCATAATAAGGTGTGGCCGAGCCACGGTGTGTGTGTGTAATGTTATACGATGAGTCTGCCGATCATTTGTTATTCATGTGTGATATATAAAAGGTTGCTGTTGCATACTGCTGTTGTTATGTTCTTGCTCAGGGTATAATCTCTATACTGGGGATCCTGGGTAAGTGGAGGCGCTGCACCGTAAGTGATAAGGTATATGACCCCAGGCTCCCAATGAGCGGAGGCTCAGAGCTCCTGAAGCCACAGGTACATGCACCACCGTAGTCCCTTAGTATAGGCGTTAACAAAAAGGGCTACATTTGGAGGCGCTGCTGAGATCTTAGACCTGGGGTGCCCCCACATTTTTTTTTGTCTTTATTGTGCAACCAACCCACATCATGTCGGTGCCCTCGGCGCTCGAGGTGCGCAAGTGGGCCCAACGGCGCGGGATTCCCTTGAACCGTGTTTTCGCGCTGGGCCATGTCCCCGCATGATCTCGTTAGGCACAGTGACCGAGCAGGTCCGAAAGCTTCCTCTCTTGGACAACGCCCAAGTACAAGACCATTTTTAAGACCGCGACCAGACCTGGCGCCGGATCTTGTATGCCACTGAACAAGATATATGCCCCGAGGCTTTGCCCCATATACTGCTGCTGCCCGAGGCCCCGGGGGTGCGCTGTCCCATAGTCCAGGCGGACCCCCCTGCGCCCCTGGCCACTTCCACCCCCCGGAGAGAGTATACCCCCACCGCTGGCGCCGCGACGGGAGGCCCCGACCACTCCCCTGACCGTGGCCTGCACCCTCACTGGCCCGCAGCCCTGAGCCTAGGCTCCTCCTCTACCCCGTCCGGCCTGCGGGCTAGCCTCAACCGACTTAGCCTATCAAGATTGGACGCTTACCCCGCGGTCGGGGATAGCTTACCGGGAGACACCTCTTTGCCCGCCTTAGCTGCCGTTATCCACAATACCACCCAGTCGCTCCAGTACAGGAAGTTAAAGGCCTTCTCCGGGGAGAAACCCACGCCCCAAGGGGAAGTAGGGATAGAGGACTGGCTGGATCATACCGAACAGGTACTACCTGAATGGACCTGCACGGACGCGGTCCGTAGACAGCGCATCGTCGAGTGCTTACGGCCCCCCGCGTCCCACATGGTGCACTACTACCGAGACGACAACCCGGAAGCTGATGCGGCAGACCTCATCTACTGCCTAACCAAGGCGTATGGAGCTCCGGTGGACATGTATACTTTGATGTCGAAATTTCATGCGTTAGCCCAGAAGGAAGGGGAGATGGTATCCGATTTTCTCAGGCGACTACACCTGGATCTCTGGAATATGGTCAGGAAAGGCGTGTTGCCACGGAAAGAAGCCAACGGAATACGTACCACTCAGTTGCTGAGGGGCCTCCTACCCCTACACCCCGTGTCGGTGCGGGTCAGTAGCTGCATAACGCCCGGGCAAGCCCTGTCGTTTCACGACTTAATGGATCGGGTCCAAGCGCACGAGATGGTGTTGTTAGGGCGTGACTTAGCCACCGGGAAGAAGCCACCGCCCGGGGGTAAAGAAGCCAAGAAAGTGGACCCAAAGCCCGACGTGCCCGAACCTGGGGATCCCGATCCCGAGGATGTCCCCACCCCCGTGACACCCAGACCTCGTCCCCCGACTGGGCGAAGTCCCCCAACCAGGAGAAACGAGACTTACCTCAGCCAAATGCAGTGTTACGCATGCGGAAAGATGGGACATTTACGGGCCCACTGCCCCACCTCGCGGAGGACGTCGTCCCGATCGGCGCAATCAATGCCGTGCCGGCCCCTGGAGGATGAAAAGGTGTTGCCATCCTCTCCGAGCCCCCGAATTGGCCCCGCCTCCATTATTCGAGTGGTTATTGAGGGCATCTACGCCGCCGCATTATTGGATACGGGATCTCAAGTGACCATCGTGTATCGGCCCTTCTACGACCAACACCATCACCAACTACCGTTGCTATCTGCGGATGCCTTGCGACTACGGGGACTGAGTCATGAAGATTACCCCATAGACGGAGTAGTAAAGGTGCAGTTAGATATTCTCCAGCTGAATACTGGTAAACATCACCCCATGGAAGTGGAGGCCTTAGTGTGCCCCGAGCCGCAGGACCACCCCAGCGCCCCAATCATCTTAGGGACCAACGCTGACATTGTGCACGCGGTATTCCGCCAGTTTTTGCAGGAAGCAGGAGAAGCCCCACTGCTGGCCCTAGCGGCCTGTCCCGCCCTCCAAGAGGTCTGCGGTAAAATTGCGACCGAAGAAGAGTATGGCGTCCTTTACAGCCAAGAATGGGGGCTGACCCAAATTCCCCCGGGGGAAGGACGAATGATGGTCGCCGCTTGCCATTACCCCCGACGACGGTTAGAGGATCAACTCTTCACCGTGGAGAGCGTGGCCCAAGACGAACAACGGTTGGGCTACAAAGTACTGGCCTCTGTTAAGAAATGGCCCGGGAAGATTCCGGATCGCACCTGGGTGTACGTGCAGAATATATCCCCGTACCCCATGACTATTGACAGGCGGCAGACGCTGGGAAGGATCTACCCCGTGACTCCCGAAGAGGAGGTTCCGACGAGACAATCAAGGTGTTCATCTACTATCGTTGATTCAGTATTGGAATTTGACTTCGGCGACTCACCACTTCCGGATGAATGGAGGGAGAGACTGCAGAACGAGCTTCACGACCGAAGAAATGTGTTCTCCACCAGTGATATGGACGTGGGGTGCAGTCGCAGTGCCCACCATACCATCCGAATGAGCGACGCTACCCCCTTCCGGGAGCGCTCCCGGCGGCTTGCCTCCAGGGATGTTGAGGAAGTGAGGAGATTACTCGCCGAGATGGAAACGGCTGGCATCGTGCAGGAATCTCGGAGCCCTTACGCCTCACCCATCGTGGTAGTCCGCAAGAAGAATGGGACGGTCCGTCTATGTGTGGATTACAGAACTCTGAATACCCGTACTATCCCCGACCAGTATACACTGCCCCGAATCGAGGACCTCCTGAACGCTTTGACGGGAAGCAAATGGTTCAGTGTGCTCGACCTCCGGTCCGGATACTACCAGGTGCCCATGGGCCAGGAAGATCAAGAAAAAACGGCCTTCATCTGTCCATTAGGGTTTTACCAATTTACCCGCATGCCTCAAGGGATCTGCGGTGCCCCGGCCACGTTCCAGAGACTAATGGAAAAAACCCTCGGAGACCTTAACCCGCGAGAGTGCTTAGTGTATCTGGACGATATTATCGTGTTTGGGCGGACTCTAGAGGAGCACTCCGAGAGGCTGATGAAGGTGCTGGATAGGCTTCAAGGGGAGGGTCTCAAACTGTCCCTGGACAAATGCAAGTTCTGTCGATCCTCTGTGACGTATGTGGGTCATATTGTGTCGGCTGATGGAGTATCCACCGACCCAGGGAAGATAGAGGCGGTGGTGAATTGGCCTAGGCCTCTCAATGTCCAAGAATTGCGGTCCTTTTTGGGATTTTGTGGCTACTATCGACGGTTCGTTGAGAGCTATTCCAGCAAGGCCAAGCGGCTGAATGATCTTCTAAAAGTATACCCGGGAGAAATCGGGAGGAAAAGCATCACGGCACAGACGCCCTTTGGGGAGACCTGGACTCCAGAATGTGAACAGGCCTTCAAGAACTTAAAGGCCAGCCTCACTCAGGCTCCCGTCTTGGCCTATGCGGACCCAGAACGAGAATATGTCCTACATGTCGATGCTAGCCTTAGCGGATTAGGAGCGGTCTTGCATCAGATGTATGAGACCGGGCTACGTCCGGTGGCCTATGCGAGCCGAAGCTTGACCCCTAGCGAACAGAATTACCCGGTCCACAAACTGGAATTTTTGGCGCTAAAATGGGCTGTAGTGGATAAGCTGCATGACTACCTATATGGGGTGCAGTTCAAAGTACGTACTGACAACAATCCCATGACCTATATAAACACGTCTGCCAAATTAGACGCCACGGGACACCGTTGGTTAGCTGCTCTAGCCAACTACAGGTTCAACCTTAAATACAAACCCGGACCCACCAACATAGGTGCCGACGCCCTGTCTCGTCGACCGGGCCTTCAGTCCACCCCTGATGAGGAAGTTTGGGAAGAGATACCGGGTCCAGGGATTCGTGCCCTCTGCTCCGTGGCTGCGGTAGTCGACGACCACGTAGCATTCTCGGAATTGCGGATTGTTGACTCGTTGGGATGTAATTCGCGGGCTATTCCCCTGGCCTATCAAGGTCGAGAAGGGATGAACATCACTGAAGATAATATCATCTCGTGGAGGGACCTAGTGCATTATCAAACACAAGACCCCATAGTGGAGTTAGCCCGTCAAGCGGTACAACAAGATAACCCTTCTATACTGAAGCGAGCCCCCAGAGACTTGGTGAAACTCCTGCTAAATGAGTTTGGGAAGTTTGAAATGGACAATTGTTTGTTATATCGGGTGATATCCTATCATAACCATCCCGATCGGCGTCAGTTGTTTTTGCCGGAACGTTTGAGAACCCTAGTCCTCAGGGCCCATCACGATGACCATGGTCACCTGGGCATTGACAAGACGTTTGGGCTACTACAGGATAGGTTCTATTGGCCGAGAATGAGGGAGTCCGTGGAGCAACATTGTCGGAGGTGTAATCGCTGTTTACAACGAAAGACACTGCCCACCAGGGCGGCTCCTATGGCACACTTGAAAAGCTCGGGTCCAATGGATTTGGTGTGTATGAATTTTCTCTGTATCGAGCCAGACAGTCGGGGAGTTAGTAATGTTCTTGTGATCACTGACCACTACACTAGGTACGCCCAAGCGTTCCCTACGAAAGACCAGAAGGCCGTAACGGTGGCCCGAGTACTATGGGAGAAATATTTCATTCACTATGGATTACCAAATCGTCTTCACTCCGATCAGGGCAGGGACTTTGAGAGTACACTGATACGGGAGTTGCTCACTCTACTGAACATTGCCAAGTCGCGTACTACCCCGTACCACCCCGAAGGGGATGCTCTGCCTGAACGGTTCAATCGCACTCTGTTAGATATGTTAGGAACCTTGACGAGCCCGCAAAAGACGGAGTGGAGTAAACACGTCGAAGCATTGGTACATGCGTATAATTGTACCCGACATGAGTCCACCGGGTATACTCCGTATTTCTTGATGTTCGGAAGAGAAGCCCGTTTACCGGTGGATGTGCGCCTGCGGATATCTACCGATGGGGTATCCAATAGGACGCACTTTCGATATGTCCAGCGGCTAAGGGACAGTTTACAGCTGGCCTATAGATTGGCTGAACGGACGACTGCGCAATTGAATGCGGGAAATAAAAGGCGCTACGATCACAAAGTACGTCACAAGGAAATTCACCCCGGAGATGCGGTCCTCTTACGCAACTTAGGTGTTCCTGGGAAGCATAAATTGGCCGACCGGTGGCGGGAGGGTGTGTATGAGGTGGAGTCACAGATGCCTGGTCTTCCTGTGTACCGGATCAAGGATTCTGAAGGCCGCGTAAAAGTGTGGCATAGGAATCATCTGCTTCCCATACCTCAAGTAGGGACGGACGAATTGGAAATCCCAGCCACGCCCATAGATGGAGAAGTTGAACACACAGAGGATGGCCCAGAGACTGTAAAAATTGCCACCTCTGAGGATCCAATGGAAGGAACCTCTCAAAGGGGCCTTCCGGCCATGGAGGCATCTCCCGAAGGAGCCACGGGTAAAGAGCCTCTTGGCCCGAACATTGATCATTTGACTCCCGCGAGTCAGCCTCTAGACCCACAAAGCCCATGTTTCACACCCCAAAGAGACTGTACTAATGCTGAATACCCCTCAAGGGTAGAGATGGAAGTACCAGTTGAGACTGGACACTCTGCAGAAGAAGCAGAGGAGAATCAACCCCGGCGAAGTCAAAGAAACAGTCAGCCTCCCATGCGAATGGCATATGATCAATTTGGGGCACCCCATTATGAGGCTCAGCAGTGGGCTCGGCATAGGATGCAAGCTATGATGGTACTGTTTAATGAAATGTGTAACCTAATCTAGGAGGGAGAGGGTTGTGTAAATAGTTATATATATGTGGGTTAGGTAGTCCAGCGGGGACGTTGGATTCTGGAGAGGGGAGAATGTAAGGATGTGCATATATATAAAGGTTCCGCGCTGTTGCATCACATAGGCAGCGCCATTTTGTCCCTGTTTTGCCAGCAAGGTCACTGCGTACAAGTTGGGCTGCGCATGCGCGAGAGAAGCGCGCGAAGGGTAACCAATCTGTAGAGACTTGGAGGAACTCTGAACTCTGAACTCCGAACTGTGAGAGGGTCAGCTGAGGCTGAGGACCAATCGGATGCGAGACTTTGTATAGAGGAACCGGATGCGTGTGGGCGGAGGGTCAGAGCAGAGAGGGAGGTGGAGGAGGAGGTTGGCGGAACCTCGTGTGCGAGAGCGGAGGGTCAGTGACCCGTCCGCTTAGGTAAGGGTATTTCCCCGGCCCGAGGAGTCTTCCCCCTGCCACAGTAGGCTGCTGCTTTTGTAAGGACGCCCATAGTTGTCAGGGACGTTTCCCTTTAGTGAGGTTTATCTGCGGAGCTGCGGAGCTGCGGCCGCCATCTTGGATTAAACAACTGACGGTGCTGCAGAAGGGAGAGACGGCGCAAGGCTGGACTAGCCCCAGGACCAGGTGTGGAGTGTCACGGTCATCGTAGTGACCGTAAGGTATCATTATCTACAAGTGCACCTACCCCGGGCACCAGGCGCTGATCCCGCCTCCCACTAACTAATTGGGCTTACTGAGTGAATCCATATGGTACCATACTTTACCGGTTATACGATATACTCCTTGGGAGAGTGGCAGAGCCACCTATGTACAGAACATTACCCATAATAAGGTGTGGCCGAGCCACGGTGTGTGTGTGTAATGTTATACGATGAGTCTGCCGATCATTTGTTATTCATGTGTGATATATAAAAGGTTGCTGTTGCATACTGCTGTTGTTATGTTCTTGCTCAGGGTATAATCTCTATACTGGGGATCCTGGGTAAGTGGAGGCGCTGCACCGTAAGTGATAAGGTATATGACCCCAGGCTCCCAATGAGCGGAGGCTCAGAGCTCCTGAAGCCACAGGTACATGCACCACCGTAGTCCCTTAGTATAGGCGTTAACAAAAAGGGCTACACGTAGATAAAGAATTTTTATGTTTTCCCTTTCGAGGCATGCCAGTGAGCAGAGATTGCTGGGGGATGAGTTTCAGGGCGGATTTTGCAGAGGAATATTGTTGTCAGAATATGCCTAGGTATTTGGGGTCCGGAGTTGTCGGTTCCCCTAAAAATGTACCTGGGAATCATGCCTGATTCTCGGATACATGTAGGCACATTGTGCCGGCAATATCTCAGTTTCCCTGCTTACCTGGCTTTCCATACTGGCTTCGCACTGGTTGGCTACTGAGAAAGTTCCCACGCGCTGATTGGCTGTAGTATTTTGTGACTGAAGCTCCAAATCCTATAAGAATCGCCTGAGCCAATCAGATTGGAGATTCCTAGCGGTAGAAGTGTGGGCGGGCTTTTCAAAGTTGCCTCTGCGCGAAATGCAGAACAACCGACTTCAATTTCAAGATGAAAAGTCTGCCTGCCCGAGACGAAGTCCCGTCTTTCTGTTACCAAGTTCTCAGAATTGAACGTAGCAGTCGCGACTGGGATTTTATGCCGATTTCGGTTCCAGAGAATTGGTGGTAACTCCCTGTCAAGGAAATGTCCAAGTTCTCAGAAGAGAAGGGAGCGGTGGCGTGTGGAACTTCACACCGATTTGGGAACCAGGAGATTCCGGGCTAGGTCCAGGTCAGGGGGGAACTCTTAATTAGAGATCCCTGCACCTAGAACAGCTGAGTATATTTCAACCCCCAGTAAGTGTGGTTTTCATTTGTATGTGTTTCACTGTGTGTACGCCAATTTATGCGAATAAATTACAATTGATTTCATTACCTGTTTTGCTCAATGAATGATCCTGGTAAAGAGGTGTACAATAAACCTTATCTCCCGTGATATGGACCCACTACAGCATGATCACGACAGACACTGTCTCTGGCGCCGCAGACATTCACTTTTTGGCTGCGACACCGGAGACTGTAAGTCTGGCTATCTCTGTATTTCTTTGACCCCAATACTGCATGGATCATTCATGCCTTCTCTCCATTTTATTCCCGTTCCCTACCGTTGCACTCCTCTCCAAACCAGTGTGTTTCTTCTACAATTTATCCGTCTTCTGTTCATATTTCCCCTTCACTCCTTCCCTCTCCACTAACCGGCACTCATGAAATGTTCTGCTTCCTGCCCTCATCCAACACACCTTGTAAAAAATCCAATTCAGCGATAATTATAGTGTAATGTGTGAATCCGTGATCGAGTCAGAGTCTCATGACATACCGTATGTTGTCTGATTGTTCTTTCGTTACATACATATTATATCGAATATTCTCAATTGGTAAATTCTGATTATTTAGCCAGTTACATTAGAAAGTTACACACACATTCCCAGTTAGCTCAAACTCCTACACCCACCACATCATGAATGGCCAAAGGGTTTAACTAAATAACCAAGTTATTACTATTATTATTGAAGTATTTAAACTTTGTACTTATTACCATATATGTTTTGCCAATTTGATGTAGCATTGGGCACCCCTGTCTTTTGTTGTGTACATTAGAAAGTTAGAATGATGGTGCAGCTGTCCCAAGATCTCCGTAGATTTCAGTTACATGTGTAGTATTTTAAGTAAAAGAGGTGTGGCTAGCCTATTCTAACAACCAGAACCGACAGAAAGGTCATACAATGGTTTTAAGTTGCTTGAACTGCCCTGAGAATACTGAGTGATTATTGATAACTTGTAGGTCCTAGCTGAGAGAAGAGACAATGACAGGTTGGATTGATAAGGCGATCTGAGAATATTCAAGTATTCTATGTATGGAGGTGTGGGCAGTTCATATGACATCAGTTTGAAGATGCACGACTGTTAAAACTAAGATAGAGGAAACAGAAGTTGTATCATGATATCAAGATCCACTCAGAAACAGAAAGAAAGTTGTGTAACCATTTTTAAGAATACCAAAAAGACGTGATAAGACATTTAACACACCTGTAGGAACAAGCTTGCAGTCACTAGCCACCATCTCTTCTCTTTCTCTCTCTCTGCTACTCCTCATTGCTGCTTTCCAACCCTGCTCCCTATTCCGACTTCTTTTCCCCTTTTGAGGAATACACTGTCTGGCTTTTCTCCCCTCCTCTCTCGACTATCTAACTGCGAATGTTCTGCTTCACCCTTTCTATCGAACGTTAAATTCTGTCTTTCCTTCTTTCTTTTCTCATATCGCCCCCCTTCTGGGAGACTTTACCTGACATATGGATGATCCCTCTATTTGCTGGGCCCCTTACTTTTTCTCTGTTCTCTGTTCTTTCGGACGTTGGTCTCAGCCAAAGATCTGCTTCCAGTACACAAAAAGACAGACATTATTTGGACCTCGTCTTTACTAAAAACTGCTAACTTTCTGAGTTCATCTGGTCTCATTTCCAACCTGTCTGCCCTGGAACTCTGACTGATCTTCTACTTCTGACCCATAAAATCTTTTCATTTATACAATTCTATACTTTCCTCCTCGTTTCCTCCAGTAACCAGCCTGCCCTGCTTGCCACTCCAATCCCCAACCTTGGCTTAACACAGCACCCCAATTTTTTTTGTATATTTACTTGCGGTTACAGAGGCCCCGCACTCTTCCCCACAGTAATGAAACGGATTGCGGGTGGAGAGCGCGGGGCCTCTGTAAGAGAGCAGCCCTTCTCCATCGACGTCACGGTGTCATGTGACGCAGTGACATCATGACACCATGATTTCGCGGGACGACAGGTAAAAACATTGCAACCACCAATAAGAATTTCTTAAGAGCCCCTGCTCATAGGCCTATTGCAAACTGACTTCTGAACCGCTCAATTCACGTAAACTGCCCTCAGCAAAGTGTCTAATGATGACTCTACACTCCCAAATTTCAAAACCCATTTAAAGTTTGCTTGGCCTCCCTGACACTGTCGTCCATCCTCTCCTCCTGCTAATGTGCTATCCATAACAAAGTCCTCTTCTGGTTCTCCTCTCATCTACCTAACCGCTCCTTCAGGGTTTTTTTTGCTCACTCTTCTGCTTGGTGACTTGTCTGTTGGTGTGCCTCAGGGCTTTGTCCTGGGAACATTTATTTTCTCTATATATACAGATGTGCAGATAAAACTCTGTCTGTCCTGACATTCAGTCCTAAGTCACTGATGGTCTTTCTGCTACTTCATGCTGGATTGTCCTCTGTCGTCTCTAAAAATAACACTTTATCAAAGACACTCTCCATTCGTTTCTCTATTGACTGGATGCACACTTCAAAGGACAGTAACAACCAGAAATGTGAGTACTTCAAATTCTATACATGAAGTGGAACTTATATGCTCTAGGGCAGTGTTTCCCAAACTGTGCGCCGCGGCGCCCTGGTGCGCCGCGGCTTGGCTAGAGGGGCGCCGCGATCAGGGCCGCCAGCAGCGGGAAACAAGGGCTGCTCGCTCATTTAAAAAAAAAAAAAAAAAACCTCTGAGGGGAAGCAGAGGAGCGGTCACGTGACCGCTCCCATCCAATGGGGCTGCAGCCTGCCCGGCATTGCAACTACAGAGCCACCAGACAGAGGCAGCACCAAGGGGGCTGCAGGGTGTGTGTGTGTGTGTGTGTGTGTGTGTGTGTGTGTGTGTGTGTGTGTGTGTGTGTGTGTGTGTGTGTGTGTGTGTGTGTGTGTGAGAAAAACGGGCTGCAGGGTGTGTGTGTGTGTGTGTGTGTGTGTGTGTGTGTGTGTGTGTGTGTGTGTGTGTGTGAAAAACGGGCTGCAGGGTGTGTGTGTGTGTGTGTGTCTGTGTGTGTCTGTGTGTGTCTGTGTGTGTGTGTGTGTGTGTGTGTGTGTGTGTGTGTGTGTGTGTGAAAAACGGGCTGCAGGGTGTGTGTGTGTGTGTGTGTGTGTGTCTGTGTGTGTGTGTGTGTGTGTGTGTGTGAAAAACGGGCTGCAGGGTGTGTGTGTGTGTGTGTGTGTGTGTGTGTGTGTGTGTGAAAAACGGGCTGCAGGGTGTGTGTGTGTGTGTGTGTGTGTGTGTGTGTGTGTGTGAAAAACGGACTGCAGGGTGTGTGTGTGTGTGTGTGTGTGTGTGTGTGTGTGTGTGTGTGTGTGTGTGTGTGTGTGTGTGTGTGTGTGTGTGTGTGTGAAAAACGGGCTGCAGGGTGTGTGTGTGTGTGTGTGTGTGTGTGTGTGTGTGTGTGTGTGTGTGTGTGTGTGTGTGTGTGTGTGTGTGTGTGTGCGTGTGTGTGTGTGAGAAAAACAGGCTGCAGGGTGTGTGTGTGTGTGTGTGTGTGTGTGTGTGTGTGTGTGAAAAACGGGCTGCAGGGTGTGTGTGTGTGTGTGTGTGTGTGTGTGTGTGTGTGTGTGTGTGTGTGTGTGTGTGTGTGTGTGTGTGTGTGTGTGAGAAACGGGCTGCAGGGTGTGTGTGTGTGTGTGTGTGTGTGTGTGTGTGTGTGTGTGTGTGTGTGTGTGTGTGTGTGTGTGTGTGTGTGTGTGTGAAACGGGCTGCAGGGTGTGTGTGTGTGTGTGTGTGTGAGTGAGAGAGAAAAACGGGCTGCAGGGGGGGTGTGTGTGTGTGTGTATAAATGTATATATGTGTGGTGTGTGTGTGGTATATATATATATGTGTGTGTGTGTGTGTCTGTGTATATATTTATATATATATATATATATATATATATATATATATATATATATATATATATATGTGCTCAAAGCTGTGACCATGCAGCAAGCTTAAGCCTATAGGGAACCATGTTAAAAATGGTTATTGAGGCAAAAAGTGACACTGTGTGCTCATTTGCATGTCATTTCCCAGAATCCCTTGCTGCAGTGGAAGTGCTGTATGCTGGGTGATAATGGGGAAAGGTGGGGTTGCAGACCTGCCTAAGACATGCAGATGAGCATACAGCTATATTTGCATATTTGCTTTCCTGTGGAGGGTTTTTGTCACTTTTTTTACTCACCATAACTTAACTCAGTATTATGGTTTAGCCTATCCCATAGCCTCTCTTGCATTCCCAGTAAAATCAACCCCACACTGATGAGACCCATCAAGGTTGAAACAGCTGTATGTGGGTGGTTTTCTGGGTATGCACCTTAACCCTGGCTGTGCTCAAAGCTGTGACCATGCAGCAAGCTTAAGCCTATAGGGAACCATGTTAAAAATGGTTATTGAGTTAAAAAGTGACACTGTGTGCTCATTTGCATGTCATTTCCCAGAATCCCTTGCTGCAGTGGAAGTGCTGTATGCTGGGTGATAATGGGGAAAGGTGGGGTTGCAGACCTGCCTAAGACATGCAGATGAGCATACAGCTATATTTGCATATATATATATATGTGTATATATATGTATGTGTGGTGTATATATGTATGTGTGGTGTGTGTGGTGTGTGCGTGTGAATATATTTATCAAAGTCGCACAATGTTAATAAATAATTTATTCTCACATGTCTTTTTTTTTAATTTTTAAAATATTATATAATGTACACACACACACACACACACACACACACACACACACACACACACACACACACACACACACACACACACACACACACACACACACACACACACCTACCAAGTGCCCCCCCACACAGAGATACCCGCCTCCCAAGCGCGCTTGCTGTCTCCTCTGCCAGGACAGCAAAAAGCTCCTGGTAGAGCGAGCGGCAGCAAGCAAAAGCGAGCAGCAGCACCTAAGCGCTTACTATGTCCCAGGCCGGAGGAACTATAGCCGTGCTGATTACAGATGCAGGGGCTTTGTGCATCTGTGCAGCGCGGCTCAGCGAGAGAGTGAGGTCAGAGAGAGAGAGAGAGAGTGAGGTCAGAGAGAGAGAGTGAGGTCAGAGAGAGTGAGGTCAGAGAGAGTGAGGTCAGAGAGAGAGAGTGAGGTCAGAGAGAGAGGTCAGAGAGAGAGAGAGAGAGTGAGGTCAGAGAGAGAGAGAGAGTGAGGTCAGAGAGAGAGTGAGGTCAGAGAGAGAGTGAGGTCAGAGAGAGAGAGAGTGAGGTCAGAGAGAGAGAGAGTGAGGTCAGAGAGAGAGAGAGAGGTCAGAGAGAGTGAGCTCAGAGAGAGAGAGTGAGCTCAGAGAGAGAGAGAGTGAGCTCAGAGAGAGAGAGAGAGAGTGAGGTCAGAGAGAGAGAGAGTGAGGTCAGAGAGAGAGAGAGAGAGAGAGTGAGGTCAGAGAGAGAGAGTGAGGTCTGAGAGAGAGAGGTCAGAGAGAGAGAGAGTGAGGTCAGAGAGAGAGAGAGTGAGGTCAGAGAGAGAGAGAGAGAGAGTGAGGTCAGAGAGAGAGTGAGGTCAGAGAGAGAGAGTGAGGTCAGAGAGAGAGAGAGAGAGAGAGTGAGGTCTGAGAGAGAGAGAGAGAGTGAGCTCAGAGAGAGAGAGAGAGTGAGCTCAGAGAGAGAGAGAGTGAGGTCAGAGAGAGAGAGAGTGAGGTCAGAGAGAGAGAGAGAGAGAGAGTGAGGTCAGAGAGAGAGAGAGTGAGGTCAGAGAGAGAGAGAGGTCAGAGAGAGAGAGAGAGAGAGTGAGGTCAGAGAGAGAGAGAGTGAGGTCAGAGAGAGAGAGCGAGGTCAGAGAGAGAGAGTGAGGTCAGAGAGAGAGAGAGAGTGAGGTCAGAGAGAGAGAGTGAGGTCAGAGAGAGAGAGAGAGAGAGAGAGAGAGAGAGAGAGTGAGGTCAGAGAGAGTGAGGTCAGAGAGAGTGAGGTCAGAGAGAGAGAGAGAGAGAGGTCTGAGAGAGAGAGAGAGAGAGAGAGAGAGGTCAGAGAGAGAGAGAGAGGTCAGAGAGAGAGAGAGTGAGGTCAGAGAGAGAGAGAGTGAGGTCAGAGAGAGAGAGAGAGAGAGAGAGTGAGGTCAGAGAGAGAGAGAGAGGTCAGAGAGAGAGAGAGTGAGGTCAGAGAGAGAGAGAGAGTGAGGTCAGAGAGAGAGAGAGAGTGAGGTCAGAGAGAGAGTGAGGTCAGAGAGAGAGTGAGGTCAGAGAGAGAGTGAGGTCAGAGAGAGAGAGAGGTCAGAGAGAGAGTGAGGTCAGAGAGAGAGAGAGTGAGGTCAGAGAGAGAGAGAGAGAGAGGTCAGAGAGAGAGAGAGAGAGAGTTTGAGGTCAGAGAAAGAGAGAGTGAGGTCAGAGAAAGAGAGGTCAGAGAAAGAGAGAGAGAGGTCAGAGAGAGAGAGAGAGTGAGGTCAGAGAGTGAGTGTGTGAGAGTGTCTGAGAGAGACACCAACTGCGCACTGCAACTGTTAGGTATGTATATACACCTTTGTTTTTACTTTGGTGGCCGCGTAAAAATCCTGATCGCCTTGGGGAGCCTTGAAAAAATTCTGATTGCCTTGGGGAGCCTTGAACCGAAAAAGTTTGGGAACCACTGCTCTAGGGGGATTTGCCTATTTATACCACCACTCACCCCAGCATCACCACTCACCCCAGCATCACTCCTCTGACTCCCACGCCTCCCGTCCATACCTCTAGCACTCACAAGCAACACAAAAATAAATTAAACCTCAAGCTCACTAAACACTTTCAAACAGACAATAACAAAAAGATGTAAAGAAAATAGAACAGCACAAAACAAATCAATCACCAAACACAAAGTATATCAATCTCTCTTTCTCAAAATGCAAAGCTCTGTCCGTCACTCTCTCTCTCTGTCCCAACAACACAGAGAAAGAATATAAACAAATGGAACCTTTAAATAGGCCGCTCAATCACGCCATTGGTTATCTCCTCGCGCGATTCAGAAAGAACGCCATTAGCGTTGCGTGCACGCCATTTCAACATTCACGCCAAGCTATTTGCCATCTTGTCAAATGGTGGTGGCGCATTGATTCGCCAGTGATCCGTCATGGATTCGGCACTTCCTGCATACAGCGAGGGCAACACGCCAAAAACATGGCGAATTCAAACCCCTGGCGAATGCAATTTTCCGCTGCTTACTGCATGACCCCCAAAGTCGTTTTTCACATATGATGGCTGCTGCTTCTTTAATTACTCCACAGAAGACATTCCCTTAACCTTTAATGAGCCCTGCAATCAGGTTAATCTTCTAACTCACTGGTTATGTGTCCACCCTCCAATTAGAGTTTCATCACATGTCTATGCAAGAAATCCACCTTAACTCTGATGCACTGATCCTGTGAGATTCACTTCTCTATTTGTGTTGGCTGTTCTGTTATACCGTAGCCCTTTTTGTGCATATCTTTCATGTAGCACCAATATGAGTGCATATACCTGCAGTAGCTTCCTCCCGGACTTCCTTCAAAAGCAGACCACTTCCACTTACCGATTGACAGTTTAATGTTCCTTGTGGAGCCCACCTGAGATATCTGTGAGCTATGCTAATAGCTAGATTATCTACATGTATGAGCAGCGAGCAGCTCAAAAGTAGGATGTGACAGTGATACTACCCACCAGAGGGTTTAGCTCACACTGCTAGAGCTGTGGTATAGAAAAGCAGTGGTTGTGGGTTCGCTGTTGGGTCTGACACCATTCCAGTCATTAAGTTGGTGCCTTATGCTTATTATGAACTCTATATAGTTGGTATTAAAATAATTTTAAGAAGTGTGGGATAGGACTCATTAAAATACACTTTGGACTGTTCTCCTCATTCCCACTTAACATGACTAAATGAAGTTTATCATAATCCCACCTCAACCTGGCCGTTTGTTCCAATCTATGTCCTAGTTAACATTACTACCATTCATCCAATCTCCCAAACATGCCTGCTTGGTGTAATATGTTACCCCTCCCTTTCCTTCTCACACTCAGTTATGTTGGGACATATGTCATGGTGTTCAAGCACTGGAGACGGAGAGAGTTTCAGATGTGAGTAACAGCAATATTATTATTGCTTGCGTTTAACAGAGAGCGCATCCTACCATTATTTTCAGCGGAGCCACGGTATTTCTTGAGATAAATATCACGGCAGCATTAAAGGCATTGCAACCTGTGTGGCCGGGTGCAATACCGCCTGCTACATCTGTATATTGTGATATGCTGCATACTGTGATATGCTGTATTGTGGATGTAGATGTCACAGATCCCTTGTACATAATAATGTTACTTCTCTAGTTCTTTGTCCTACAGAAGTTACGTCCATCAATAAAGATACATAGATCAGATAATATCTACATAACTAAAGAAAGTCCCCCCGCCCTGCGTTTCCCTCCTCCCTAGTCACTGTGTCCGGGAAATCGCTTAACAATACAGGGCCTATTTACTAAGCATCGCAAACTGATTGTTTGATGCAAAATTGGCGCTCAGAAATCTTATTTGAAATTGCGCTTGCGTGCGCCTGTCTACAAACTGGACATTTCAATCTTCGCACCAGAAACTTCAAAAAGGAGATTACTTCAATGTAATATCTTATTTGTGTGCGCCAAGCTTACTTGGAAAGCGCGTCCCATTTGTCCAGCAAGTGTAACCTGGAGTGACCCCCAAGAAGTATGTTACTAGTGTTAGCGCAACATTAAGTTGCTATGTAGCAACCAACCTTATATTTGCGCAGGACACAGACGTTGGGGTAACAATCAGTACTAAATTCACATTATGGCTATTATAAATAATATGACACTAATCTTTTATATTTCGTAATACTGAATAGAAATACAAATAAAATATGCATAATTCTGTTTTATTTAAATTGTATCAATCGGGTATTCAAGATGACGCAAAGCGCCAAAAATCAATTCAAACAACAAGTTATACGTCATGTATATGAAGTCTTCTTACATACGATGCACATGTTAGGAAGGTCCCTATCACTTTGTAGCTCTGAAATTTCGAAGCACCAAAGAAATAGAAATACGAGGCTCTGAAAAGGCAGCGAAACGCGTTGTCCTGGGGAAAAGCCGCTGGCCGATGTCATTCCCAGCTAGGTCCCATCCATTAGAAAGCCTGTCCAACATCAGATGCACATTAAGAATGAGAGACATTGTGTCCTGGGGCGTGGGCTTTCACTTTATGAAGTCTCCAATATACTTTCATAAGCGGGACGGGTTCTTCAGAGAGATATTGACCCCTCAGAAAAGTATCCAAGTATACATTTATGTGCTGAAATGATTTCATGATATGGTCCATTTTATAAGTGTTTCCCATGGAGTGGTAGCATCAGAGTATCGGTACTGTACCTTCCCTGCAGACCCAGTAGCCCAGGGGAGGCCAACTCCAGTCCTCAAGGACCAACAACAGGTCAGGTTTTCAGGGTATCCCTGCTTCAGCACATATGGCTCAAACAGTGGCTCAGTCTTTGACTGAGTAGTCAGTATATAACTCAGTGTTTGACTGAGCCACGCATTGAGCCCCCTGTGCTGAAGCAGGGATACCCTGAAACCCTGACCTGTTGGTGGCCCTTGAGGACTGGAGTTGGCCTCCCCTGCAGAAGGGATACCAGGAATGCATGCTCAGAATTGTCCTGCATAGATGGCCCCAGGGTCACTTAAAGGGTTAATCATTGTGTGCATTAACCCCGTTTTGTCTCCCAAGTAACCCCTCCCCTTACTCTTTCTGACCCCGCAATTGTTACGCGTTTCCTCCCGTCATTGAGAAATGCTACATGAAACGTAACCTCCTAGCCTCCGTATAATGCCAAAAGAGCCATTAGCGACAGTTAGTATAAGGACCTCCATATGGGGTGGATGTCCATGTATCCTGAAACGACGACTCACTGCACACAGGGTGAAGGATCACCGCACACAGGGCGTCGGCTTTCTTTATTCCCACTCTTCCAGAGCAGAGAAAGGTGTTAAGAAACAAGACGTCGCTCTGCTGGCCACGCCCTGTGTGTGGAGATTCTTTGATGCTTATGAAACACATGGTTTGGAGACGGCTGGTGTGCGGTCACCACTTGGCTCAGCCGGCAGCGGGCTTTCCCAAGGCGAAGCCACCAGGGAAAGTTATATACTGAATCGTGTCGGTGATCACGTTTATTCTGTGGATGATATTGTGATTCTGATATAGTTTAGTGGTAACATTTGTGCTTACATGTATATTTTTGGGGGGTGCTGTTGGGAGAGGTCAGGCAACGTGATCTGATGCTCGGGACAGAAAGGAGAGGATATTTTCTCGACAGCTACCCGTGCACAGTATGCAGAGCACCGCGGGCATGTTTCAATGGTGGCACAAACAGCAAAGGCACATTCAGTATGGACGGAGCGATAATTGGTCGCGTTTTCTTGTCATCACTTTTTTTTAAATTCCTAAACAAAAACACCATGGCTTTTACGTGATATAAAAAAAAAGGAAATACACGGATTAATATTCAAGCGCCCTTCTGTTCATTTAAAAAGAAAAAAACAATATGCTTTTAATTAGATTTTTAACGTGCCATTTGTTTGAACGCACAGACGAAGCGCCCATCCTGATAAATTAAACACAAACAAAACCAGACATTTTCAGTCTGTTTTGCTCTTGTTTTGTAAATAAACAAGCTGGAAGGAATACCGTTTTTCTTCTGACACTAACACAATATAGATTAATTTTTTTTCCGAAAAGAAAACATTTAAGATTATTTGAAAAATTCCGGGATGCATTAAAATCTCCTCTTTGTGGCCAAGAGTGCTGGAAATATTGGGGGTGGCACATCTCTTATTCTGCTGCTTGCCCTCCGCTACAGCACCCCGGGATCCTGTAGATTGGGTTTCTGCATAGGGTTAATCTGACATTAATGTGGTGTAATAATTACACAGATTGGATGATTGTGAGAGATTGAGGGCACGTGGATTTCAGGAAAGAGAGCAATCCCTGAAAGAAGAAATCAAATCGGCAGGCACGACTTTGTCCATGTCTATGGGGTTTATATGCTCTTAAATGCGAGGCTGCATAGGACACCTTTGTGCACATGGGATGGTGGTATTTCTGTTCCTCTGGAGCTGAAAGTGTTTAGACACTTCTAAGAAAGAATGGACAATTAGAAGACACAGATACAGCAGAACATGTCATTGACTGGGCCTACTAATTACCATACCAAAGTGGTTTATAATCATTGATAAAAAGAATTGTACACATTTTTGTAATGTTTCAGTGCTACAGTACTAGGATTTTGACCAGTGCCCTTCATACGACCTCCAAAACAAGTTGGTGCCCTTTGAAAGCTAAAAGGGCAGGATCCGTTCAGCTAGGAGGTCTAACTGCTAAAACAGAGAATGAAGATTCCAATGAGGACGTCTCCTGTCGTGTTTAACCTTGGCACATGGATATAGAAGAAAGTGGTTTCAGCTTGGCCTCTGTGAGATCATCTTCCCCAAACCACTATGGGTGTTATTATAAAAAAAGTCTCCAGGCTGCAAAACTGGGGCAAAATCGATGCAAATAATTCTACCGGATTTATCAAAGGTAACACTCAAATTTTCATTCAGTGGTATTCCTTTTCTTTGATAAACAAGGTGCTGTTTTTGCAGTTGTTTTGCCCAAGCTTTGAAGCCTTAATAATAGTCAAATATATATCTCCATGTGCCTCAGTTTAACCACATTGGAGGGGATTCACGAAGCTCCGATAACGGGTATTGGAGCTTTATCGGTGTTAACAGTTATTGATTTGAAGGGCGGCTAATGCTGATCGAGCTCCGAACCTTGTTATTGGAGCTTGGGGAACCCCGCCCCCGATAGATTAACATTGGTCCTTTCTAATATTCATAAATGGTCCAACAGTACTGCACCTCAGGGGTGAATACCTCTGACTTCTAAACTTGGAGAACATTGGGACTGAAACAGTGGTCAATAAATACAAGTAGCTATGATTAATGGCATAGATGTCTGAGAGCTGGTAGAAGGGAACTCCACTTTGCAACCTTTCTGGACCTGGTAATGCTGCCTAATACCACACCTAAGTGTTTCTTACCTAGCCCTTTAATTTCATGCCTGAGGCAGTTGGCTCAGAAACAT
Source organism: Ascaphus truei (assembly GCF_040206685.1). NCBI lineage: Eukaryota > Metazoa > Chordata > Amphibia > Anura > Ascaphidae > Ascaphus > Ascaphus truei. The sequence goes on from NC_134483.1 coordinate 544,351,145, forward strand.
CAGTACAAAGCCATTTTCCCAGGTATGGAAGGTGAGAAGGAAATCGAGATGAAGAGAAGGTACAGGTATATTGGAAGTGATTACTATGACTGTAGGGGCAATGCGGCTCAGATGCATACATTTAAGCCCAGCCATTGCCCCGACCTGTCTGATGGCTCTGCAGGATTACCCTGCACATCCCTTTGCCTGTGGCTCATTGGGCCCAAATCCAATCTGTTACAGTAGGTTAATGTTTAGTGAAGCCTGTATTCAATGTATTACTATGTGTGTGTAAGTGTACTTGTATATTTCTTTGTTCCCTTTGTGTGCTAGGTTGGGGGGAGGGGAAGGGTATGAGACATTGTTAGTGTGGGGAGGGGTGTGTACTCAGGCCTAGGGAACTGTGACTCTGAGGGCAGGGCCATTGTTCAACCTAGACTCGGAGTCATCCATCTGAAAATGGAACCTGAGGTCTGGGTCTAAGCTACAACTGACTCAGGTCCCAGTGGCCAGTTAGAATTTTCTACTCTTCTTAAGGCCACATCTGTGGGCTATCTTGAAGCACTACGCCCCCCCCCCCCCACCACCCATGATTAGCACATCACAGGTGAGCCCTTGCTCTGTGATTGGCCCACGTAGCATAAGTGCTCTGATTGGCCAGCATGTAGCATTCGAGCTCTGATTGATTGGCAGGCATCCTCCATAATTTCAGATGGAGGCCGAGGTTTAAATAAAGAGCTGCCGGTCTGACTTCCAGGGCTCATTCTTGGACTGGCGTGTAGGTGGACTAACTGGTGTACGCTGAGGTTTTGCCAGAGACACACAAAACAGAGGCTGTGTGTTACTCGGAGCGGCAGATTGCAAGTTGCCTGGAGGCTCTGGACCACTACAGGAGTGGAAGCTGTGCCGGGTAAACCATTTTGGTGGCGCTGGGCACCTAGGACCGCTAGTAGTCCCCCTGTCCTGCTCTGGGTTTGTGAGTATTCAGTAGCTCTGTTGTGACTTTGCGCTGCGTCTGCTGGCTGCGGCCGGAATAAATACTCTTTTATTTGATCTTTGTGTCCTATCTGGTGCTTGTTCCTGTGAATAAGTTCTGGTCTCCCGTGACAATTAACATTTGATGGCTACACTATCGGTATATGTACAGTACAGACCCCTCGCTCTTAATTTAAAGGTGATTGGAGAAAGAACATGTTTCTACCTATGTGCTCACATTTTGTTCTCTCAAAGATAAACAATCAAGCCCTCCTAACAGTAACATCTCCCTGCTTCCTAATGGTCACCACTGGTACAGTCTCAGTAATAAGCTGGAAGTTGAATTAGAGAGCCATTAAATATGACTCAACCGTTTGCTACAATTCACTACACTTAAACTTGCACCAGAAATACCTTGTAACTGCCAAATGAGACATTTTTCATTCCCAGTTGGTAAATACTGTGCTAAATTCAACCAAGACCGTTAACTTAAAATAAGAACTTCCCCTGGCCCAGATCCTTTCCCCTGGCCCAGATCCTGTCCCCTGGCCCAGATCCCTTTCCCTGGCCCAGATCCCCTGTAGGGTGCTGAGACTTAGCGCGTTAAGGAGTGCTAGAGCTTGGCATCCTATAGTGAATCTGGGCCCAAGAGAGCAAGAAACTAGGACTTTACATTAGAAACAGGAACTATTCCTTTCTATCCCCTTTAAAGCCTCATGGCATCTTAAGGGAGAAATATATTAAATGTAAGAGAAATGCAAGCATCACAGTGCAATAGTGGGGCGTGGGGTACAGCAATGAACGCCGTGGTCTACAAATCCCCAGGTTTTCTTCTCTTTTTGTATTGCCGAAAGGTGCTATAAAGATGTGCAGTTGTCATAGGGTAAGTCCTCTCCCAGCATCCATTAACCAGGAACAAGATGGTGGGAATGTGATCTGACCCGAGTGGTGTGATGACGTCAGACCCCTTGGCCACTGTCCCCTGAGTTCGGTGTCCGAGACTGTCAATTGGTTCTTGTTTTGCTGAAGAGGGAGAGGTCAGAGCCTCAGTGCACGCTGATTGGTCGGTAGGATTTAAATGACTTAATCCATAAGCAATAGAGCCAAATTCCAGTTAATTCACGGTAATAGCAAACATGGTCCATGATAGACGTGATATATGGGGAAAAAACAGAAGTTACTTGGTCCTACAAGTATTAGTGTCCTTTATCAAAGGAAGAAATGAAAAGGCCCTTCATGCCCCTTTCAATGCATTGCCAGCCCCTCTGGAAGAGAAGGGGTTAATGGGAGAGTGGTATGTGCCATCTGAGGGGGATCCATCCACCTAACATGTGACGCCCTTTGGATCTTCCATCTATCTCCACATGATGTAGCTCGGTTCCAATCAAACGTTCCACTGATAACATTACAGTTATTTCATTAAATTACAGACTTTGTAACCAATCCAGGACAAAGATCCACAGTGCAGATCCCAGTACAATTGCCGAGTCCGTGGATGTTCCCGTGGTGCGGCGATCTTCCTGGGATCTTGGACTCCTGATTCTACATCGGCGGCACTATGAGACCCGACATGGCTGGAAAGGAAGCAGAGCGATATAGGTGAACCAGCTGTAAGACTTTATGGTACACTCCCATATATAGGACTGAACTGAATATCAGGTATATGCTTATTAGTATAAGACTACAATTGGTGATTAAGACATTTTCAAATAATCAGATAGTATTTGTAAATAATTGTGAAAGTTTTTTTCTTCGCAGTGTTTGTAACCTGCACCTTGTGGTCCCGCCCTTATTATTGCCCGCGTCCCTAATTATCCCTGAGACATGAAGCGGATACAAGGAATATACATAAAAAATACAAGAGAAATAACATGTGAGAAGGGTTATATGATAAAAAGGGATACCCATTAGGAGAAAGACCCCTAATGTAATAGTGTCTAAGACCCAAATCATACAGACACACAGGAATTCCTGAAATACTTGCATAGATTAATAGACTTAGTTCAACCCATGCACAGTATTCCAAGAGTACTATAGTACTGTATATACTACTCATGACAGTATAGCTCAGTATAACTCATGTAGTATTATTCAATGCGATACTCCCAATGTTTTGCATGAAGGGCCACTCGTTAATCCAATGCTAGCCCCTAAAAGTTACCCTGTAAGGAAAACTGGAATACAATCGACGTGTGTTTCAAATTAAAACAAATTTCAGTGCCATATGGACAATCGCAAAGAGGATTGTGGAAGGCGGCAGTTTGAAAAAGGACCTGTACAGTGCTGCTAGTCCTAAAATCAGCAACAGCACTGTGAATGGTACATTGAAAAGAGGTTTGTGTCCAGCACTACTACTGTAGTTCTTGGGACAAGAACCAGGAACTAAATCCCTATTCTCATGGCAGCTTGGTTCTGTCCCACTTTGTAAACTCAGCTCCCCTAGGATTTGGGGATCAGTGGCTGTGCTGCAGCTGCATTCAATCTGAAGCCCCCAGTCTACATCGCGTCGCCACAAAGGCGCTGACACCTGATGTGGTTCCCCAAGAGCTACTCCCCTCTGCACAGAACCAGCATGCTGAGGGTTAATCTCTGCGTCTACTTACTGCTGTGTTTCGTCAGCCTCACTCTCTGAAATGTTAATGCCCCTGGAGGACAAAGGACTCTGAAACCTCAGCTGCATTCAATCTGAACACCTTCAGTCTACATCTGCGTCCCCCCAAAGACAGACAGCCTTTGGCACAGTTGAAGGGCAGCTAAAGGGTGTGAATCGTTTGCTTCCGTTCGCTGATGTTAAAATTGCTCTATTTCAATCTGAAACTCAGCAGCCCTTTTATCCCCTGTACCAAATTTTCCAACACTAACTGTCCATGAAATGTCTGTGATTTAACTGTATGACCTCTGTTCATTTAATATAACAATCATAACTGTGCCCATTCCTGTTAAAACATTATATATATGTATATATATATTATTCAGAAATACGAAAATTGGGAGCCACGCTTGCATCGCGTTATAAGTGGATTCACGTTGCAACAAATCGCGTTATAACGGGGTTGAGCTGTGTATACATATATATATATAGATAATACGATACCGCACTTGGACGAATATCAGAGGCAGCACTCCAGATGGTAATCAAAAATAATGTATTTGTTCAACAAGAAATCATTCCAACGTTTCGGTCCGCAAACGGGACCTTTATCAAGGTGATGATTAACAGAGTGAGCTTAGAACACATATATATATACCCCCAGAAACCCAAAATATACAGGTGCAACATATAAAATACTTAAAGCAAAATTACCATCCATAATATTAAACCCCTGTAACCTGTCAATGAATCAACGTTGTCAGCAGCTCCTGTAAGCTTCCGTGTGTATGAAACGCATGTAGTGCGCATGCGCGGGTCAAAGGTTAGTAGCAGAGACCTCCGGCGGTCATAGCAGCTACAATGGAGGTGCGTGTCAGCAGTGGAACGCAAGGCTACCCGTAGAGAAGCCCACTGCGCATGCGCGAGCACTGACGGTATTAATGCAAGTAGAGAACACCTTTTAGAATGTGATACTATTTCCTCCAATAGATTTTTTGCTATTACTCATGGATGTAATTTTACACAAAAATTACTTTAAATTCGAAAAGAATTTTTATTTGCAACTCATGGGGACAGCGATGGGGTCTAATATGGCCCCATCATACGCAAATCTATTTATGGATTCGAATGAACAACAACTTTTTTTTGGTAATCAAATATATAGTAAATACATCATTAGGCTTTTTCGCTACATCGAGGAGCTGCAGACAACGTTGATTCATTGACAGGTTACAGGGGTTTAATATTATGGATGGTAATTTTGCTTTAAGTATTTTATATGTTGCACCTGTATATTTTGGGTTTCTGGGGGTATATATATGTGTGCTAAGCTCACTCTGTTAATCATCACCTTGATAAAGGTCCCGTTTGCGGACCGAAACGTTGGAATGATGTCTTGTTGAACAAATACATTATTTTTGATTACCATCTGGAGTGCTGCCTCTGATATTCGTCCACGTGCGGTATCGTATTGCCTATCTTTCTGTACAGGATTTGCACCCACTTTATTAGTCATTCAGACGGCGTGCCTATGGTTCTTTATTATCTTTTATATATATACATATATATACACACACACACACACACACACACACACACACACACACACACACACACACACACACACACACACACACACTTTGGTATTTTTGAATGTAGCAGCTCGAATCTATGACTGTACCTAAGCGTCCTGATAACTTATTGAGTTGGCAGTTATGGAAAAGTGTAGCTGGGAGAGTATATTCATGGACTCACCTTGGAGGCTGTTCGCACTGACGCTGGAACAAGTTGGTGGAGGGGAGGTCTGCGGCCGGACAACAGGTGCAAAGGCGCTCTTCTGCTTAACCGCAGAGATCATATTAACAGGAGAGAATGAGAAGACCCCAGCAGAGGTGGCAGAGTTGCCGCTGGATGGAAGGGTAATGGAAGATGCTCCGAGTGGTGGGCTGGAAGGCATGACTGAAAGAGACAACAGAAAGTACACATTAAAAATAATGCCACACAATAGAGGTTCTCAAACCTCCCCTTTAGAAATCACCTGCCACAAACAACGCACTTAAACACAGGTGAATTAAACTAAATTGCACATAAATGTAATGTTGGGTGGTTGCCTCAGAAAATTGGTGGCCCTGATGAGGGGTTGGAGTACATGGTCATTAGTGGCCCTGATGAGGGGTTGAAGTGCACAGACATTGGTGGCCCTGATGAGGGGTTGGAGTGCACAGACATTGGTGGCCCTGATGAGGGGTTGGAGTACACGGTCAATGGTGGCCCTGATGAGGGGTTGGAGTACATGGTCATTGGTCGGCATGATGAGGGGTTGGAGCACATGGTCATTTGTAGCACTGATAAGGGGTTGGAGTACATGGTCATTGGTGGCCCTGATGAGGAGCTGGAGTACACTGTCAGAGAGTTTTCACTGTCTCTTATTAATGTCCATTTTCATGCGGGGAAGACATTCCAAAAATCGGATGGCCACATTGCATCCGGACGTTTTCTCAGAGTGGGAGTCGGAAGGGAACGAGTGGATACGAAACGGTCTGAATCTTTTCTGAATCTTTTCCCCAGAGGAGAATATGTAATAGGAGACTCGCAATCATCTTATTCTTCACACGTAGAGATTGGTGTAAATGCAACTTGTTAGCACTTTAAACATTGAGTTTGGAGCTGAGACTCTGTTAAGAGACTTGTCGATTATAATTAAGTGAGTGCACTTGTCCTCTTTGTTCTTTTCTATGTTCTGGACTAGGACGTTGACATTATGGTTGGCGCACTGTCATATTGCAGTGAAACAACTCTCTTATTATAGACCTCACATGTGGGATATTTTATGTACTCTGGTTAGTAGCTATAGTCTCAGCATTACAAAAAGACCACTACAGATCACCGAATGTTTTGGGATATGAAATAGCAATCTCATGTTGATTGTATAAATCAAGTAAGGCGCCGATGATGGTGAGCTCAATGATAGGGCGCGGATTCCGATTGCTGGAGCAGGCGGGACTGGACGGGGCCCAGATCACGACCTTAGAGACAGGTTGTGCATCACACAGTTGGTGAAGGGCAGGATCGGCAGGGAAATGCAGTACAATGGACGAGGCAGAAGCGAAGGTCAGGCAGGCTGAGGTCAGGGCAGGCCGTATAAAGGTTTCAACAGGCCAGGTCAAATCAGGCAGAAAGTAACCGAGTGGCCAGGCAGATCTGAGTCAGGAGCGTAGTGATGCAGGCGGATGTTCCGGCAGGAAGCAGGTCAGACAAATTAGATACTCTCAGACAGCAGGGCTGGATGCAATGGGAAAACCACATGGATCTGGACACCAGTAAGTGGCTGCTTTTAAGGGAGGCCAGGGGGAGTGTCTAAGTGGCAACAGGTGTGACCCGTAAACAGGTACTGTGAGCTCAAAAGAATTCTTCGGCAGTGGAACTATCCAGCAGCTAGTTTAACGCACTGCTATTGCCGCTGCCCTGAGTTGTAGGAGGTTGTGGGTTTTGATCCCGTTGGGTCTGAGAGTATCCTGCTCCTCACAAGGCATCTTCCAGCTGCCTTAGGACCCGGATTTTCAGGATAGACTTTGTGGAAATCCTTTAGGAAGTGTGGAACTGAATAGTCACTGGATGAAGTGTTCCAGCTAGCAGGCGCCATTATTCTTCAAAGGTGGATTTGATTTGTAGAAGTGTCTCGTCTCCGATGCTATCATTTATTTCAGGTGGACTGATTTTATCAGAGTAATAAGCACAAAGATGCAACAACATCTTAGGTCCTTGACGTTGCGACAAAATTGTGCCGAGGGCAGTTTCAGATGTGTCAACTTCTACGATAAATGGTAAAGCTGGGTCTGGTTGCATCAGGACAGATGTCGAGGTGAAAACACATTTAAATTGTCCAAAAGAGTTGAAGTTAAAGGAGTGCACATTCGCGTCAAAGCAGCAATTACTGTGGCGGAGGACCCCCCGGATAAAGCACCGCTAATAATTGTCCAATCCTGTTGAATGCCTTTGATGTCTGTTGAGATGGGTCATTCTTGCACAGCTTTGACTTTGCTGTGATCCACTTGTAAACCTTCTAGAGGAGACTGCGAATCCCAGGAACTGGACAGTGTTGCGTTCAAATTCGCTTTTCTCCAGTTTTGCATAGAGGTTATGCTACCGGTGCCGTTCAAATACAGTCTGGACATGTTGTCTATGCTTCTCCAGGTTCTCCAAAAAGAGGAGGATATCGTCAATGTAGAAGACTACAAACTGATCCAGCAGGTCTCGGAAGACATCCTTCACAAAATGTTGGAAAATAGCAGGGACATTGCATAACCTAAATGGCATAACAAGGTATACGAAATTACCATACGGTACCTGGTTCAGAAGGCTGTTTTCCACTTGTTCCCTGGACGTATTCGAACACAGTTGTTCGCCCCCTCTTAGATCCAATTCTGAGAATGCTTTGGCTGAACGAAGTCATTCAAGGAGCTCCGGGATTAACGACAACGGGTATCTATTTCTCACTGTAATTTAGTTCGTGGCTCAGTAATCCACACAAGGGCGAAGCGAACCGTCCTTCCTAAAGAAGAGAATGGAGGCTGTTGCTGGAAAGGACAAATGATGGATGAATCCTTTCTCCAGGTATCTTCTGATGTATTCCTGCAATATCTTTAGTTTAGGTTCATACAGAGAATAAATGTGGCCGAATAAAATGTAAGCTCCTGGCAAGAGTTCGATAGGACAATTATATGGTCAATTAGGGGTAAGTCTTCTGCCTTTTTTTTTTTTAAATCAAACATGTCCCAGTAATCCTGATAGGCTTGTGGGATAGAGGTCATGGCTGTGACCATCCCTATTCCATCTGTTACCTTGGTCTTCACCGACTTTTTGAATTCATTGCATTGTTGTTTAGCAGAGGGTTTTTTTTGAAGGCAGAACGGTGACCGGAACAAAACATGTTTGGTAGGTCAAATATTTTGTGGATTGTGCAGCGACAGCTATGGCAAACCCATTATGACCTGAAAATGCAGTGTATAGATGAGGACTAAAATTAAAGTCTCTTAATGGTCCTGAATTGTTGACACCATTAATAGTACAGTCTACTTGGTAACTGAGCCTGACGACAGGGGATTTCCATCGATAGCCTCCACTAAAGTGGGGCAATCCTTAGGGAGAGTTGACAGGTCTTTAGTTGGAACCAACTCAATGTCAATGAAACTTCCTGATGCTCCAACCTCAAGCATAGCCCAGGGCAGGGATCTCTACATCTCCCTCTTATCATTTAAGTGGTAGCAATAAGTTGGATGTGGTTAACATGATGATCAGACTGGATAGGGTTTGGACTGTTGAAGTAGTGGGGAGACCCAGAACAAAGCATCGCCACTCTCACACTATCAGTCAGCAGGATACATTCATGGGCATAGACAAAACATCAGCTGGATTCAGGAAGCACCTAAGAAGCTGTCTTTCCCCAGAAAAGTAGTGGCATCTTAGGTTCGCCTAAAGGAGTTTGTGGCAGGCTGGGGTAAATAAGCTGAGGCAGGCAGAGCTTGCAAACTGTCTTATTGGGTTTGTTGAAGCATATTTACTTGAGCTTGTAATGTCTGAATAACACCTACCAGTTTGTCAATAGCATTACTTGCTCCAGCAGAATCCATGGTTGGGCCAGATCAATCTGTAAGGCACCAATGAGGGTGGGCTCAGTGACAGGGAGCGGATCCTGATAGCTGGAGCAGACGGGACTGGATGGAGCCCAGAGGGTGGCCGTGGAGACGGGTTGTGCGGCAGAGTTGGTGAAGGGCAGGTATCGTGCAGGATCGACAGGTAAATGCCGTACAATGGACGAGGCAGAAGAGAAGATGAAACAGGCTGAGGTCAGGGCAGATGGCAAGCAGGATAATGGATTAAACAGGCCAAGGTTAGGGTGGGCAGAAAGCAACAGTGTAGTCAAGCAGGGTCAGGGCGGGCACAGGTGAAGAGTGAAGTCAGGCAGGCAGGTGTTCAGACAGGAAGCAGGTCAGACGAATTAGATCAGCACGGCTGGATACAATGTTAAAACCACATTGATCTGGCAAGCAGGGAGTGGAAGTGGTCTGCTTTAAAAGGAAGCCAGGTGTCCACGAGGCTGAGTGGCAACAGGTGAGAGCAGCAAGCAGGTCGAGCTCAAAAGTACGCTGCCGCTGCGAGCTCTCCTGCGTTGGATTAGCTCACTGCTCGCGCTGAATTGCCGTATGTTCTGATCCCGTTGGACCTGCCACAATCTATCCATGTTCACATTACTGGGTAATGAAGCTAGACATTCCCAGGAGCATTCTGTGCAAGCCCTCCTGCGGGAAGCTGCATTACTCACAAAAAGACACAAACATCAGAATACTAAAACTACTCACAAAATATGTTTTTACTCAGTTGGATTTTTTTTTTTTATAATGCAAACCAGCACTAATGATTTCTTCCCCTGAAAAACTTAACTACAGTAAAACTCTCTTTAAAATAATGAAATGTTTCTGAGATAATTCCAGCACTCTGTTTTTCTTAAATCCTCTTTAAAACTCTTAAAATAATCAGTTAATCCTAAGGCAGCGTCAATGTCAGTTGTTAGAATCACTGTACAGAGCAGGCACAGTTTCATTGACAGGTGCTTAACAAATAGGTATCCAGGATGGCCCCTTCAAAATGAACCCAGGTTTTGACAGCGGAGACCGGAAGGGACTCACTTGCATATGGAGAATTAGCAGTGGAGCCGTTGAGGAAATTCGGCGACACTGGAACCCCCAGGCTGGTCATCCCCGCCCCTCCGTATCCATTCATGCTGGAAGTGATGGTGTTGTAATTCGACTGCTGGGGGGTGGAACTGGACACGTACCCTCTCGGAGATACACTGCTTGTGTTCCTGGAGTAACCTGAGAGAGGAGAGTCCCAAAACACACACAATGTGACTCCGGGAACATAGGAAAGTAAGATGCACAACAGGAAGGGAACCTGGTGTCTCCAGACCCCGACGGATCATTAGTAAACACTACAGTATTTAGTAAATGTGGAATGAAGACCTTGTTTGTTTCTAATGGTTGAGATACTTTGCCCTTTCGCTGGCGGCAGCAGAGGCTATTTATGGTTTATTATTATATTTTGCCTGTAAAGTTACGTGGAAATATACAGCACTGCACGTGATGTGCGTAATATAGCAGAATATGTAAGTGGGCCGAGCAGGAATTAAAAGTATTACACTAGACCTCCACTGCAAAAAGCTGTAGCATCATGAGATGTAACTTTCCCCGATGCTGGGAAGAGCCAAAGAAAGGCGGCAGTGGGGGATGAAACAGAGAAGATCGGTGCCCACGGCTGCCTGCAGCTCTCACCTTTTCTGAAGCCACAGAATTCTGCCCCCCCCCCCCGTGGCTCAAGGAAAGGTAAGTCTGGCCACATCAGTATGGTAAACAAGAGGAAAAGTCAATAGAGTCAAATTAAAGTCATTTTAATGTCTTCAAGTCATAGCAGCATCCAACGCTTCGGGGTGTAGGTGCTTACATGCACTGAAGCGTTGGATGCTGCTATGACTTCTTGAAGACATTAAAATGACTTTCATTTGACTCTACTGATGTTTCCTCTTTATTTTTAATGTGTGTGACTTGTCTTTTCGTTACTTTTTTTTATCTTGACCCAGATACCTTTTGTCTGCGCACCCTACCTAGTTACCCTTGAGTTTGTAGACTCTGTGCCTGGGCATCCAAAGTCGCTGGCCTCTGAGTTAGTCGCCCTGTATGGCCCCCACGGAAATGTCTCATTAACGTTACGTGTCGCGGACTTGTGGAAGCGGAGTTAATGCTAACGATGATGGCTTTGATGCGGTGAGGATGAGCGCACTGCGATTATGTTTTCCTGTTACTTTTGCGTGTTACAACAACTCTCCTATAAATATTATGAAGCTGAAAATGAAAAATGTGCGTTGCCAAACTGTGAATTCTAATCCCAGACTTCCACAGTTGCCGGCACTTTCTATCACTCCCCACCTCCCGTTTTTATCTGTAATGCAGAAAATCTTGCTTCAAAAACAGCTTCCATCAAAGAGTGTATGTAACGCTCACACCCGCCAGGGAAAGCATAGCAGGAAACATAGACATTTACAGCAAATATGTACTATTTGGGCCATGAAGTCCTCCTGTTCTCCTGTATTCTGTGAAACATAAGACCCTGTTAAATCCTCCGATTTAGTTTATATTTAGGGCAGCCGTGTGTCTACCCCAAGCATTTTTGAGAACGAATTATCCTCTGCCTACTCTATTCAGAGATATACTGACTTTTTGCTCATCACACGTACTCAGTTTGTTTGTTTTTTAATATGTGGCATCATCTATAACTTAGACCAGGAGAGGCCAACTCCAGTCCTCAAGGGCCACCAACAGGTCAGGTTTTAAGGATATCCCTGCTGCCGCTCAGGTGACTTAGCCATTGACTGAGCCACTGATTGACCCACCTGTGCTGAAACAGGGATCTACTTAAAAAACTTGACCTGTTGGTGGCCCTTGAGGACTGGAGTTGGCCACTCCTGACTTAGACTAATGAACCTGTCCAAGATGTGGTTTGTGGAGTGAAGCGACAAAGAGCAGGACAATGCCCCATATGCAGAAAAACGATTTGAACAGATCAGTATTTATATATCGGTGGTGCGTCACAGTGGAAGGCTCTTCACCTTGCTCAGAAGCCTGCGAAGACTCGGCGATGTTGATGGCCAGCTGGCTGCCGAAGGAGTTGACTCCCATCATGCCCGAGTGGTGGTGATTTGCCAGTGATGACAGCTGGTTCGAGTTGCGGGGGACGCTGTACAAGGCTTCAGCGATGTCCGCAGCTCTCTTTAGAATGATGTCCTGGGGGAGGGGGTAAGAAGCATATAAATGTGTGAATGGGCAGGTCAACATGAAGGTCAATGAGAGGGTCTGGCTATTACCTACAAAGGAGGCACATTCACCAATTGATCCCACTGCTCTTACACTCCTCGTGGTTGTAATTCAAGCAATTATATCTACAGATCGTATAAAATCAGTATATGGCAATAACAGCTCACAAAAGCTAAAATGACCCTGCACACACGATCACGCCACAATAGGGAAAATGTAAAGAAAACAGAGCAGTGGAAACGTTGGGTGACCTCCTTTCTAGGCATCATTCCCAGTTATTGCATGTCTGGTACAGTGCAACCAGTCCGTAACCACAGCCAGATATAGACTGAGCAGACTAAAAGCACGGGGGCACTTTGTCTGTATAAAAGCATGCTCTTTATTGGAAAAGAAAGTGAAAACAATATTGCACAGAGGAGAGAGAGAGTATTCAGCAGCACGTCACCTCACCAGAGGTGTGGGCGCCAAACAGCTGCTAGATGAACCCTTCCATGTCCCTGCAGGGAATAACCAGCTGCTGCACACAATGGCGAGGCCGCCCTGATTCTGCTGAAGCGATATGCATTGCTGAATACTTTTTCTCTAATTCTGTGTAATATTCTTTTTAAAAATTTTTGCCCAATAAAGAACATGCTTTTATACGACAGAAGAGCGCCCCGGTGCTTTTCCCTCCGCAATCAATATGCAGCGTAAAAACACCATGCCATTCAGACAGTTTCTTTATAAAAAAACGCTCTACCGGGAAGTAACACATTGAGAGTTACCTCTCGTTACCCCGTATATGTCCTGGGCACTGACTTATGATGACAATACATGGCTGCATTAAACAAACCGAGGCTATCCATTATATATAAAGACGTTGCATGGACAGTTAGGGATAATATATGTTTTGGGCGTATGTAGCATTTATACAGGCATTATTAAAATGTGAGACAGCGTGAGCCTTGAAAGAACTTAGCCTGGTGACGGCTTCGAGAGTCTCTGGGACTGGATTCCTTGGATTCCCAGTGGGTATCTAACAAGTTTTGTGGTAAAGAAATGTGGTCACATTGGGTAATTTACACATGTAAAAGTTCAGCACGTCTGTCCTTTTGGTGGGTTCCTAATGGATTCCCATCACTTCATTGGGATTATTTACCAAAGTCTCTCAAATTGGGGCAAAAGAACTGCACCAGATGAATAAAAAGAATCCCACTGAAAGGAAGGGGAGCTTTCCCTGTAATAAATCCTCTTCCATTCTGTTTCACTGGTTTCCCCCTCGTTTTGCAGCCGGGAGACTTTATTAAAGAATCTTTTTCATGAGCCACATTCTAAGAGAGTCACTAAAATAACCTCTGGTAATCCTATCACTAACGTATATTAAATGTGCTGGGCGAGGGATATATTACCCGTTCCCCAGGGTGCTGTGAATCCGATTGGTGGGAATGGTACCGCAGCTGTGGTGTGAGCAGTGGGTTACCTGGTTATTGTGAGGCATGCCGTAGAGCGCCTCCACCAGATCAGCAGCCCTCTTCAGCAAGACCTCCTGTGGGCCAGACAGAGAAGAAGACATGTTAACATTAGGAGGGCCACGAGGAAAGGAAGGCCTGTGAGGACTTTATCAGGGAAAGAGCTGGGGAGGAGAGTGGCTGATAGCGAAGCAAAGCCTGGCTCATACAGTATATCAATATATAACCCTTTATCAATGCCGAATAATCAATGTATTTCATAGTAGTTTAGGTATTGTTATAATAATTCACTGTATACAGTATTCTTTCAAAGCAACACCGTGGACTGTACAAGCATAATTACATCTTATATGCAAGAGATTGGAATCTCTTATTTAATAATAACAATAATAATAATAATTATTATTATTATAATATGCAGTAATAGTGATGTTGTTCCTTTTTTAGTGTTGACAATATACGCCGCACTGTACATAAAATTTTGGAGGCACAATCCATCCCGGCCTCAACAAGCCTAATATAATTTTGGTGGCTGACGCACAGGGAGATAACGTGACTTGCACAAGGTCACAAGGCGTGAAACCGGAATTGAAACTAGGTTTATCGGCTTCAGAGGGAGCGACATTCCCAGTAACCTTCTCCTGGTCCACATGTAAGGGCATTCCCAGTGAGCTTCTCCTTGTCCACGTGCAGGCACATTCCCAGTGAGCTTCTCCTTGTCCACGTGCAGGCACATTCCCAGTGAGCTTCTCCTTGTCCACGTGCAGGCACATTCCCAGTGACCTTCTCCTTGTCCACGTGCAGGCACATTCCCAGTGAGCTTCTCCTTGTCCACGTGCAGGCACATTCCCAGTAACCTTCTCCTTGTCCACGTGCAGGCACATTCCCAGTGACCTTCTCCTTGTCCATGTGCAGGCACATTCCCAGTGACCTTCTCCTTGTCCACGTGCAGGCACATTCCCAGTGACCTTCTCCTTGTCCACGTGCAGGCACATTCCCAGTCAGCTTCTCCTTGTCCACGTGCAGGCACATTCCCAGTGAGCTTCTCCTTGTCCACGTGCAGGCACATTCCCAGTGAGCTTCTCCTTGTCCACGTGCAGGCACATTCCCAGTGAGCTTCTCCTTGTCCACGTGCAGGCACATTGGCAGTGAGCTTCTCCTTGTCCACGTGCAGGCACATTCCCAGTGAGCTTCTCCTTGTCCACATGAAACCCATTCCCTGTGATCTTCTCCTTGACCACGTGCAGCCCAATCCAAGTTAACTTCTCCTTGTCCACGTGCAGCCCATTCCCAGTGAGCTTCTCCTTGTCCACGTGCAGCCCATTCCCAGTGAGCACCTCCTTGTCCACATGTAGGCCCATTCCCAGTGAGCTTCCCCTCGTCCAAGTGCAGCCCATTCCCACTTAAAGACCAGCGGCATGTATAACAGTACATTTACAATAAACGGACATTGTTCATCCACGTCACATCTTGTTTGCATCTTATATACCGTATCTTCCGAGCTCCTATGTGATGAAGTAACATGTCCCCATTACATATAACACAGCATCTCTTTCCCAAGCCTACTTCTTGCCCGTGTCCCCTATAACTGCCCCTCTCACTGTTGCTGACCACTGTATGGATCAGTAATAATGCCACTGTTACCCCTTCCAAAGACTATCCCGCTAAAAGTCCTTGGGGCTTTTTTCCCATCTGCCCTTATTTCTCCTCCCGTATCTTCAAGGTGATCATGTTCTCATTGCTTTCACTAAGCAATCCACTTATCATCCACTCATGTTCCCATTTCCTCCGTATCTCTCCTGCATCACAGAGAGACGTAGCTGAAAGTTGTGTTCTCAATGTGCTGCTAATTGTATTTTTCTACTCTCCACGGGATGGTTATAGCTGGCAACAAACAGGTTAAAAAGCAGGCTCTCCACTTCAAGCCCCAATCTAGTTAGCAACAGATATTTCAGTAGCAATAATGTGACAACTGCAATATATGGCAGTAATGCATCAAGTCAGTAACTGTAAAACCAGCTCTACTGTTCTTGCAGGCTCTTATAAATTCAGACGGCCCCCAGATGTACTAAGTGGTGCTATGCCATCAGACACTGAGGCCCATTTATAACATGTCCGTGCTGCTCAATTCATTTATTTGAGATTTTTTTTCAAACTTTTTTTACTATTTACTTTGGGTTAAAATATAAGCCCGATGGTAGTCAAATAGCTGCGGGGGTCAGCCTCACCATGGCGGCTAATAGTCACGGGGGTCAGCCTGACTCTGACGGCAAATAGAAAGCAGCACCGTCATTGGAAGATGTGACATCGAGAGATGACGTTCCAGCTTTATGCACATTGGAAACTGGCACAAAATACATGAAGTATCTTGGGAACCAGGGAGGTCCACAGAGTTCACGGGACCATGGCCCAGTGGAGTGGCCCCAGGAAAAAGGGAGGTCCCTGGAGGTCTGGGTCCATGGCTCAGCTCCGATTTGCCCGAGAACCAGCGAGTTCCTTGGAAGTCGAGGTCCATGGCTCAGCTTTCAGTGGCTCTTGGAACCTGGGAGTTTCCTGGAGGTCGGGGTCCATTAATCAGCTCCGAGATGCCCTGCGAACCAGAGAGTTCCCTGGAGGTCGAGGTCCATGGCTCAGCTTTGAGTTGCCCAGGAACCAGGGAGGTCCCTGGAGGTTGGGGGTCCAAAACTCAGCTCTGAGAAGCCCCCACCCCATGTTCAGTTCATATAACAACAAAAATAAAATGGGGATTGCTCCTTTAAACAAATGGACCATAAGGTACAAGCATCTAGTGCTAACGTTATATACTTTGAAAACAGGTGACCTTCGATTTAATCCAACAGCTCCTTGTGACTTTCATACAAGTACAAGTTATATCTACTAAGTGGTCTTTAGCTGCAAGGCAACATGTAGCCCATCCAGATGTCAATGTCTGTCCAATGTCTATACTGTACAACAAAGCACTGTAACATCATTACTATTGTTTAGGATAATGTTATGAGATAAGACATGTAACTTGGCACATTCATGCTTGAAACCATAGCTGTGCGAAGGAACAAGTATCATTGATATACAACACAACCCATGAGGAATCCTTAGTGGCTCATTAGCGATTCAAACCTAATGAAATAGAGCGGCTATGATCCTAGGGTGCCAAGTCACAATTAAAAGGATCACAACGGTGGCCACATTTTATACTCCCATAAAAATTTTAGAACGTATTTTTTTTGTTACAAACTACTGACTAATTTCACAACACAGTGTTTGGAACAAAAGAAAGCAAAGGTAAAAACAACAAGACCAATAAAGGTCAAACACTCTCTTTGGACATCAAGCTCACTGAGGCAAGGGAATAATGACCTTCTTCCTGAGACAGCCTTTCAGCCGCTTACTGAGGCATCCGGTATTCATCGTGGAAGGTGACAGACCTTGGCTGAAGCTATCTACAGCCCTTCCTCACAGCAAACCCTGCTGAGATCATCTGCCCCTGGGATCTGGCAACATGAGATACATTGAGGATTTCTAGCACGTTAAACATTTAGGCTCAAATTTACTCAACAGTCTCCTGTCGTATGACACCTTGGGGCTTCCAGCACCGGAATGTCATACATGGCAGTAGAAGACTTCTTAGTATATATATATACTGTATATGTAGCCATGTAACCTCTGGCTGCTGAATTCCTCTCGGAACCCAGTGACTTGGAACGGCGCTAAACAACAGTGCTGGTGCAGACAAAAAAGTGTAAATGTGAATTATAAGGTGTAACTGAAAATATTCTCAACCTTCACAGGGAATATGTACTGATTCCCTTACAAATAGTGATGCATCCAGGGTAGGAAGGGAGCGATGGTAACAGGAACACCCAAAAGTTTTTGGGAGATAAATAAGAAGCGTTGGTTACAACCTCCTACACTGCACTGAGAAACTCACAAGCAGTTTTCTGTTGGTTTGAGATAATGACCTGAGACATTTCTCTGAGGGACTCTTAAAGATGGTCCCCACTGACCATTTCCTAAAGCAATTTTATTTGGTCACTGAGCCGCATCTATCAGAACTGCCTCAGCGTTATTTGCTCATTTATGTCTATTCCCTCCAGCAAAAGCAGTGTTTATTATATATTTCATGATTTATGTGGATGTTACTTCAAAAATGACTAATATTATTATTATTATCGTTAAATTATAACACGCCAACATATTCCATACCGTGGTATAATGGGGCGTGAAGACAGTAACAATAACATACAGTACACGAATACACTAGGTACGGAGGGCCTGCTCCATGGAGCGTACAATATTTAAGGTAGGTGAAACATAAGGGAAAAGGGATGAAGAAGGTGGGTGTGTTTCTCGAAGCTGCTGGCCATGGAGGAGAAAGCTGGGATGCTCTTTGAGACCTACTGTATGGCATGTTATGGAAGAGGCCAGAGGAAGAGGATTGAGGATATGTAGAGGGCAAGGAATAGATTTCTTTGAAGAAATTAGTTTTCATGTCCCATTGAATATATGAAAGATTAGGGTGAGTGTAAGGGTGTGGGGAAGGTGTGGCATAGCTTAGGACAAGAGAGGTCTTGTTGCTCTATCCTCCAATGTGTGTCTGAGGGTCTTACACACAACTTTTGGTGATCTACCAAATTGTGGTCACAAGGAGATGACTATGGGATTGAGACTTGTTTTTCCCAATACAAATACAATCCAGCTAACATACTGTATGGTCACTTCTTCCTATGCTTAGATCGGGGGACTATTTCAGTGTTACTAGTTAACTGGAGGACCCCAATACTTACTTGGCTGGTGGGTTCATCAACATATGAAAAAATAATAGATCAATATAGTTATAGCATTTTGCAGTATGGACAGGACTCACTGTAGTTGCTTCCCCTCATACAGAGGTAAAGGAAGGGTTCACAGTTTTAGTGTTAGAACCTGCATTTTTGGTTATACCTTGACGTTTGGTGTGCAGGCTTACGACGCTTTGGCCAAAGGGTTTAAATAAATAACCAAGTATTATTGAAGTATTTAAACTTTATACTTATTACCATATATGTTTTGTCAATTGGATGTAGCATTGGGCACCCCTGTCTTTTGTTGTATACATTTGCCACGCTCAGTAGCACGCTTTTTGACATAAATATATATTAATGATATGGTGGGTGTAGGAGTTTGAGCTAGCTGGGAATGTGTGTGTGTTAATATATAAATATAGACAGTGTTCGACAAACCTATACATTTGCTCGCCCCGGGCGAGTGGATTTAACCCCCGGGCGAGTAAATATTGGCCCAAGCAGCACACGTTTGGTACTAGGTGGCGAGTAGATTTTTTGTGTGGCGAGTAGATTTTTTGGTGATTTGTCAACCACTGAATATAAATATATATACATACATACATACATACAAACAAACACACACACACATATATGACAGAGTTAGATTCCTTTTATCACGTGGCTCAAAATCAAATGCTGCATCATTTCATGACTTTTCTCGATCATTCTCCGACCATGTATACAAGCTCTGTCAGTAATGACACTTTTGTCCCTGTGAAGCATCCGCTCCTGTTTGTCCCATCACCCTGTGGACGTAACGCCATTGAAATGTGCTTGGGAATGAGCGCTGCGGGCTTCACTGATATCTGACTGAGAGGCGGAAAGGAAAGCGATGGAACACACTGCAATAAAAGTGAGTGTGAAGCAGTAAATAAGGGATTGCAGCCCCGCGCAGAACGGAGACAGCGGCTGGTGGGAAAGATGTGGAGGTCGGGAATAGAAGTGGCGAGGAGGATGACAGCAGGTCCAAAACATGATCGATGGAGGCAGAGAGAAGCAGACGGAAAGCAAAGGGTGTGAGGGTAAATGGGATAGGGATGAATATAATATCAAACCCCCCCAGGACACACAGCTTCAGCTCCTGTCGGCAGTAATTGCACAGGTCACATCGGGGGCCAGGCGAGCTTATGAGAAATGTCACGCATCACTTTACTGCGAGCAGTCCAGGAAGAACCAGACTTAAAGGTGTCCCTAAATTATTGCTGAGAAAACCGCATTATTTACCCTGTGCAGTATCAAGTCACAGCTACGGCTGGAGACCACTGTGTATTGGAAGTGACAACGTGTATTTTCACTGTGTCTTCGGCTCGTTTCCATAGCTTGATAAAGGAGAGGAAACCTAACAGGGTCATTTATCACAGTCGCTCAGCTGCAAAACTAGTACAAAAACACTGCAGATGTATCAAAGAAACCCCATTGGTTGTATTGGGAAGGTGTTTCCTTGATAACATCGGTTCAGTGGTTTTGCCCCAGTTTTCCAGCTGGCGACTGTGATAAATAACCCCATCCTTTATCAGTATTGATTATTAAATGGGCCAAATCTGTTAGATCAGGGCTCATAGCGTCACCTAAAGCAGTACTGTATAGGACATTAGCTTCCCCGAGGTTAATGCATATCCACAAAGCTCACTATATGCAAACATAGCGGCCGCTGTATATCTCATTAGTATATGCTTTAATGCCACGTTACTGTAGTGCAGGGGTGGGCCAACCCCAGTCTTCAAGGGCCACCAACAGGTCAGGTTTTAAGAGGGATTGGGTAGGGTAAGGGGACCTTGGGTCAACAATAGAGCCACTGATTGAGCCACGTGTGCTGAAGCAGGGATATCCTTAAAATCTGACTTGGTGGTGGCCCTGGAGGACCGGGGGTTGGCCGCCCCTGGTGTAGCGCAATGTTAAGGGTAAGTATGTCTTGGTCTTGCTTCCATCCAGAACCAGAAACCGAGGTTTAACTAAAGAGGTAAATAACACTGGCATAGCGTTGGTTAAATCCTACCTAGCTGTGGTGTTGCACCCCCCCCGACGCTGGAAAAACTCAGTTCCAAGGCCTGGATGTGAGTAACGGCACGTGTAGGTATGATTCGGTAACATTATGTCCCTGTGTTGACTTTATCGGACCGTAGAGGACATGGATGGCCACCAACAGAAATAGTGGGGCCCAGGACAACTGAAAGCAGCAGGTCCCCCATTCCCTCCGCCACACTGTTACCCGTGGCTCCACGTTACGTTATTGGGCTGTGAAGATGGGCATTGAGGCATAAAGTGGTGTTAACCTAGTTTAAAGGAGCAATCTAGGGGGGGTCTTCCAGAGCCGAAACTCACTATTATCAGCTCCAAGGACCAGAGGGTTCCCAAGGTACTTACTGGGAAAGCTACCGCTGCTACTTCCCGAATCTAATTGTGCATCCAATGGAAGCCACAACCAATGACGTGGCAGCTGCCTATTGGTCCGAGATTTGGTAAATATCTCGGAAACCGGGGTATTCTCAAAGATGAAAATAGTGGTGTTTGACTCCTCTCCCCCTCCCCATTTCTCACCCTGTAAAAAGAAGGGGGGGGGGGGTAAAAAAAGAAACGAGTAGGAGGACCTGCTCCTTAAATATCATGTAAATCTAAATCCAAAATACACCAGTAATTCAAAAACCTACAGCACTTACATACGGTACAGGTATAGGCTCTCGTTTCACATGGCTGTGTAACATCTTAAGTGTCCCATAGGAAGTGTCTCTGGAGTTAAATGAGGCATTTAGTTGGAGGTGAAGAATACAAGAGGACTTTTACTCTGCACTTTGTCAACAACTCTTCAACTGTGAGAACCTGGCTATCTAAATGCTCTGAGAAGTTTTACACATCTAAATACTAACCCTCTAGGCTGCTGTGTAACCTTCAGTAATACTCTTACTTCACAGGCCTTATTTATACACCTGCTTCTTCACCTCCTACTCCTCATCCCCTCCAATACCTGGGACCTCTCTCCCTCTCTCCCTGCATCTCACTATGTCCTCCCAGGCCTGAATTATACACCTGCTCTCTCACCTCCTACTCCTCATCTCCGCCAATATCTGTGACCTCTCCCACTCCTACCTCTCTCCTTGCTTCTCATTATACCCTCCCAGGCCTGATTTATACACCTCTCTCACATCCTACTCCTCATCTCCTCCAATACCTTGGACATATCCCCTCCTACCTCTCTCCTTGCATCTCATTATACCCTCCCAGGCCTGATTTATACACCTGCTCTCTCACCTCCGACTCCTCATCTCCTCCAATACCTGGGACCTCTCCCCTCCTACCTCTCTCCCTGCATCTCATTATACCCTCCCAGGCCTGATTTATACACCTGCTCTCTCACCTCCGACTCCTCATCTCCTCCAATACCTGGGACCTCTCCCCTCCTACCTCTCTCCCTGCATCTCATTATACCCTCCCAGGCCTGATTTATACACCTGCTCTCTCACCTCCTACTCCTCATCTCCCCCAATACCTGGGACCTCTCCCCTCCTACCACTCTCCCTGCATCTCATTATACCCTCCCAGGCCTGATTTATACACCTCTCTCTAACCTACTCCTCATCTCCTCCGATACCTGGGACCTCTCCCCTCCCACCTCTCTCCCTGCATCTCATTATACCCTATCAGGCCTGATTTATACACCTGCTCTCACCTCTCCCATCATTCCACTTAGATTGTAAGCTCTCCGGGGCTGGGATTTCCTTTCCTATTGTCTGACTTTGCTGCGCTTCTTGTATTATGATAATTCCCTGTGCTGTACTGTCTGAGCACACCATCAGCGCTATGTACTGCACCGACACACTTTATTCGAGCAAATACCCAGTATGTACCTGGCAGATACCTGGAATGCGCCGCTCCTCACCTATGACAAGCCCCGTTGCGTTTGCCTTCCCAGCCACGGTTCATGCCTGGCTGACGGGCGGCTGATCTGTTAAATGATAATGATTAGGATTTAATAGGCTACAATGCTTTGCGTGTCTACCAGATGGCATAAATTCATGAATTGTAATGCAGTATATATATATATATATACTGTGCAGTATTGCAGCCAGCGGGAATAAAATGCTTCAATCCCTGCCTGGAAAATATTGCAATGCACTCGGGCAGAAAACAGTCACAAACCTCAATACACCCGGGTATACCCGAATTCGTGGGACTAGCCGAGCTCGAATAAAGTGTGTCGCCAGTGTACATAACATAAAGATACACAGACAATGAGAAGCATCCCACAGAATGAATGATGCATTCACTTCCATGTAACTTCCAGGAGCTGTATTTCCACCGTTGCCGTTCTCACCGCGGTTAATATCAGGGGAGAATCAGATAATGACTTTTCTGTTACTATCACTTCCCTTGCTCCAATCTGAAGATGTGATACCCCGCCCAGACCATAATACTTACATTGCTCCCAGATACACGAAACATATAAAGAAAAACCCTGTCCCCACATGCATAATCCAGTCACAAATATCCCCGCTGAAACTGGTAATATGATCATTATGGGTATTTACTGTATATAAATACACCGGGAAATGGAGAGAGCGTCACCTGATTGATTTTTAATTCATTACTTACCCTTTCTAAATATACTACAAATACTATTTTTATTTATTCTACCTCTTTGTTGGAATTTGATTATTTATTGATGTAGCATTTTTAATAGCTTACACTACTGCTGAAGGAGCGGCTCAGTGAGTGACGACATTGACTGCTACACAACACTGACACTGCTAACACAACAACACAACACTGACCCTCCTAACACAACAACAAGGCACTGACACTGCTAACACAACAACACAACACTGACTCTGCTAACACAACACAACACTGACTCTACTAACACAACAATACGACACTGACTCTGCTAACAGAACAACACAACACTGACTCTGCTAACACAACAACACAACACTGACTCTGTGAACACAAAACACAACACTGACTCTGCTAACACTACAACACAACACTGACTCTGCGAACACAAAACATAACACTGACCCTCCTAACACAACAATACGACACTGAGTCTGCTAACACAACAACACAACATTGGCTCTGCTAACACAACAACACAACACTGACTCTGCTAACACAACAACACAACACAACACTGACTCTGCTAACACAACAACACGACACTGAGTTTGAAGCCAGGTCCAAATCCTGGTGTCAGCTCTTTATGACCTTGTGTGATTCACGTTATCTCCCAGTGCATCAGGCCCCTACAACAGATTGTAAGCTCTGCGGGGCAGGGACTGGGCCTGCACACATGTAATGTACCACGCAGAACAGTGCTGTATGGAATAACATGTATTATTGAACCCGTGCTGTTGTGATATGAGTAATACATGTCAGACAGTGCAGGGATAGAGTTAACGGCGGCTGCTGTATCCAGCCCAGTGTTTCGTGTGCTGAAGGACTCTGGGCTCGTCACAGTTACAGGAAAGTGAGTCCATGAGCACAGGCCATTTGTCATTGTTAAGAGACCTGTCTTAGGTTTGTTTGCCGGGCTCCCTGGGAGCCGCCCCCTCCGTTCCCCTAGCAGCGGCTCGTGTTCTGCACAGGTAATAGTACCACTGCTAGTTTCACTGTCTTTCTCTCCCACCTCAGCCCCTGAGCATTAACTTGGGCCGTCCTAATTCATGTGGCTAAACACATAGCTTCTGTGCTGGGCTTGCTGCCTCTCATTGGTCCAAGCATTATCAAACATTATATATGTAGCCAGGCTCCCTGTGGTCCTCCTTACCTCCGCTACGAGCGGGGGACTTGCCGGTTAGCCCGGGAAGTTGCAGGGGCGATCAATACGGTCGCTGAAGCACCCCGGCGGGATGCCGGTAAGGGCACCGCCATCAGTGTAGTTGCGCATGCGCAGTATCTTATTGCTGCAGGCAACTTGTAACACGGCTCCGCGCAGGGACTACAAGTCCCATGAGCCTCTGGGAAAGATGCGCATGCGTAGGGGACTCACTATAGCGGCGGCGATTACCTAGATAGGCTCTGCAAGGGAAGTACAGTTCCCAGGAGCCCTAGAGGCTGCCGATCACCTGGGCAGACACAGCCAATAGGGCGGCCCGGATCTCCTGCTCATGAAGAGAAACATTTGGCGCGCTCAGCGGGACTACGCCAGTTGGAGCCAGGACAGAGAAGGGGAAGGTAGGGTCTGAGTGTCAGTGGCACCCAGACTAGGCCAGAGTTCCCCCCTTATGTCCCAGATAGGCTCCACTCAAGTTGAGTTTGTGGTTGCTTTAGGGAAGGCACTTCCTCATTTTACTGCTTAGTGTCAGGGAAATAGTGAAGACGCCGTGCGGTGACTTGCGGCCTGTGATATGGGACCAGACAACCTTCATCGTGAAAGACTCTTTATGGTGATACCATCCAGCGGGAGTTCACCCCACATGGAGGCGGACGCCATCGTGGGCGGCGACCTCGCTGGATCAGCGGATCCCTATTGCTAAGTCGGCCGCACCAAGTACTTGAGTACTCGGCAGGTACCTCAACTAAGTGCACCAACAGTTTACGGGGTACTGCTACTCTATACACTTCTGGGTGGACTCGGACATTGGGATAAGGACATCAGGGTGCCTAGCACCCAATGTACTGTGGGGACACTCACTGGTGGTGCTGGGTTGGGTGTGCATTATACTGTACTGTATTGTGTGTGTGTTGTTGTACTGGTTATTAGTATTGCCTAGTAAATGCTGTTACATATGTTACATATGGTCATATGGTCTTGGGAGGGGCTATCCCACTCTGTGTGGATCCTTCCCAGGTGGAGTCGCTATTAGTATACTCGTTACATACACCCCAGGCTCCCAGTGGTGTAGGATCAGGCCTCCTGTTTGCAACTCAGGTAATAGCAGCACACATGGTCACCCTATACACGGGGGAAAGAAAACAAGAAGAAAAAACAGGCGCACTCCTAGTGTGATAAAGTATGAAACAGTATTTATGGGATTGTAAAATATAAAAAGCGCACTCACAAACAGAGTAAAAATAATAGCATTTATGAGATATACTCAGTCGCCTTGAAGCTGTGAAGAGAATGTATCAGCCTGTCCCGTTGGTGCCACCTCTGGTGTATCCATTGGTTCAGCAAGGTGCACAGGAGCCACCGCAGCCATATGATGTAATAATTAGCAACACGGTCAGAGACTCCCTCCAGATACACCTCCCACAGCTCTCACTGCTCACCAGCAGGCAACTGCAAAACCGGAAGCGACAGCAGTCCCAAGCAAAATAGCAACAGCTCCAAGGTACTCTCTCCGTTCGTGCAGTAATGTCAGCCACAAACTTGCCTCTTTGGGAAACGCCCTACGTGTTTCGTCACGAAGTCCTAAGTGACGAAACGCAGCAAAACTCCAGTGAACTAAGTACATTTTTTGAAATTTCAACTGACATCTGGTTTTTATTTAATTTTTTATGTTTCATATTTTTTATTTTTGCTATAGATTTCAGTTGTTTTTATCACAAATTCGCCCTTTTGGGGATTCTTTGGTCAATAGCCTTGTTAACTCTATCTGATTTACCCAGCTGATTTATCCTTATCAAGCTTCCTAAGGCGCTACTCCAATTTGTTAGTTTTATATATATATATATATTTTTTCCGGACTACAATCTGGTAAAATCTACTATATATATATATATATATATATATATATATATATATATACAGTGTTCGACAAACCTATACATTTGCACGCCCCGGGCGAGTGGATTTAACATCGTGGCGAGCTCCTATTGGCCCAAGCAGCACACGTGTGGTACTAGGTGGCGAGTAGATTTTTTTTGTTCGGCAAGTAGATTTTTTGGTGATTTGTCGACCACTGTATATATATATATACATATACACACATAAATTATATACACACACACACTATACTCACTGTCCACTATAATCCTTACAGTGTTTTGTCTATGGCTTAAATACAGTAAAGCTAGAAGTGAACAACTCTCCCATCCTAAACACACATCTGCCCACCCCCAACTCTCCCATCCTAAACACACATCTGCCCACCCCCAACCCTCCCATCCTAAACACATCTCCCACCCCTCCCATCCTAAACACACATCTCCCCCACCCCTCCCATCCTAAACACATCTCCCACCCCTCCCATCCTAAACACACATCTCCCCCCCCACCCCTCCCATCCTAAACACATCTCCCACCCCTCTCACCCTAAACACACATCTCCCCACCCACCCCTCCAATCCTAAACACACATCTCCCCCACCCCTCCCATCCTAAACACATCTCCCACCCCTCCCATCCTAAACACAAATCTCCCCCCCACCCCTCCCATCCTAAACACATCTCCCACACCTCCCATCCTAAACACACATCTCCCCCCCACCCCTCCAATCCTAAACACACATCTCGCCCACCCCTCCCATCCTAAAAACACATCTTCCCCCCCTCCCATCCTAAACACACATCTCACCCACCCCTCCCATCCTAAAAACACATCTTCCCCCCCTCCCATCCTAAACACACATCTGCCCACCCCCAACCCTCCCATCCTAAACACACATCTCCCCCCCACCCCTTCCATCCTAAAAACACATCTTCCCCCCTCCCATCCTAAACACACATCTCGCCCACCCCTCCCATCCTAAAAACACATCTTCCCCCCCTCCCATCCTAAACACACATCTGCCCACCCCCAACCCTCCCATCCTAAACACACATCTCCCCCCCCCCACCCCTAACACACATCTCCCCCACCCTCCCATCCTAAAAACACATCTGCCCCCTCCCATCCTAAACACACATCTCCCCCCCATCCCTCCCACCCTAAACACACTTCTCCCTCCCACCCCTCCCATACTAAACACAAATATCCCCCCACCACTCCCATCCTAAACACACATCTCCCACCCCACCCCCTCATCCTAAACACACATCTCCCACCCCACCCCTCTCATCCTAAACACACATCTCCCCCCACCCCTACCATCATAAATACACATCTCCCACCCCTCCCCTCTCCCATCCTAAACACTCATTTCCCCCCACCACTCCAATCCTAAAAACACATCTCCCCCACCCCTCCCATCCTAAACACACATCTCCCCCACCCCTCCCATCCTAAACACACAGCTCCCCCCACCCATCCTAAACACTCATTTCCCCCCACCCATCCTAAACGCTCATTTCCCCCCACCCCTCCAATCCTAAACACACTTCTCCCCTCCACCCCTCCCATCCTAAACACACATCTCCCCCCACCCCTCCAATCCTAAACACACATCTCCCCCCACCGCTCCCATCCTAAACACACATCTCCCCCCACCCCTCCAATCCTAAACACACTTGTATTGTATGTCTTTATTTATATAGCGCCATACTGTAAATGTACATAGCGCTTCACAGTAGTGATACATATCATATAAATAACAAATAATATAAATCAGGTCATGGGAATAAGTGCTTCAGACATAAAAGTAACATTAAGGAAGAGGAGTCCCTGCTCCGAGGAGCTTACAATCTAATTGGTAAGTAGGGATAACGTACAGAGACAGTAGGAGGGAGTTCTGGTAAGTGCGTCTGCAGGGGGCCAAGCTTTATGTATCATGTGTCCAGGATTATCCAGTGCTATCCATATGCTTCTTTAAGCAAATGTGTCTTAAGGTGGGTCTTAAGGTGGGTCTTAAAGGTGGATAGAGAGGGTGCTAGTTGGGTACTGAGGGGAAGGGCATTCCAGAGGTGCGGGGCAGAAAGTGAGAAAGATTTAAGGCGGGAGAGAGCTTTAGATACAAAGGGGGTAGAAAGAAGACATCCTTGAGAAGAACGCAAGAGTCGGGATGGTGCATAACGAGAAATTAGGGCTGAGATGTAAGGAGGAGCAGAAGAGTGTAAAGCTTTAAAACTGAGGAGGAGAATTGAGTGTGAGATACGGGGTTTGATCGGAAGCCCTCCACCCCTCCCATCCTAAACACACATCTCCCCCACACCCCTCCCATCCTAAACACACATCTCCCACCTCTCCCCTCAACAAAGAGAGAGAAAATAAATAAACCATTTGGGCTTTTACTGGCTCTGACCTGTCACAATTTGATGAATGGCTTCAATTTGGCAGCTGCTTTAAGCTGTCACTCCTGATCAAACGACCTTGTGTCCCTATGGAACCTGTTTCTGCCCATAGACATTACCGTCAATTTACAGGTCTGGAAGTGTGGGATAAAGGGGGGGAGAGGAAAGGGGGGGGGATGCGGGGAAAGGGGGGGGATGCAGGGAAAGGGGGGGGGTGGAGAATATGGGTTCTGGGAGAGGGAGATGATCCAAATCACAATGCCTGAAAAAGCCCTTCCACTGTGTACTATTGTTCTTCTACAATGTATGTATATCTTTATATAGCGCCCACACTGTACTCAGTGCTTCACAAGAGAGACAACACAGCACATGGAATTATAGTACAATAAGTAAAACAAACACAATCAGACAAAAGGAAAGGGAATCCCTGCACCAGAGAGCTTACACTCTAAGTGCTGGGAGACTCACAGAGACAACAGGTGAACATTTTCCCGAAGTACTACGCCTTCAACCATTGGACTTAGCTGGAGACACAATGGGTCGTATTCAATACTACCGCACGGAAAGCTGCTGTGTGTGAGATTACAGGCCCGCACACATCTACTTTATTAATACTCTAAGGCAGCGGTGCGCAAACTGGGGGGCACTACCCCCATGGGGGGGCGCGAGACTGCCTGCGGGGGGGGGGGCGGGGTTTACAAAGGCCCTGCGCGCTTCCCAAAGGCACTTAAATTAAGTGCCGGGGGAGCTGCAGGGCCTCTGTAAGCCTTTACTTACCTTGGCTGTGGTGGCTTCCTTCCCGCGTTGCCATCAAATGACGCCGCGAGGTCATGTCGCCGGTTAAGGGGGTGGGGGGGGGGTGAGGAGACCGTCGGCAGGGGAGGCGCAGGGAAAAAAGTTTGCGCCCCCCTGCTCTAAGGGGTAGATCCTCTGAGGGCCATTAAATCTGGAGAAAAGGGGTTGACAGAGCAACCAAAAGAAACCTATGTGCACTCACTATGACCAATTGAGGGCTGAGAAGTATTCAATCCTAGGGTATAATCCACAAAGCAACTTCACAAAAGGAGAGCGGTAGTATCTCTATTTATTTATCCATGAAATCTGGGCCATTATCGTGACGTTACATAAAGAGGCAGCGTCCGTTAGTTTTCCTCAGTTTAACGGGTATCTACAAAGCTAATGATCTGCAAAAACCGCGGGCGTTCGGCAAACTAGCGTCGTTACTTTAGCTGCGTTACCGGGGATTGTCGTTGCGCAGAGACGCGTTAACCGATACACCGCGTATGCGCATTGACAAAACTATAACATCCGTTCTCATTAGCATGTGTGTTACAGACAACAAAAATAACAAAACTGTTACTGCATGTGTTACTGCGTGTTTCTACGTGTGTTACTGCATGTGTTACTGCGTGTTACTGCGTGTTTCTACATGTGTTACTGCATGTGTTACTGCGTGTTACTGCGTGTGTTTCTGCGTGTGTTACTGCGTGTGTTTCTGCGTGTGTTACTGCGTGTGTTTCTGCGTGTGTTACTGCGTGTGCTACTGCGTGTGTTTCTGCGTGTGTTACTGCGTGTGTTTCTGCGTGTGTTTCTACGTGTGTTACTGCGTGTTTCTATGTGTGTTACTGTGTGTGTTACTGTGTGTGTTTCTGCGTGTGTTTCTGCGTGTGTTTCTGCGTGTGTTACTGCGTGTGCTACTGCGTGTGTTTCTGCGTGTGTTTCTGCGCGTGTTTCTGCGCGTGTTACTGCGTGTGTTTCTGCGTGTGTTTCTACGTGTGTTACTGCGTGTTTCTGCGTGTGTTCCTGCGTGTGTTACTGCGTGTGTTTCTGCGTGTGTTACTGCGTGTGTTACTGCGTGTGTTTCTGCGTGTGTTTCTGCGTGTGTTACTGCGTGTGTTACTGCGTGTGTTTCTGCGTGTGTTTCTGCGTGTGTTTCTGCGTGTGTTTCTACGTGTGTTACTGCGTGTGTTTCTACGTGTGTTACTGTGTGTGTTACTGCGCGTTACTGCGTGTTTTTCTGTGTGTTTCTGCGTGTGTTTCTACGTGTGTTACTGCGTGTGTTTCTATGTGTGTTACTGCATGTGTTTCTATGTGTGTTACTGCGTGTTTCTACGTGTGTTTCTACGTGTGTTACTGCGTGTGTTTCTACGTGTGTTTCTACGTGTGTTACTGTGTGTGTTACTGCATGTTACTGCGTGTGTTTCTGCGTGTGTTACTGCGTGTGTTTCTACGTGTGTTACTGCGTGTGTTACTGCGTGTGTTTCTGCGTGTGTTTCTATGTGTGTTTCTACGTGTGTTTCTGCGTGTGTTTCTGCGTGTGTTTCTACGTGTGTTACTGCGTGTGTTACTGCGTGTGTTACTGCGTGTGTTTCTGCGTGTGTTTCTGCGTGTGTTTCTGCGTGTGTTTCTACGTGTGTTACTGCGTGTGTTTCTGCGTGTGTTACTGCGTGTGTTATTGCGTGTGTTACTGTGTGTGTTACTGCGTGTGTTACTACGTGTGTTACTGCGTGTGTTTCTGCGTGTGTTTCTGCGTGTGTTACTGCGTGTGTTACTGCGTGTGTTTCTGCGCGTGTTTCTGCGTGTGTTACTGTGTGTGTTACTGCGTGTGTTTCTACGTGTGTTACTGCGTGTGTTACTGCGTGTGTTACTGCGTGTGTTTCTGCGTGTGTTACTGCGTGTGTTACTGCGTGTGTTACTACGTGTGTTACTGCGTGTTACTGCGTGTGTTTCTGCGTGTGTTACTGCGTGTGTTACTGCGTGTGTTACTGCGTGTGTTTCTGCGTGTGTTTCTACGTGTGTTACTGTGTGTGTTACTGCGTGTGTTACTACGTGTGTTACTGCGTGTGTTACTGCGTGTTACTGCGTGTGTTTCTGCGTGTGTTACTGCGTGTGTTACTGCGTGTGTTACTACGTGTGTTACTGCGTGTGTTACTGCGTGTTAATGCGTGTGTTTCTGCGTGTGTTACTGCGTGTGTTACTGCGTGTGTTTCTGCGTGTGTTACTGCGTGTGTTACTGCGTGTGTTACTGCGTGTGTTACTGCATGTGTTTCTGCGTGTGTTAGTGTGTGTGTTACTGCGTGTGTTACTACGTGTGTTACTGCGTGTGTTACTGCGTGTTACTGCGTGTGTTACTGTGTGTGTTACTGCGTGTGTTACTACGTGTGTTACTGCGTGTGTTACTGCGTGTTACTGCGTGTGTTTCTGCGTGTGTTACTGCGTGTGTTACTGCGTGTGTTACTGCGTGTGTTACTGCGTGTGTTACTGCGTGTGTTTCTGCGTGTGTTACTGCGTGTGTTACTGCGTGTGTTACTACGTGTGTTACTGCGTGTGTTACTGCGTGTGTTTCTGCGTGTGTATAAAAGTTTTGCATTGGGCCCATCTCATGTCCTTTCCCGGGAAATGTGGGGTATTGTTTGTCTCAGCACATTGGGACTGGGCTTCACCCCCAGCAGACGGTGATATATAAAAGGAGCAGGGTGATGGCTGCAGTTAGTAGATCTCTTACCTTGGGTAACCTCTCGGGGTCTCCCGGGTGCCGCGGGACCACCTTCTGTAGCCTCTGGAACCCATAGTCAATGGTCGGCTCATTCAGTGCTGCAGAGAATAGAGAGGGCGCGAGTTACTGTGCGTGCCGAGTATGTCTGGCTCACAAGGCAGAGCAACCAATACTAACGGGATTACGGGCCAGATCTACTAAGTGGCGCTATTCAGTAGACATCTTCCAATGCAGAAGACACATTCCAGCCCGTCCAAGTGACAGTACGGTGTCTCCAGGTGGCTGCTGCATCCACTGGAGCTCCAGACGGCACATACATAGTCATACACTACAAGAATAATACATGCTCCTTACATCGTGCTTGCAGTGTACTTAGCACTGTACATAGAAGGTTACAGGTATGGTGGCGGATTTCCCATTTGGCCCGGGCCAAGGGCGGCAAATATGGGGGTGGAAAAAATGTCTGCCCACATACACTTTTGCCGCGCTCTCGAGCCTGATGGGGAGTCACTTACCCGCCGCCCTCCCCTCCTTCTGAACCGCAGCGGGCGTCACCACATGGCGTCTCGTTTCCGTAGCAAATGCGATGTTGCAGCGTCAAATGACGGCATGACGTGCGTTACCATGGCAACACGACGCCGTCACATCGGGGATGTCCGCGGCGCCCTTTGACGCTGCGGTTTAGAAGGAAGGGGGGGGCGCCACAGCTAAGTGCCACGGTGCGGCGGCTTTTCATACCCGGCGCTGTACGGGTACAATGAGTGGCTGCTCCATAGAGTGTAGTATGAGTAACACAGAGACTCGCCCAAGGCCAGAAGGAGACTCTGGGACTCCAAGCGTCTTCTCCCATTCTCATAATACGTTTCCCCTGTGTCTCGTTCCGCTGCACGGGATCCTTACCGGGGCCATTCACCGGGCGGCCCCGGTGTGACCCTCTCTGCCCCGGCTAGTTTCATACCGGCGGCTGCTGCAGCGCGGTGCTATTTCTTCACATAGAAACTCACCAGTAAGTCGCGGTAATGTAACTATATATGGTGCGGAGGTTATGAACACTGGCGACTCGATGACAGGTCTGTCCGTGCACATAGGATGACATTACAATACCACGGGGCCCCTTCACGTGGCCCCGGGGGAGAAATAGTGTAAGAGCCCTGTTCTACAGTAACACAATCACAAATGTCCTGCATATAAATCTATACAACTCCGGCAAGCGCAGGCAGGATGTCCGGGAAGCGCAGTGTGTCAGGTCCCGCGCCCGGGAACCTCTCTCCCGCACTAACGGGGATACATAAAGTACCCCGCGTACAGATGCAGCAAGACGTACCGGGGGAAGCTGCGGAACCACCGCTCCCCGGAGCCGGAGGATTATCGCTGAGGGGGTAAGCAGGGACCCCCCACCCCTCGCAGTGCGTCCGCGGCAGAACTCTCTCCGAAGCAGCCGCCCCTCCGGAGACTCAGTCTCACTACACCTGCACTTAGATCCCTTTGCCCGTGGTGCCAGCGTGTGATATGGGACCGGTTAAATGGGGCGATAGGGGGCGCTGCACGGGATATTTGGGGTGCTGCAATTGTTCTGCGTGATGCCATCATCCTGTTTCCTTTCTGTGCTTCAGTTAAACTGCCCGCTGCTGCCCGAGCGTGTGGCAGTCTGACCTGCCACGGAAACTGCAGCCACGTGAGCAGCTTGCAAAGAGGTTCCTTACAAGTGACGCTAACATTACAAAAAGGATGGTTATTCATATTATCATGGGTTTTCCGAGCGACGGGCCAAACCGGGTGTGTGAGAGCAGAACCTACCAGAACCGTACGTTACCCAGACCCGGAACATTTTCAGAACCTACACCAAAACTTAAAAGTTCTTGAGAACCAAAACCGGACCACCAAGCCAGTTTGGAGACGTGGGCACTTTCACTCATCTTTTGGTTTTGATTCTAAAAATTGCTCACGATTCGGTATGGGACGTGGTTTGGGACGTGGTTTTGGATGTGGTTTGGGACGTGGTTTGGGACGTGGTTTGGGAAGTGATGTCAGTTCTGAACATGTTTTAGTTTTGCCAAACGTGAGTTCCCCCCCCTCCGTTTTTACCAAATTATGGGGGAAAAAACATTAACAAAAAATCAGGACATTGGTGAAATATCCCGAATAAAAATGCCTATAATATAATTATACAGGAATTGTAACGAAAAATAACTAAAATGCTTTTAATGATGAAAAAAAGGTACAGTGAGACAATGTGACCCTGTCTCCCCGCTTCCACTGACCTAATGCAGGGGTGGCCAACGCCAGTCCTCAAGGGCCACCAACAGGTCAGGTTTTAATGATATCCCTGCTTTAGCACAGGTGGCTCAATCAGTGACTCTGAGCCACTGATTGAGCGCAGAGATATCCTCAAACCCTGATCTCTTGGTGGCCCTTGAGGAGTGGAGTTGGATACTCAACGACTGAGCCACTGATTGTGCTGAAGCAGGGATATACTGAAAACCCAACCTGTTGGTGGCCCTTGAGGACTGGAGTTGGCCATCCCTGGTTTAGAAGACATGGGCCATGATGCTGCTGTAATGTAAAGTGCAGTAATACACATGTCACCGTACCCTGCCCTAACAGTGTCACGTGGCCGGGCAATGAGCGCAAAGCGCCGCCGTGCCCACTGATTTCCACGAGAAGACGGCAATACGCGGTTGTGTCTTTAACCCGGTGGTTGCCAGAAGGGCCCCCCAACACAGGCATGCAAGGGGTTAAATAGATTTGCTGCCCCCCCCCTGCTGCTTCAGCTCGCCTTATCCCCCTCCTTCCACCTGTCCCTACCCCCCTGATATAATTAGTCTGTGGTATCTTTTTCCCAGCACATGATCAATAACCGTTTTCCTTCTCAGCAGCCTATGAGTAATGGTATGATGAGATCCGAAGGGGGGGGGGTTACACGACCTCTGACCTCCTCCCCCCCTCTCGCCCACCCCCTCCACACAGTACCACCTGACTCCATTACTGACTGCGATGAAGATAGATTGCCTGATTTAGACTAAACATATGTTGCGATCCGACCCCCAAGCGCTGCTTTTCACTCCAGTAATTTGTATTGATTGGAGAGTCAGCCCCTCTCCCCCCCTCTCCCCTCCTCTCCCCCCTCTCCACACAGTGAGATGGGGGGGGGGGGAGGCTTGGCATCTAAGATGATGCATTTCTGTGCAGCCAGCAATTAACCCCTTTGCTGCCAGATGGCTTCTCAAATACGCGGCAGCTCTTCTACAGTATGTGGCAGCAAATATACAGAGCTTCTATGTGTAGTAACTAATGCTCGGGTGTCCCTACTATTACAAATATGCACAGCTTCTATGTGTAGTAACTAACGCTCGGGTGTCCCTACTATTACAAATATGCACAGCTTCTATGTGTAGTAACTAATGCTCGGGTGTCCCTACTATTACAAATATGCACAGCTTCTATGTGTAGTAACTAACGCTCGGGTGTCCCTACTATTACAAATATGCACAGCTTCTATGTGTAGTAACTAACGCTCGGGTGTCCCTACTATTACAAATATACACAGCTTCTATGTGTAGTAACTAACGCTCGGGTGTCCCTACTATTACAAATATACACAGCTTCTATGTGTAGTAACTAACGCTCGGGTGTCCCTACTATTACAAATATACACAGCTTCTATGTGTAGTAACTAACGCTCGGGTGTCCCTACTATTACAAATATGCACAGCTTCTATGTGTAGTAACTAACGCTCGGGTGTCCCTACTATTACAAATATACACAGCTTCTATGTGTAGTAACTAACGCTCGGGTGTCCCTTCTACTATTAATATTGTTTATTTATAACACGCAAACATTGTCCGTAGTGCAGTACAATGGGGCCAGACGTAGGAAGCGCTAACAATTTAATATCAACATTAACATGCACTCGTACAGAAGGTAAGGAGTGTCCGCATCAAGGAGCTCACCATCAATAAGACTATATCTATAGCCAACAATCTATAAGACTATATCTATAGCCACAATCTATAAGACTATATCTATAGCCACAATCTATAAGACTATATCTATAGCCACAATCTATAAGACTATATCTATAGCCTATGATCTATGACTATGTCTATTGCCTACGATCTATAAGACTAATGTCTAATTACTAATCATCACTAGAATATCATTCCAATATTTACTAACTAACCAGCACTAAAAATGTCATGACTATGTCTAGGTAAAGAAGGGTGGGAGCCGTGCTGGTCCTTTCTTCCTTGTAGTAACAGAGCAGGGAGAGGGAGTAGGAGGGAGAGGGAGTAGGAGGGAGAGGGAGTAGGAGGGAGAGGGAGTAGGAGGGAGAGGGAGTAGGAGGGAGAGGGAGTGGGACCTCTCAGGGTTCTGCATACCCGATGAAATCTTGTAACATATCAACTACTTGTTGGTCCAATAAAAAGCACCATACCCCCTGCTCCCTCCCCCTCCTCTGTTTCTGCATTACTATGTTTAGAAACAGAAAACAAACAATGAGTATCTTCCATCAGTCCCCAAACTATCATTACTCACCCATTGTAAATCTGCAGGCAAGTATTGTGAGTAACAAGATGCAAATTAGCACAATGACCGTGACACATTTTAGCTTCCTAAAAAAGTATGGAATGTGCTTTTTAAATGTGGATAAAACAGATAAAAAAAGTGTAGCTCCTATCTGTGTATAGTAAGTAAATAACCAATAAGTTATGGTGAGTGAAAAGGCGACAAGAAACCTCCACCGTTAGCATATAGCCAATAAAGAATATAACTTGTGAGTACATTCACATGTCTTAGACAGGTCTGCAACCCTGCCTTTCACCATTATCACCTAGTATACAGTGCTCCCACTGCAGCAAGGGATTCTGGGAAATGACATGCAAATGAGCACACACTGTGTCACCTTTTGCCTGAAATCCATTTTTACATGGAACCCTTATAAACAAATGCTCTGCTGCTCACACAGCTTAACGTCGCCTTTTTCACCCACCATAACTTAAATAATGTGTATGGTAAACCTACCCAGCTTGAAAATTGCAGAGCCAGTACAACCAACCTCACACAGATGAGACCCAAAAGGTTGAAACAGCTGTCTGTGAGGGGTTTGATTGGCTTTGCACTATGTGTGTGTGTGTGTGTGTGTGTGTGTGTGTGTGTGTGTGTGTGTGTGTGTGTGTGTGTGTGTGTGTGTGTGTGTGTGTGTGTGTGTGTGTGTGTGTGTGTGTGTGTGTGTGTGTGTGTGTGTGTGTGTGTGTGTGTGTGTGTAAGAGAGGTTAATTGGTTCTGATGGTGGCAGCTCCAAACTAGCACATAACTCCTTGCCTGACCTTGTGCTGTTCCACAAGTGCCCAGACCTCCCATATTCTCAGAAGATCCTCAGGTGAGCTATCCTTTTCCTCCCAGGCCCCTGTAACTCTTCCTGATTGAGGACTTCCTCGAGCATGCAGGCCAGGAAGGGAG
This sequence comes from Ascaphus truei, assembly GCF_040206685.1. Taxonomy (NCBI): domain Eukaryota; kingdom Metazoa; phylum Chordata; class Amphibia; order Anura; family Ascaphidae; genus Ascaphus; species Ascaphus truei. The sequence continues at coordinate 544,388,826 of NC_134483.1, forward strand.
GCATTCAAGGTCATGTGATTTCTGAAATAGCAATCACATCATTGGAGCCAAACGTCTTTGTGTCACTGGATGTCTTGGCTCTCAAACAGTAATCCACACCGCTCAATGTATTTTCTCGGTGATCTGCTCCAGATCTCTTCTCATACCACAGTCGTAACTGTTACATACGCCTATAATATACAGTATATTATCTTTAACTGTGCTTGCAATGTCTTGTATATAATGTATACACGGTTCACTTAATGTAACTATGTATTTGTAACCATGTATCTGTCATCATAACGCCGTGCCCAGGACATACCTGGAAACGAGACGTAACTCTCACTGTATTACTTCCTGGCAACACGTTTTATAAATAAATGAAATAAATAAAAAATCAGGAGGCGAACGTGCCCTGGCGTGTTACCGGTGTTAAACAAGGGAATTAGGACAATGTCGATATGCCATGCTGGGTTAGCATGGGCTTATCATTATGGAAAGGCCAAGAAAAATGGGGCAACAAACGGCTGAATTGGGAAGTCTAGAACCGTCTACAGCTCAGAAACCTCTGGACCTCACAGAGAAGAACCACCAGGGGCAAAATAGCCATCCGGCATTTTCGTGCACTTATACACGTACAGAAGGATTTTATTCCTATGAGCTACTGAGTTATTATCATAGGTTTTATTTTTTGAGAAGGGTTAATATTGCATTTACCACTAATTGTGCTGGGAAATATGTTGGTGTGTTTATTTAAAAATATTATTAATAATAATAAACACATTGATATAACAAAACTAAACAGGATTTTTGGGGCAAATCAGGTCTTGCTGGCATTTTTTTTCTTCTGAAAAGTGGGAAGAAGAAAAATATCCCAGGCCAAAGTTTCTGACTCAGTCTAAGCAGCTTCCCCTGACAAAGCGAATTGAATTCTCGAAACGCGTAGGGTGTCCTTCCTGAGCCACCGTAGTCTTGTTGCCCTCACGTTACGATACCCGGAAGAGGTGTTCGACTGCACGGAGCCCGGAACTATCCCATACACGGAGCCCATCAATTTGTTTCGAAGCACTACCCAGAAGGAAGTCTGGAAATCAGCGGCACACACAAAGGGAAAACCAACACCGTGGGGAGCGGACGGCCCCCGGAGAAGAATCCCACCAACCCCAGAGTGAGCAGGCAACACTGCGAACCCAGTGCATGGACCTAGGACTCCAATGGTGCATAGCGCGAAAGCTTAAAATTCGACTGCGCACACAATCTTGCTGTTTGTGAGTTTGCAATCTTCTTTTCTTTTAATCTTATTAAAAACGTTATTATGCCATGTCGTTTTATGTATTCCTTCACTAAGGTGCAGTTCCCCATTTGCTGAGGACTGCAGAAGGACTCTCCAAACCCACACATCAAAGAGACTCTCAAGCTAAGTATCTCTTTATTAAGAACTGCTCTATAAGTGTTACATATAAGAATCCTGTTCTCTTCCATACACAGTTCTTTCCTCTGTTGCAGCCCTTTGCGCCCAAAACGCCCAGATACATTTTTTCGCTATGTCTCAGCAGCTGTCCCGGGCAGGACAATGAGCACATGTCATTGGGTGGTAACCAGAAAACAAATGTTACTTGGATCTCAGCCTCTGTAGGGAGTTTTCCAAACAGGACAATTCATTTCCTGTGAGCAGCTGCCTTGTGCACATTACAATATGCTCTTCCAAGTCCCAGTCCTTTCTATTCTCCAGGTTCCCAAGTCCTGGCAGTTTATGTGGTGAAAGCCAATTGCAGTATTGCCTAAGCCGGTATCGTGAGAGTCTGATCCCGGCTTTGTTTTCTAACTATGATCAAATGAGTTGTGGTTCTCAATAGGTCTGCATGTCTATGGACACCTGGAATCCCATGCAGGGATCTCATGCTAGAATCCTATGCTGGGATCTCATGCTAGGATCTCATGCTGGGATTCCATGCTGGTATCTCATGCTGGAATCCTATGCTCGTGTCTCAAGCTGGAATCCTATGCTGGGATCTCATGCTGGGATCCTATGCTGGGGTCTCATACTGGAATCCCATGCTGGGATTGTGACGGTAAAGGGGTAACCAAGCTCTCAATAAAGGTCAAGCCCATGAATGGTTACCTCTGAACCGAATATTGGGGTTCGGGAGTGTCAGCTCTTGAGCCCAGTGACTGTCAATGCATAACCTGTAATTTGCAACTTAAAGATTTGTTTGTGTTTTGCCTTTCCAGTGGTGCCAGCGAGCAGGGATTGCTGGGGTATGAGTTTCAAGGGGGGTTTTGCAGAGAAAGTGTTGTCAGAATGTGCCTAGGTAGTCGGGGTCCAGAGTTGCTGGATCCCCCAAAAAATATACCCAGGAATCATGCCTGATTCCTGGATACATGTAGGCACATTGTCTCGGCAATATCTCCCCTTAAAAATGCTTGCGCGACTCAACGCCAGGGTTCCCTACTTCAGCACAGCCCAGCAAGTGTCCCTGTAACTACAAGAGGTCCTTAGGTTAAGGGGGATACCCAGTTAATGCCCAGGTAGCCCAGAACCTTTCTTGGGGTTCATGGGCCCTCCAACCATAAATATAAGGTTGTGAGGGGACATTTAGAGTCCAGTTCAAGTCTCTTAGATAGTGTGTGGGAAATATAGGCTAGAAGAAAACAAAGTCCAGCTTTCTAGTCTATTCCCCATACCCAGAGACTTGGGGTGTATGAAAAGTATATTTTATTAACATTGTGTTATTATTGTAATTATTACATATGTGTAATTATTGTTTTATTAACATTGTGTTTAACATGGTATATACTGTCATGCACTATAACTGAGCTGGGACTTTCAGAACCAATGTTCTGACAGACTACTGGGGCTACCAACTTGGCGCCAGTGAGTCTGCCAGACATCGGAGATGAAAGCCACCAGGGGATACGTCATTCAGGGCAGGGCTCAAGTACCATCGTCCTGGGCTGAATGGAAATCGTCCGGACTACCATTTGCCCCATCAGACTTGGAGGACCTTGACCTAGTGGGGGGCATCTGAATAGCAAGGGACGGAGGTGGAAAACGTGCGCATGTCCCTTGGCAGATTCAGATTCCCCGCTTACCCGGCTTTCCATACCGGCATCGTTTTGATTGGCTGTTGAGAAAGTTTCCACGCTGTAATTGGCTGTAGTATTTTGTGAATGAACTCCAAAATACTATAAGAAATCCCTGAGCCAATCAGTTTTGAGATTTTCAGTGCTAGAAAACGGGCAGGCTTTTCAAAAATGCTCTTGCGCGAATAACAAGGCGCCGGCTTCAGAAAAGTCTGGCCGGAATATTTTCTAAGTCCAGCTTTTCGCGGCCAAGTTCTGAGAATTGAACGTAGGTAGCGGTCGGGATTTGTAGCCGATTTCAGTTACAGGACGTTTGCTGCTTAGTCACGGTCAAGGAAAAACTCTTGTTTAGAGTTCCCAGCAACCAGGAAAGTCTAGTTTTTTTGCCCAGTTCCCAAGTAACTGTGTTTTTCGTGTGTATTTTGTGTTCCATTGTGTGTCTGCGAGTTTATGCGAATACATTTACAATTTATTTCACTTCACATATTTTGCTCTTTGAATGATCCCGGTAAAAAGGTGTAAGTGCCTGGTCTCCCGTGACAGGGATCTCATGCTAGGATTCCATACTGGGATCCCATGATGGGATCTCATGCTGGGATATCATGCTGGGGTCTCATGCTGGGGTCTCAATCTGGGATCTCATGCTGGGATCACATGCTGGAATCTCATGCTGAGGTCTCATGCTGGGATTTCATGCTGGAATCCCATGCTGGAATCTCATGCTGGAATCTCATGCTGAAATCTCATGCTGGAATCCCATGCTGGGATCTCCTGCTGGAATTGCATGATGACATGGAGGTTGGTTGTTAGCAATGCAATTCTGGGGGTCTTATCTCTTCCGCCACAGGGCCAGCTATACATTGTAACTAGGGATGACCGAATTTGTATTAGCCAAAAATATGGCGGGATAGAGCTGGCGGGGACTTTGGATTCCACAAGTCCGCAAGTACAAATTCAGAGAAAAGGTCAAATAGTGCATGGGTTGTATAATTCTCAGGATCCTCAAAAATGTATTATTTGTAAGAAAGGGACTGAGGAGGCTGTGATGGAAACTTTTCAAAATACCAAAAGGTTCCAGAGGGAAGAAATGAGCAAAGAACGAGTAAATGTTAGAACAAGGGGTAATGCGATCCAGGGGGTTAAGTTCAGGAACAAATGTAAAAAAAAAACATTTGGCCCCAACCTGAGCAGTGAGATCATCCCCCCAGCAGAGATGGTAAGGGTAAATAAAGGAATTTAGAAAGGCTTCAGGGAAATGTCAGAGGTCAAACAGGTTTTACAAATAGAAGGAGAAATGAGCAGAGTGGACGTTCTTTTGCGGGAGAGAAGAAATCAATAAGGTGAGAGAGATATGGGTCACATGGCAATTCTGGTGGCTTCTTACCTGTATATACGAACCGACCCGGAGATCCCTTGCAAAAGTGTTTCGACTTATAAGACAGCGTGACTTCCACTACGCCAGGGATGTGCCTCGGAGGTGTCTGCACCCGGATCGCATGAGGTGTGATGAGCTGTGGAAATGACAGATTGAAAACCAGGGCTTGCCTGGGGCAGAATTGGAGCAATGGGCCTTGACGCAGAGACACAAAATGGAAATGGCTCTCTCTTGCCCTTATTCTATAACACGCAAAGTCCCACCGGCATCAATACAATTAGTTTATAGACTGAGGGCCTTTGTTTCACTCCCAAACTGTCCTGATATGTTTCCCCTTGTGAGTTGACGAGGGATGCTCTCTATGGGGTCTCAGTGGATTGAAGTTGGGTGCTCAGGGTGGGATCTCAGTGGATTGAATATGGGAGCTCTGGATGGTGTCTCAGTGGATTAAGATGGGAGCTCAGGATGGGGTCTCAGTGGATTGAAGATGGGTGCTCAGTGGATTGAAGATGCGATGCTCTGGATGGGGTCTCAGTGGATTGAAGATGGGTGCTCAGTGGATTGAAGATGCGATGCTCTGGATGGGGTCTCAGTGGATTGAAGATGGGATACTCTGGATGGGGTCTCAGTGGATTAAGATGGGAGCTCAGGATGGGGTCTCAGTGGATTGAATATGGGTGCTCTGGATGGTGTCTCAGTGGATTGAAGATGGGATGCTCTGGATGGGGTCTCAGTGGATTAAGATGGGTGCTCAGGATGGGGTCTCAGTGGATTGAAGCTGGGTGCTCAGGATTGGGTCTCAGTGGATTGAATATGGGTGCTCAGGATGGGGTTTTAGTGGATTGAAGATGGGTGCTCAGGATGGGGTCTCAGTGGATTGAAGATGGGTGCTCAGTGGAGAGGCGTTTCAGGAATATGTAGACACACACTGAGCTTTGTCCCACTCACCTCACTCCACACTAGCATGGTGCCAAACACAACCTGTAGCCCATCAAAGAAGTTATCGCCTATGATAATGACGGTGGCCCCTCCTGTGGTCCAGCCTTCACTCGGGCTGATGGCTTTGATGCAGGGAGTGGCTGCTTTATGGAGAGATAGATGGGAAAGGAAAACAAGAGAAACCATGTAAGTCTACTAGATACAAAAAGAAAGAAGCAAACATACAATAGCCCCATTAAATTAGTACAGGTCTATGCCGTACTATATGCATGTGTAGTATATTGGGCTGAAAGAACAGGTCTATTGCTGTACAGTACGTTTCACCCGAGGAAAGCAAAGCGGCCAATAAATATGGAACCAAACATTCCTTTCTGACACCATAATAAGGGTAACTGGTAGAAAGTAGATAAAAAAAGCCTACAGTAGCCTAACAAATAAAAAGCTATTCTCTTACATAACGTTATCATAACATACCGGTATTTCTAGAGCTATGTGTTGGATATGACTTTCCCAAAGGCACCAAACTAGTTCCATATTAAATTCAGCAGGGTATCCATGCTCTGAGCCTCTCCCCCAGATCCATCAAGCTTCATTATAGCTTAATGCACCTGAATGGGCGCCAAATCCCAGTGACCTAACTGGCAGGTAACGCCCGTTCGGGGGCATTAACCCATAAGAGAGCCTGATAAATAACTGGGTCTCTGCCCTCTGCTGTTTAGATGTTTGCAGATTATGACATCATTCCCTCCTATCCTTCTAATGTCTTATTGAATCAAACAGACACGAAGGACAAATACATTAGAGAAACTAAGGAATACAGAGAGGGTGAAAAAGAAGCACTAAGAAAAGGGGAATAAAATACTGTACACACAGGGGAAGGATTTGTGGCAGCTGCAGATGCAGCCACGAGTATATGAACTCTTCTCTGTTAAATTCTGGGGTAGTCTCAGTGTAAATGCCTCAACATGTCTGTGAGATTCTTAATTGCCCATCAGATTAACACCGTGGGGGAGGGGGCTGTGGGGGGGAGGGAGGGGATGCAGTCCCATTCAGTTTCATTCAGTTTGAATGGGACTGCAGGGACCCCCCCACTGTGTTAATCTGATGGGCCATTAAGAATCTCACAGAAATGTTGACGCATTTACTGTGAGACTCGCCCACAATCTCCCAGGATCACGTGTACTAATACTGGTGGCTGCATCCGTGTTGACATGCTCACTGTATGTATCTGCATGTCTACATTCAGGATCTGAATACCTGTGGTTTCAAGAGGCTGGCCAGGCACAGGGAACATGTGTGACACATGTATGTGCAATATGCAGTGTTCTTATCTTTATTAATGAGTGGAAATCTGGATACAGGACTATTGGTGGTAGACTAGATGGCTTCTGTTGGGTGTCAGTGTTTACAGCAGGGGTGGCCAACTCCAGTCCTAGAGAGTCAACAATGGGTCAGGTTTTAAGGATATCCCTGCTTCAGCACAGGTGGCTCAATCAGTGGCTCAGTCAAAGACTGTTCTGAAGCAGGGATTTCCTTAAAACCTGACCTGTTGGTGGCCCTTGAGGACTGGAGTTGGCCACTCCTGGTCTACTGTACTGTATGTTTGTGCTGCACAGAAATGGCAACAAAGAGGAGAGATAAAGTCTAAGGGTTGATAAGGTGGACAGCAGGACACAGACAAACCTTCAGAGGGGTCCAGTCTGCGCGCTCGGCGCCCGTGTTTGGAGTTGTTGTGGACAAACATGTTGTCGGACACTGCGAGGACGTGGCCATCTACATTCACTGTGGTGCAAATCACGACCTAAGGTAACAGAGAACAAGAGAACAGAGAGTCATCAATGTGAGCATCAACCTCACAGAGCTCAGACGTGAAGATAAACAGAGGTGGAACCCAGGAAGGGAGCGGAGAGCAGCATGAGGCCCACAGGCCGTGCTGAGAGCTAAACATCGCACACCTGAGAAGGTGGAGGCCAGGAAGGGAGCGGAGAGCAGCATGAGGCCCACAGGCAGTGCTGAGAGCTAAACATCGCACACCTGAGAAGGTGGAGGCCAGGAAGGGAGCGGAGAGCAGCATGAGGCCCACAGGCCGTGCTGAGAGCTAAACATCGCACACCTGAGAAGGTGGAGGCCAGGAAGGGAGCGGAGAGCAGCATGAGGCCCACAGGCCGTGCTGAGAGCTAAACATCGCACACCTGATAAGGTGGAGGCCAGGAAGGGAGCGGGGAGCAGCATGAGGCCCACAGGCAGTGCTGAGAACTAAACATCGCACACCTGATAAGGTGGAACCCAGGAAGGGAGCGGAGAGCAGCATGAGACCCACAGACAGTGCTGAGAGCTAAACATCGCACACCTGATAAGGTGGAACCCAGGAAGGGGGCGGAGAGCAGCATGAGGCCCACAGGCCGTGCTGAGAGCTAAACATTGCACACCTGAGAAGGTGGAGGCCAGGAAGGGAGCGGAGAGCAGCATGAGACGCACAGGCCGTGCTGAGAGCTAAACATCGCACACCTGATAAGGTGGAACCCAGGAAGGGAGCGGAGAGCAGCATGAGGCCCACAGGCCGTGCTGAGAGCTAAACATTGCACACCTGAGAAGGTGGAGGCCAGGAAGGGAGCGGAGAGCAGCATGAGGCCCACAGGCCGTGCTGAGAGCTAAACATCGCACACCTGATAAGGTGGAGGCCAGGAAGGGAGCGGAGAGCAGCATGAGACGCACAGGCCGTGCTGAGAGCTAAACATCGCACACCTGAGAAGGTGGAGGCCAGGAAGGGAGCGGGGAGCAGCATGAGACCCACAGGCAGTGCTGAGAGCTAAACATTGCACACCTGAGAAGGTGGAACCCAGGAAGGGAGCGGAGAGCAGCATGAGGCCCACAGGCCGTGCTGAGAGCTAAACATCGCACACCTGAGAAGGTGGAGGCCAGGAAGGGAGCGGAGAGCAGCATGAGGCCCACAGGCAGTGCTGAGAGCTAAACATCGCACACCTGATAAGGTGGAACCCAGGAAGGGAGCAGAGAGCGGCATGAGGCCCACAGGCCGTGCTGAGAGCTAAACATCGCACACCTGATAAGGTGGAGGCCAGGAAGGGAGCGGAGAGCAGCATGAGGCCCACAGGCCGTGCTGAGAGCTAAACATCGCACACCTGATAAGGTGGAGGCCAGGAAGGGAGCGGAGAGCAGCATGAGGCCCACAGGCAGTGCTGAGAGCTAAACATCGCACACCTGAGAAGGTGGAGGCCAGGAAGGGAGCGGAGAGCAGCATGAAGCCCACAGGCCGTGCTGAGAGCTAAACATCGCACACCTGAGAAGGTGGAGGCCAGGAAGGGAGCGGAGAGCAGCATGAGGCCCACAGGCCGTGCTGAGAGGCAAACATCACACACCTGAGAAGGTGGAGGCCAGGAAGGGAGCGGAGAGCAGCATGAGGCCCACAGGCAGTGCTGAGAGCTAAACATCGCACACCTGAGAAGGTGGAGGCCAGGAAGGGAGCGGAGAGCAGCATGAGGCCCACAGGCCGTGCTGAGAGCTAAACATTGCACACCTGAGAAGGTGGAACCCAGGAAGGGAGCGGAGAGCAGCATGAGGCCCGCAGGCCGTGCTGAGAGCTAAACATTGCACACCTGAGAAGGTGGAGGCCAGGAAGGGAGCGGAGAGCAGCATGAGGCCCACAGGCAGTGCTGAGAGCTAAACATCGCACACCTGATAAGGTGGAACCCAGGAAGGGAGCAGAGAGCGGCATGAGGCCCACAGGCCGTGCTGAGAGCTAAACATCGCACACCTGATAAGGTGGAGGCCAGGAAGGGAGCGGAGAGCAGCATGAGGCCCACAGGCCGTGCTGAGAGCTAAACATCGCACACCTGATAAGGTGGAGGCCAGGAAGGGAGCGGAGAGCAGCATGAGGCCCACAGGCAGTGCTGAGAGCTAAACATCGCACACCTGAGAAGGTGGAGGCCAGGAAGGGAGCGGAGAGCAGCATGAGGCCCACAGGCCGTGCTGAGAGCTAAACATCGCACACCTGAGAAGGTGGAGGCCAGGAAGGGAGCGGAGAGCAGCATGAGGCCCACAGGCCGTGCTGAGAGGCAAACATCACACACCTGAGAAGGTGGAGGCCAGGAAGGGAGCGGAGAGCAGCATGAGGCCCACAGGCAGTGCTGAGAGCTAAACATCGCACACCTGAGAAGGTGGAGGCCAGGAAGGGGGCGGAGAGCAGCATGAGGCCCACAGGCAGTGCTGAGAACTAAACATTGCACACCTGAGAAGGTGGAACCCAGGAAGGGAGCGGAGAGCAGCATGAGGCCCACAGGCCGTGCTGAGAGCTAAACATCGCACACCTGAGAAGGTGGAGGCCAGGAAGGGAGCGGAGAGCAGCATGAGGCCCACAGGCAGTGCTGAGAGCTAAACATCGCACACCTGATAAGGTGGAACCCAGGAAGGGAGCAGAGAGCGGCATGAGGCCCACAGGCCGTGCTGAGAGCTAAACATCGCACACCTGATAAGGTGGAGGCCAGGAAGGGAGCGGAGAGCAGCATGAGGCCCACAGGCCGTGCTGAGAGCTAAACATCGCACACCTGATAAGGTGGAGGCCAGGAAGGGAGCGGAGAGCAGCATGAGGCCCACAGGCAGTGCTGAGAGCTAAACATCGCACACCTGAGAAGGTGGAGGCCAGGAAGGGAGCGGAGAGCAGCATGAGGCCCACAGGCCGTGCTGAGAGCTAAACATCGCACACCTGAGAAGGTGGAGGCCAGGAAGGGAGCGGAGAGCAGCATGAGGCCCACAGGCCGTGCTGAGAGGCAAACATCACACACCTGAGAAGGTGGAGGCCAGGAAGGGAGCGGAGAGCAGCATGAGGCCCACAGGCAGTGCTGAGAGCTAAACATCGCACACCTGAGAAGGTGGAGGCCAGGAAGGGAGCGGAGAGCAGCATGAGGCCCACAGGCCGTGCTGAGAGCTAAACATTGCACACCTGAGAAGGTGGAACCCAGGAAGGGAGCGGAGAGCAGCATGAGGCCCGCAGGCCGTGCTGAGAGCTAAACATTGCACACCTGAGAAGGTGGAGGCCAGGAAGGGAGCGGAGAGAAGCATGAGGCCCACAGGCAGTGCTGAGAGCTAAACATCGCACACCTGATAAGGTGGAACCCAGGAAGGGAGCAGAGAGCGGCATGAGGCCCACAGGCCGTGCTGAGAGCTAAACATCGCACACCTGATAAGGTGGAGGCCAGGAAGGGAGCGGAGAGCAGCATGAGGCCCACAGGCCGTGCTGAGAGCTAAACATCGCACACCTGATAAGGTGGAGGCCAGGAAGGGAGCGGAGAGCAGCATGAGGCCCACAGGCAGTGCTGAGAGCTAAACATCGCACACCTGAGAAGGTGGAGGCCAGGAAGGGAGCGGAGAGCAGCATGAGGCCCACAGGCCGTGCTGAGAGCTAAACATCGCACACCTGAGAAGGTGGAGGCCAGGAAGGGAGCGGAGAGCAGCATGAGGCCCACAGGCCGTGCTGAGAGGCAAACATCACACACCTGAGAAGGTGGAGGCCAGGAAGGGAGCGGAGAGCAGCATGAGGCCCACAGGCAGTGCTGAGAGCTAAACATCGCACACCTGAGAAGGTGGAGGCCAGGAAGGGAGCGGAGAGCAGCATGAGGCCCACAGGCCGTGCTGAGAGCTAAACATCGCACACCTGAGAAGGTGGAGGCCAGGAAGGGAGCGGAGAGCAGCATGAGGCCCACAGGCAGTGCTGAGAGCTAAACATTGCACACCTGAGAAGGTGGAACCCAGGAAGGGGGCGGAGAGCAGCATGAGGCCCACAGGCCGTGCTGAGAGCTAAACATCGCACACCTGAGAAGGTGGAGGCCAGGAAGGGAGCGGAGAGCAGCATGAGGCCCACAGGCAGTGCTGAGAGCTAAACATTGCACACCTGATAAGGTGGAACCCAGGAAGGGAGCGGAGAGCAGCATGAGGCCCACAGGCCGTGCTGAGAGCTAAACATTGCACACCTGAGAAGGTGGAGGCCAGGAAGGGAGCGGAGAGCAGCATGAGGCCCACAGGCAGTGCTGAGAGCTAAACATCGCACACCTGAGAAGGTGGAGGCCAGGAAGGGAGCGGAGAGCAGCATGAGGCCCACAGGCCGTGCTGAGAGCTAAACATCGCACACCTGAAAAGGTGGAGGCCAGGAAGGGATCGGAGAGCAGCATGAGACCCACAGGCAGTGCTGAGAGCTAAACATCGCACACCTGATAAGGTGGAACCCAGGAAGGGGGCGGAGAGCAGCATGAGGCCCACAGGCAGTGCTGAGAGCTAAACATCGCACACCTGATAAGGTGGAACCCAGGAAGGGAGCAGAGAGCGGCATGAGGCCCACAGGCCGTGCTGAGAGCTAAACATTGCACACCTGAGAAGGTGGAGGCCAGGAAGGGAGCGGAGAGCAGCATGAGGCCCACAGGCCGTGCTGAGAGCTAAACATCGCACACCTGATAAGGTGGAACCCAGGAAGGGAGCAGAGAGCGGCATGAGGCCCACAGGCCATGCTGAGAGCTAAACATCGCACACCTGAGAAGGTGGAGGCCAGGAAGGGAGCGGAGAGCAGCATGAGGCCCACAGGCAGTGCTGAGAGCTAAACATCGCACACCTGATAAGGTGGAACCCAGGAAGGGAGCGGAGAGCAGCATGAGGCCCACAGGCCGTGCTGAGAGCTAAACATCGCACACCTGAGAAGGTGGAGGCCAGGAAGGGAGCGGAGAGCAGCATGAGACGCACAGGCAGTGCTGAGAGCTAAACATCGCACACCTGATAAGGTGGAGGCCAGGAAGGGAGCGGAGAGCAGCATGAGGCCCACAGGCAGTGCTGAGAGCTAAACATCGCACACCTGATAAGGTGGAACCCAGGAAGGGAGCAGAGAGCGGCATGAGGCCCACAGGCCGTGCTGAGAGCTAAACATCGCACACCTGAGAAGGTGGAGGCCAGGAAGGGAGCGGAGAGCAGCATGAGGCCCACAGGCCGTGCTGAGAGCTAAACATCGCACACCTGATAAGGTGGAGGCCAGGAAGGGGGCGGAGAGCAGCATGAGGCCCACAGGCCGTGCTGAGAGCTAAACATCGCACACCTGAGAAGGTGGAGGCCAGGAAGGGAGCGGAGAGCAGCATGAGGCCCACAGGCAGTGCTGAGAGCTAAACATCGCACAGCTGATAAGGTGGAACCCAGGAAGGGAGCGGAGAGCAGCATGAGGCCCACAGGCCGTGCTGAGAGCTAAACATCGCACACCTGAGAAGGTGGAGGCCAGGAAGGGAGCGGAGAGCAACATGAGGCCCACAGGCAGTGCTGAGAGCTAAACATCGCACACCTGATAAGGTGGAGGCCAGGAAGGGAGCGGAGAGCAGCATGAGGCCCACAGGCCGTGCTGAGAGGCAAACATCACACAACTGAGAAGGTGGAGGCCAGGAAGGGAGCGGAGAGCAGCATGAGACGCACAGGCCGTGCTGAGAGCTAAACATCGCACACCTGAGAAGGTGGAGGCCAGGAAGGGAGCGGGGAGCAGCATGAGACCCACAGGCAGTGCTGAGAGCTAAACATTGCACACCTGAGAAGGTGGAACCCAGGAAGGGAGCGGAGAGCAGCATGAGGCCCACAGGCCGTGCTGAGAGCTAAACATCGCACACCTGAGAAGGTGGAGGCCAGGAAGGGAGCGGAGAGCAGCATGAGGCCCACAGGCAGTGCTGAGAGCTAAACATCGCACACCTGATAAGGTGGAACCCAGGAAGGGAGCAGAGAGCGGCATGAGGCCCACAGGCCGTGCTGAGAGCTAAACATCGCACACCTGATAAGGTGGAGGCCAGGAAGGGAGCGGAGAGCAGCATGAGGCCCACAGGCCGTGCTGAGAGCTAAACATCGCACACCTGATAAGGTGGAGGCCAGGAAGGGAGCGGAGAGCAGCATGAGGCCCACAGGCAGTGCTGAGAGCTAAACATCGCACACCTGAGAAGGTGGAGGCCAGGAAGGGAGCGGAGAGCAGCATGAGGCCCACAGGCCGTGCTGAGAGCTAAACATCGCACACCTGAGAAGGTGGAGGCCAGGAAGGGAGCGGAGAGCAGCATGAGGCCCACAGGCCGTGCTGAGAGGCAAACATCACACACCTGAGAAGGTGGAGGCCAGGAAGGGAGCGGAGAGCAGCATGAGGCCCACAGGCAGTGCTGAGAGCTAAACATCGCACACCTGAGAAGGTGGAGGCCAGGAAGGGAGCGGAGAGCAGCATGAGGCCCACAGGCCGTGCTGAGAGCTAAACATTGCACACCTGAGAAGGTGGAACCCAGGAAGGGAGCGGAGAGCAGCATGAGGCCCGCAGGCCGTGCTGAGAGCTAAACATTGCACACCTGAGAAGGTGGAGGCCAGGAAGGGAGCGGAGAGCAGCATGAGGCCCACAGGCAGTGCTGAGAGCTAAACATCGCACACCTGATAAGGTGGAACCCAGGAAGGGAGCAGAGAGCGGCATGAGGCCCACAGGCCGTGCTGAGAGCTAAACATCGCACACCTGATAAGGTGGAGGCCAGGAAGGGAGCGGAGAGCAGCATGAGGCCCACAGGCCGTGCTGAGAGCTAAACATCGCACACCTGATAAGGTGGAGGCCAGGAAGGGAGCGGAGAGCAGCATGAGGCCCACAGGCAGTGCTGAGAGCTAAACATCGCACACCTGAGAAGGTGGAGGCCAGGAAGGGAGCGGAGAGCAGCATGAGGCCCACAGGCCGTGCTGAGAGCTAAACATCGCACACCTGAGAAGGTGGAGGCCAGGAAGGGAGCGGAGAGCAGCATGAGGCCCACAGGCCGTGCTGAGAGGCAAACATCACACACCTGAGAAGGTGGAGGCCAGGAAGGGAGCGGAGAGCAGCATGAGGCCCACAGGCAGTGCTGAGAGCTAAACATCGCACACCTGAGAAGGTGGAGGCCAGGAAGGGGGCGGAGAGCAGCATGAGGCCCACAGGCAGTGCTGAGAACTAAACATTGCACACCTGAGAAGGTGGAACCCAGGAAGGGAGCGGAGAGCAGCATGAGGCCCACAGGCCGTGCTGAGAGCTAAACATCGCACACCTGAGAAGGTGGAGGCCAGGAAGGGAGCGGAGAGCAGCATGAGGCCCACAGGCAGTGCTGAGAGCTAAACATCGCACACCTGATAAGGTGGAACCCAGGAAGGGAGCAGAGAGCGGCATGAGGCCCACAGGCCGTGCTGAGAGCTAAACATCGCACACCTGATAAGGTGGAGGCCAGGAAGGGAGCGGAGAGCAGCATGAGGCCCACAGGCCGTGCTGAGAGCTAAACATCGCACACCTGATAAGGTGGAGGCCAGGAAGGGAGCGGAGAGCAGCATGAGGCCCACAGGCAGTGCTGAGAGCTAAACATCGCACACCTGAGAAGGTGGAGGCCAGGAAGGGAGCGGAGAGCAGCATGAGGCCCACAGGCCGTGCTGAGAGCTAAACATCGCACACCTGAGAAGGTGGAGGCCAGGAAGGGAGCGGAGAGCAGCATGAGGCCCACAGGCCGTGCTGAGAGGCAAACATCACACACCTGAGAAGGTGGAGGCCAGGAAGGGAGCGGAGAGCAGCATGAGGCCCACAGGCAGTGCTGAGAGCTAAACATCGCACACCTGAGAAGGTGGAGGCCAGGAAGGGAGCGGAGAGCAGCATGAGGCCCACAGGCCGTGCTGAGAGCTAAACATTGCACACCTGAGAAGGTGGAACCCAGGAAGGGAGCGGAGAGCAGCATGAGGCCCGCAGGCCGTGCTGAGAGCTAAACATTGCACACCTGAGAAGGTGGAGGCCAGGAAGGGAGCGGAGAGCAGCATGAGGCCCACAGGCAGTGCTGAGAGCTAAACATCGCACACCTGATAAGGTGGAACCCAGGAAGGGAGCAGAGAGCGGCATGAGGCCCACAGGCCGTGCTGAGAGCTAAACATCGCACACCTGATAAGGTGGAGGCCAGGAAGGGAGCGGAGAGCAGCATGAGGCCCACAGGCCGTGCTGAGAGCTAAACATCGCACACCTGATAAGGTGGAGGCCAGGAAGGGAGCGGAGAGCAGCATGAGGCCCACAGGCAGTGCTGAGAGCTAAACATCGCACACCTGAGAAGGTGGAGGCCAGGAAGGGAGCGGAGAGCAGCATGAGGCCCACAGGCCGTGCTGAGAGCTAAACATCGCACACCTGAGAAGGTGGAGGCCAGGAAGGGAGCGGAGAGCAGCATGAGGCCCACAGGCCGTGCTGAGAGGCAAACATCACACACCTGAGAAGGTGGAGGCCAGGAAGGGAGCGGAGAGCAGCATGAGGCCCACAGGCAGTGCTGAGAGCTAAACATCGCACACCTGAGAAGGTGGAGGCCAGGAAGGGAGCGGAGAGCAGCATGAGGCCCACAGGCCGTGCTGAGAGCTAAACATCGCACACCTGAGAAGGTGGAGGCCAGGAAGGGAGCGGAGAGCAGCATGAGGCCCACAGGCAGTGCTGAGAGCTAAACATTGCACACCTGAGAAGGTGGAACCCAGGAAGGGGGCGGAGAGCAGCATGAGGCCCACAGGCCGTGCTGAGAGCTAAACATCGCACACCTGAGAAGGTGGAGGCCAGGAAGGGAGCGGAGAGCAGCATGAGGCCCACAGGCAGTGCTGAGAGCTAAACATTGCACACCTGATAAGGTGGAACCCAGGAAGGGAGCGGAGAGCAGCATGAGGCCCACAGGCCGTGCTGAGAGCTAAACATTGCACACCTGAGAAGGTGGAGGCCAGGAAGGGAGCGGAGAGCAGCATGAGGCCCACAGGCAGTGCTGAGAGCTAAACATCGCACACCTGAGAAGGTGGAGGCCAGGAAGGGAGCGGAGAGCAGCATGAGGCCCACAGGCCGTGCTGAGAGCTAAACATCGCACACCTGAAAAGGTGGAGGCCAGGAAGGGATCGGAGAGCAGCATGAGACCCACAGGCAGTGCTGAGAGCTAAACATCGCACACCTGATAAGGTGGAACCCAGGAAGGGGGCGGAGAGCAGCATGAGGCCCACAGGCAGTGCTGAGAGCTAAACATCGCACACCTGATAAGGTGGAACCCAGGAAGGGAGCAGAGAGCGGCATGAGGCCCACAGGCCGTGCTGAGAGCTAAACATTGCACACCTGAGAAGGTGGAGGCCAGGAAGGGAGCGGAGAGCAGCATGAGGCCCACAGGCCGTGCTGAGAGCTAAACATCGCACACCTGATAAGGTGGAACCCAGGAAGGGAGCAGAGAGCGGCATGAGGCCCACAGGCCGTGCTGAGAGCTAAACATCGCACACCTGAGAAGGTGGAGGCCAGGAAGGGAGCGGAGAGCAGCATGAGGCCCACAGGCAGTGCTGAGAGCTAAACATCGCACACCTGATAAGGTGGAACCCAGGAAGGGAGCGGAGAGCAGCATGAGGCCCACAGGCCGTGCTGAGAGCTAAACATCGCACACCTGAGAAGGTGGAGGCCAGGAAGGGAGCGGAGAGCAGCATGAGACGCACAGGCAGTGCTGAGAGCTAAACATCGCACACCTGAGAAGGTGGAGGCCAGGAAGGGAGCGGAGAGCAGCATGAGGCCCACAGGCAGTGCTGAGAGCTAAACATCGCACACCTGATAAGGTGGAACCCAGGAAGGGAGCAGAGAGCGGCATGAGGCCCACAGGCCGTGCTGAGAGCTAAACATCGCACACCTGATAAGGTGGAGGCCAGGAAGGGAGCGGAGAGCAGCATGAGGCCCACAGGCCGTGCTGAGAGCTAAACATCGCACACCTGATAAGGTGGAGGCCAGGAAGGGAGCGGAGAGCAGCATGAGGCCCACAGGCAGTGCTGAGAGCTAAACATCGCACACCTGAGAAGGTGGAGGCCAGGAAGGGAGCGGAGAGCAGCATGAGGCCCACAGGCCGTGCTGAGAGCTAAACATCGCACACCTGAGAAGGTGGAGGCCAGGAAGGGAGCGGAGAGCAGCATGAGGCCCACAGGCCGTGCTGAGAGGCAAACATCACACACCTGAGAAGGTGGAGGCCAGGAAGGGAGCGGAGAGCAGCATGAGGCCCACAGGCAGTGCTGAGAGCTAAACATCGCACACCTGAGAAGGTGGAGGCCAGGAAGGGGGCGGAGAGCAGCATGAGGCCCACAGGCAGTGCTGAGAACTAAACATTGCACACCTGAGAAGGTGGAACCCAGGAAGGGAGCGGAGAGCAGCATGAGGCCCACAGGCCGTGCTGAGAGCTAAACATCGCACACCTGAGAAGGTGGAGGCCAGGAAGGGAGCGGAGAGCAGCATGAGGCCCACAGGCAGTGCTGAGAGCTAAACATCGCACACCTGATAAGGTGGAACCCAGGAAGGGAGCAGAGAGCGGCATGAGGCCCACAGGCCGTGCTGAGAGCTAAACATCGCACACCTGATAAGGTGGAGGCCAGGAAGGGAGCGGAGAGCAGCATGAGGCCCACAGGCCGTGCTGAGAGCTAAACATCGCACACCTGATAAGGTGGAGGCCAGGAAGGGAGCGGAGAGCAGCATGAGGCCCACAGGCAGTGCTGAGAGCTAAACATCGCACACCTGAGAAGGTGGAGGCCAGGAAGGGAGCGGAGAGCAGCATGAGGCCCACAGGCCGTGCTGAGAGCTAAACATCGCACACCTGAGAAGGTGGAGGCCAGGAAGGGAGCGGAGAGCAGCATGAGGCCCACAGGCCGTGCTGAGAGGCAAACATCACACACCTGAGAAGGTGGAGGCCAGGAAGGGAGCGGAGAGCAGCATGAGGCCCACAGGCAGTGCTGAGAGCTAAACATCGCACACCTGAGAAGGTGGAGGCCAGGAAGGGAGTGGAGAGCAGCATGAGGCCCACAGGCCGTGCTGAGAGCTAAACATTGCACACCTGAGAAGGTGGAACCCAGGAAGGGAGCGGAGAGCAGCATGAGGCCCGCAGGCCGTGCTGAGAGCTAAACATTGCACACCTGAGAAGGTGGAGGCCAGGAAGGGAGCGGAGAGCAGCATGAGGCCCACAGGCAGTGCTGAGAGCTAAACATCGCACACCTGATAAGGTGGAACCCAGGAAGGGAGCAGAGAGCGGCATGAGGCCCACAGGCCGTGCTGAGAGCTAAACATCGCACACCTGATAAGGTGGAGGCCAGGAAGGGAGCGGAGAGCAGCATGAGGCCCACAGGCCGTGCTGAGAGCTAAACATCGCACACCTGATAAGGTGGAGGCCAGGAAGGGAGCGGAGAGCAGCATGAGGCCCACAGGCAGTGCTGAGAGCTAAACATCGCACACCTGAGAAGGTGGAGGCCAGGAAGGGAGCGGAGAGCAGCATGAGGCCCACAGGCCGTGCTGAGAGCTAAACATCGCACACCTGAGAAGGTGGAGGCCAGGAAGGGAGCGGAGAGCAGCATGAGGCCCACAGGCCGTGCTGAGAGGCAAACATCACACACCTGAGAAGGTGGAGGCCAGGAAGGGAGCGGAGAGCAGCATGAGGCCCACAGGCAGTGCTGAGAGCTAAACATCGCACACCTGAGAAGGTGGAGGCCAGGAAGGGAGCGGAGAGCAGCATGAGGCCCACAGGCCGTGCTGAGAGCTAAACATCGCACACCTGAGAAGGTGGAGGCCAGGAAGGGAGCGGAGAGCAGCATGAGGCCCACAGGCAGTGCTGAGAGCTAAACATTGCACACCTGAGAAGGTGGAACCCAGGAAGGGGGCGGAGAGCAGCATGAGGCCCACAGGCCGTGCTGAGAGCTAAACATCGCACACCTGAGAAGGTGGAGGCCAGGAAGGGAGCGGAGAGCAGCATGAGGCCCACAGGCAGTGCTGAGAGCTAAACATTGCACACCTGATAAGGTGGAACCCAGGAAGGGAGCGGAGAGCAGCATGAGGCCCACAGGCCGTGCTGAGAGCTAAACATTGCACACCTGAGAAGGTGGAGGCCAGGAAGGGAGCGGAGAGCAGCATGAGGCCCACAGGCAGTGCTGAGAGCTAAACATCGCACACCTGAGAAGGTGGAGGCCAGGAAGGGAGCGGAGAGCAGCATGAGGCCCACAGGCCGTGCTGAGAGCTAAACATCGCACACCTGAAAAGGTGGAGGCCAGGAAGGGATCGGAGAGCAGCATGAGACCCACAGGCAGTGCTGAGAGCTAAACATCGCACACCTGATAAGGTGGAACCCAGGAAGGGGGCGGAGAGCAGCATGAGGCCCACAGGCAGTGCTGAGAGCTAAACATCGCACACCTGATAAGGTGGAACCCAGGAAGGGAGCAGAGAGCGGCATGAGGCCCACAGGCCGTGCTGAGAGCTAAACATTGCACACCTGAGAAGGTGGAGGCCAGGAAGGGAGCGGAGAGCAGCATGAGGCCCACAGGCCGTGCTGAGAGCTAAACATCGCACACCTGATAAGGTGGAACCCAGGAAGGGAGCAGAGAGCGGCATGAGGCCCACAGGCCGTGCTGAGAGCTAAACATCGCACACCTGAGAAGGTGGAGGCCAGGAAGGGAGCGGAGAGCAGCATGAGGCCCACAGGCAGTGCTGAGAGCTAAACATCGCACACCTGATAAGGTGGAACCCAGGAAGGGAGCGGAGAGCAGCATGAGGCCCACAGGCCGTGCTGAGAGCTAAACATCGCACACCTGAGAAGGTGGAGGCCAGGAAGGGAGCGGAGAGCAGCATGAGACGCACAGGCAGTGCTGAGAGCTAAACATCGCACACCTGATAAGGTGGAGGCCAGGAAGGGAGCGGAGAGCAGCATGAGGCCCACAGGCAGTGCTGAGAGCTAAACATCGCACACCTGATAAGGTGGAACCCAGGAAGGGAGCAGAGAGCGGCATGAGGCCCACAGGCCGTGCTGAGAGCTAAACATCGCACACCTGAGAAGGTGGAGGCCAGGAAGGGAGCGGAGAGCAGCATGAGGCCCACAGGCCGTGCTGAGAGCTAAACATCGCACACCTGATAAGGTGGAGGCCAGGAAGGGGGCGGAGAGCAGCATGAGGCCCACAGGCCGTGCTGAGAGCTAAACATCGCACACCTGAGAAGGTGGAGGCCAGGAAGGGAGCGGAGAGCAGCATGAGGCCCACAGGCAGTGCTGAGAGCTAAACATCGCACAGCTGATAAGGTGGAACCCAGGAAGGGAGCGGAGAGCAGCATGAGGCCCACAGGCCGTGCTGAGAGCTAAACATCGCACACCTGAGAAGGTGGAGGCCAGGAAGGGAGCGGAGAGCAACATGAGGCCCACAGGCAGTGCTGAGAGCTAAACATCGCACACCTGATAAGGTGGAGGCCAGGAAGGGAGCGGAGAGCAGCATGAGGCCCACAGGCCGTGCTGAGAGCTAAACATCGCACACCTGATAAGGTGGAGGCCAGGAAGGGGGCGGAGAGCAGCATGAGACGCACAGGCCGTGCTGAGAGCAAAACATCGCACACCTGATAAGGTGGAGGCCAGGAAGGGAGCGGAGAGCAGCATGAGGCCCACAGGCCGTGCTGAGAGCTAAACATCGCACACCTGATAAGGTGGAGGCCAGGAAGGGAGCGGAGAGCAGCATGAGGCCCACAGGCCGTGCTGAGAGCTAAACATCGCACACCTGATAAGGTGGAACCCAGGAAGGGGGCGGAGAGCAGCATGAGACGCACAGGCCGTGCTGAGAGCGAAACATCGCACACCTGATAAGGTGGAACCCAGGAAGGGAGCGGAGAGCAGCATGAGGCCCACAGGCCGTGCTGAGAGCTAAACATCGCACACCTGATAAGGTGGAGGCCAGGAAGGGAGCGGAGAGCAGCATGAGGCCCACAGGCCGTGCTGAGAGCTAAACATCGCACACCTGATAAGGTGGAGGCCAGGAAGGGAGCGGAGAGCAGCATGAGGCCCACAGGCCGTGCTGAGAGCTAAACATCGCACACCTGAGAAGGTGGAGGCCAGGAAGGGAGCGGAGAGCAGCATGAGGCCCACAGGTCGTGCTGAGAGCTAAACATCGCACACCTGAGAAGGTGGAGGCCAGGAAGGGAGCGGAGAGCAGCATGAGGCCCACAGGCAGTGCTGAGAGCTAAACATCGCACACCTGATAAGGTGGAGGCCAGGAAGGGAGCGGAGAGCAGCATGAGGCCCACAGGCCGTGCTGAGAGCTAAACATCGCACACCTGAGAAGGTGGAGGCCAGGAAGGGAGCGGAGAGCAGCATGAGGCCCACAGGCCGTGCTGAGAGCTAAACATCGCACACCTGATAAGATGGAGGCCAGGAAGGGAGCGGAGAGCAGCATGAGACGCACAGGCCGTGCTGAGAGCGAAACATCGCACACCTGATAAGGTGGAGGCCAGGAAGGGGGCGGAGAGCAGCATGAGACGCACAGGCCGTGCTGAGAGCGAAACATCGCACACCTGATAAGGTGGAACCCAGGAAGGGAGCGGAGAGCAGCATGAGGTCCACAGGCCGTGCTGAGAGCTAAACATTGCACACCTGAGAAGGTGGAGGCCAGGAAGGGAGCGGAGAGAAGCATGAGACGCACAGGCCGTGCTGAGAGCTAAACATCGCACACCTGATAAGGTGGAACCCAGGAAGGGAGCGGAGAGCAGCATGAGGCCCATAGGCCGTGCTGAGAGCTAAACATTGCACACCTGAGAAGGTGGAGGCCAGGAAGGGAGCGGAGAGCAGCATGAGGCCCACAGGCCGTGCTGAGAGCTAAACATCGCACACCTGATAAGGTGGAGGCCAGGAAGGGAGCGGAGAGCAGCATGAGACGCACAGGCCGTGCTGAGAGCTAAACATCGCACACCTGATAAGGTGGAGGCCAGGAAGGGGGCGGAGAGCAGCATGAGACGCACAGGCCGTGCTGAGAGCTAAACATCGCACACCTGATAAGGTGGAACCCAGGAAGGGAGCGGAGAGCAGCATGAGGCCCACAGGCCATGCTGAGAGCTAAACATCGCACACCTGATAAGGTGGAACCCAGGAAGGGAGCGGAGAGCAGCATGAGGCCCACAGGCCGTGCTGAGAGCTAAACATTGCACACCTGATAAGGTGGAGGCCAGGAAGGGAGCGGAGAGCAGCATGAGACGCACAGGCCGTGCTGAGAGCTAAACATTGCACACCTGATAAGATGGAGGCCAGGAAGGGGGCGGAGAGCAACATGAGGCCCACAGGCCGTGCTGAGAGCTAAACATCGCACACCTGACAGGCAGCAGAAAACTACATATGGAAGCAATTGTTATTGTTCACTTGTCAATTGCAATGGGCTGAATGCACTTAAGTAAAAATAACGTACTTAAGTGAAAATGGTAACGAAGGCTGTCACAGTGTAGAGTGCGTGCGGGTAGTGCGACTCAACCTGTGGCTTCTAACAGAAGGAGATGGTCATAATAGAGGTAGGTGGAATTATCCACAGTACCGAGTATACCTGCCCGGCTGCTGCACAAGTGGAGCCGTGAGTCTGTGTTGTCATGGAGCACAGGGTATGCGCTGCTTATATCAAGCAATGCAAATGAAGTGAGATGCTAATCACGTTAGAATGTCATAATTATCAGCTCTTTAAGGAGCCCCCTGATGAGCAGACAAGCCCTGCTGTGAGGAAACTGCTGGCACGTTCCTCAGCAAGATCCACCAGCCCGCGTCCTGGGGGCTTAACCCTCCCACTGCTGCCCAGGGGAAGTGTGTGAAGCCCAGGCCATGCTCCGTGGCTCTCCGACGAGTCTGAGGTCGGTATCCCGGGAATGTGATCAGAAGAAGCAATTCCATTTCTGGAATTGGAGTTATTGATTATATGTAAATGCAAAGCTCCAGCCTGCCCACGTGTGCCCATCACCCCGGTCCTTCTCCTGCTCTCTATAATCATCACTTTTAATCTAGAGCCTGGTTTTACTTATTTATGCCCCTAATCTCGACAAATAGTGGGGTGTCATTTATCTTCCACGTGATTAGTCCATTTACCCCACTACCATCATCATCATCATGATCATCATCATCATCATCATCATCATCATCATCATCACCATCATCATCATCACCATCATCATCATCATCATCATCATCATCATCATCATCATCATCATCATCATCACCAGGAGCTGTAATTCTCAATGTAGCTTTACCCGGTGAAACATTTTTATAAATAAAAAATAAATTGATGATCACACGTCACCTCCCTAAAAGTACAGAAGGCATTTTGCTGTTTCTCCACTAATTCTGTACTTCTCTGTCCCATGCTTAGCGGTAGTCGCTGTTTTAAACCACTGTATTAATGTTACAAGTGGAGGAATGGAGTAGCTTTGGAGACCTATGG
The DNA here is from genome assembly GCF_040206685.1 of Ascaphus truei. Taxonomy (NCBI): domain Eukaryota; kingdom Metazoa; phylum Chordata; class Amphibia; order Anura; family Ascaphidae; genus Ascaphus; species Ascaphus truei. Next base: position 544,412,434 of record NC_134483.1, read on the forward strand.
GAGACTTGCAGTTACACCCATGAAAGGTCCATCTTCGCTGCCTTCTCATTGTAAGTGCGTGAGCCACAATATCAACTTCCACCACCATCATCCATCCAATCTGCTCATCCTTGGTGTGTTCCTGAAGATGTCTTATTACGACTCCTATGTAAAATCGGCATCACCACCATCTATGTGTCCACCTGTCCTTCTGCCGGCACTGTGCTGTCTATCCGTGACCAACTTCACGGAGCAGTGAATCATTAAAAAAAAATCACTGACCATTATTTACTCACTTGGAAATTGATAACAGCTTGTAGTTTGCTGTCTATTTATCAGGATGTACAACTGGCCCCACAATGAAATATAGTATGACTACTACAGCTCAACCCCGTTATAACGCGATCCGTTACAACGCGATTCCGCTTATAACGCGATGCACGCGTGGCTCCCAATTTTTGAATTCATGAATACTTTACAACACGTTTATTGGTATCTTAAATACTTTATTGTACAATGCATACAATGATACATTATTTCTAATGCGATCCGCTTATAACGCGATGTGATTGTTTGGACCCCAAGCACAGTGTTATAAGGGGGTTGAGTTGTATCTACTATCGCTAAAACTGCTCCCATTAGGAAGATTCATCCACTCAATCAGAACGGGCCGGCAGTCCGCTGTGCACTCATCACCTGGTTCTATTGGTCACACACTCCTCTGTCTCGTCAGAAACATCTGCGCACTCACCTGAAACCGCCTCATGTCCCGAGGGTTCCCTGCGTTTTTCAGACAGTTCTGGTTGCATTTTAGGAAGAACTTTAGGAAGAACCTGCAAGATAAACCAGGTCATAACAGGATGAGTGAAGCAGAACTCGCATGCGCTGCGGGTTCCACATTGGTTGGTGGTTTAGACTCATGCAACCTCATTGCTTCCGGCACTCAATATTTATGACAGAGTCAGGAAGAAATGAAAGGTACTATATTTACTCAGTGACTCGTGGCTAAACTACGACACGGAACATATGTAACGTGATGTGTTCTAGATCACACAGAGTGTAAAGTAAGAGTTAGAAACACAGAATCCACAAGCAATTCCTTAACCATTACATCATCGCCACTTCTCTCTGGTGAATCATTTTAACACTCATAACTCAAGTAGATGCGAGTGAGGACATTTTATTGCAATGTACCATTAAATATTTCTTTCGTTTGTCCATTCCCGTGCGCGTTTCTCTTTCACTGGATGCATTGTGTATTCACCCCATTGTGCAGTAACAGAGAACTATAAGCACTGACTCCATCACCAAAGAATATAATAATATGAACATTTCATTCTCACACACAGCTGTATGAAATGCTGGATTTACAGTAGCTTCATTTAAAGGAGCCATAAATACCTGCCTTGAATAACTTGCTATTTCTTTTCTTGCACCTATGGTGCATGGATATTATTTGATTTGTCTAGAAGGGGATAGTACTCAGACGCAACCATGTGCTCCCCACTTCAAAGATCAGCATTTTACTATAAAGTAATTCCTCCTGAGTGCTTATTTAGTTTGTACAAATATAACTAGGGCTCAAGCTCATTGCCTTAGTCGGGCTGACACAGGTTGAAGTATTAGAGGAGTGAGAGGTGGAAGAGAGGGACAGCATCCCAAGACCATGTTTGATGAGTTACAGAGCTGACTCTATCAGCAGTGAGATCTAAGACACCCAAGCCCATACAGTAAGTGTCATGGCAGGTGAATGGGCGATAGGGTGTCTCATGGTTTAGCAGTGCTTAATAAATATGGGCCATTGTCAGTAGGTAGGCTGTGGGGTGAAGAATGGGAACACAGTGACCATTATTACACGTCTAACAACAAGAAAAAGAATCACATGTTAAAGTGGAACATCTCAGTGGAACATCTCAGTGGAACACCGCTCTCTTGTGTCTATGTGAGTACCATAATGTGCTCCTGGGATCAAAAGGAGCGGCATAAAGGATGAGATTTGTTTTACATGTCTGGTTACTAAGACACACTGATGTTGAAAAGACAAAGGTTGCTGTGTCCCCAAAAGAGACGCAATAGGTCCTTTCTATCCCTGGTATGGAGTAGTGATAGACACCATGGGTCAAAGGGTCTCTTGTGTCTGAGTTATTGAGTCAACCTACTGTACAGTATAGCGAGCCAAATATTCCTTTCTTCTATTGAGTCACCCATTTCTTTGACGAACAGACTCAATGGTCTATACTGTAGGTTTGTTATGTCTCTGTACTGGTGTCACCATCTAGTGACTCAATAATCCAAGAGTCCCATCTGTCTCTGTGTCATCTGATAGTGGAAAAGACAGATTTGATGAACTCTTAATACATGGTTTTAGACGCAGCCATGCGCACATGGAACACACGAGTAACCCCTTGTTGTGCACCTATGTGCAGACGTACTCATACCAGTGTGTGTTCTGACCCCGGTGGCTCTCTTAGTCAGTATCCAATCAGTGAAGAAGCTATCTGTTAACTGTGGCCCTTCCCCCACTGAGTGGTTATTGACTGACATCTAATAGCTTGTGTTGCGGGCAGATAATGAGTTTTATTGCTGCACAATAAAATAAACCATAAACCTTCCCAGTCTTCCTCCTAAACGCCCATCCTTACAGAGAGAGAGAGAGTGTGAGCGAGAAATAGAGTGTGAGAGAGAGTGCGAGAGAGAGCGAGAGAGAGAGTGCGAGAGAGTGCGAGAGAGAGAGAGTGCGAGAGAGAGAGCGAGAGAGTGCGAGAGAGAGTGCGAGAGAGAGAGTGCGAGAGAGAGAGCAAGAGACAGAATGAGAGAGAGAGTGCGAGAGAGAGAGAGTGCGAGAGATAGAGAGAGTGCGAGAGAGAGAGAGTGCGAGAGAGAGCAAGAGAGAGCGAGAGAGTGAGAGAGAGTGCGAGAGAGAGCAAGTGCGAGAGAGAGAGAGTATGAGAGAGAGAGTGCGAGAGAGAGCGAGAGAGAGTGCGAGAGAGTGAGAGTGCGAGAGAGTGCGAGAGAGAGTGCGAGAGAGAGAGAGCGTGAGAGAGTGCGAGAGAGAGTGAGAGAGAGTGCGAGAGAGTGCGAGAGAGAGAGAGAGTGCGAGAGAGAGAGAGAGAGAGAGTGCGAGAGAGAGTGAGAGAGAGAGCTGAACTGCAAGCGACAGACTAGAGCTCTCTCTCAGCTGCTGGATATAAAATATTTTCATTTGATTCAGGCAAAACTTCCCAAGATAGGGGAAGAGGGCTTCCCAGCATATGAAATAGGAGCCATTGTGAGAGGAAAACAAGCACAAGTCACACACCTCGATTTAGCGGATGAAGTATGACACTGTCAGTATTATTTCCCGTTGGTCCTGTGCGTGGGGACTGTGCCTAGTCTAACTGTACAGTATTGTATCCCAGCGTCACCATGCTGTGTCTCAGTGCAATGCGATGGGCTGACTGATTTCTACATGCTGACCGGCTGGTGTTGATTCACAAAGTGTGCTTGTGATTGGTTACTGTGAGTGTCTGGGTTGAGCAAAGTTTGATAGAGGGAATTATTTACTAAAGTCGCCCAGCTAGAAAACTGGTGCAAGAGCAGAGCCGACAGCTGCCCGGTACCCGGGTGAAATCCGGGGGTATTTATCATTTAATTCCCCTGCTGGAATTCTTCCGCGCTTGTTCGGCCGGCAGACGACTTTAGTGAACAAGGCGCCGCGGTTTGTTATTAGTTTAATACTGGGCGCACATCTCACATCTTTCTTCTCATTTGTGTGCCCCATATGTTAGTCTTGTGTTATATTATTTGAATTTGTCTGCAGTTTGTTTGCTGGGCGTTTCTATAGCACACTTTGGGAAGATGCACTTTCTGTTGTAACGGCTAATGTCAGTTTAGCCCTAAAGCTATAAATATCCGATAAGCAGCAATTTCACAGCACCCAGCAATGAGAACATTCACATTGTTCATAGGACCCCGGTAAGTAACACCCTCATGTAATCTGTAGGGTGCCCTCCACAGAACGTAACACGGGCCAGTATTCCTATTAAGGGACCGGTACTATATAGTCTGACGCCTCAGCTTCAGAAAACGATTTTTATATGCGCGCGCCAAAAATCCAATAAAAACTTGAAAAAAGTCCCTTCAAAAAATGCTACTTTTACATTTTATACCATAACATACAGTACGGAAGTGGATTAATATTTATGGAAGGATGGTGACTACTGATTGGTTTAGCTCCCCACCTACCTACCTCCAGGTGGTCTGCTAATAGGTATTTGCCTTCAAATACTTTCTGGGCAAGCTACCTGAACTATCTGAACAAGCTCCTCACCCCTACCACATGCAGCACTAATCATCTGAGATCTGACTCCAAAAGACTGTTCATGGTCCCAAGGCTCAACAAAGTATCCGGCCGCTCCTCCTTCTCTTACCGTGCACCCCACAACTGGAACAACCTACCGGAGACTCTCACATCCACCACCAGTTAAGTTCTTTCAAATCTAAGGCTGTCTCACACTTTAATCTGGTCTGTAAATGTTTCATACGCCTATAATATATATTATCTTTAACTGTGCATGCAATGTCTTGTATATAATGTATACCCTGCTCATTTATGTAACTGTACTTGTAACCATGTATTATTTGTCATTTTAACTCTGTGCCCAGGACATACTTGAAAACGAGAGGTAACTGTCAATGTATTACTTCCTGGGAAAACACTTTATAAATAAATAAATAAATAGAAGGTATACAAATACATCTAAGACGGCAAGTCAGCAAGTCTTCCTCCATGAAAAATAAAGAGAGAAGCCGGACAATATCAGCTCGGAGGAGCGGGTAAGGAATAATGAGGTTGAGACTTGTCCCAACTGGGGTTACCTTGGTGGGGTGGGCAATCACACCGCTCTGGGGCCAGAATAAACCCCAATTTTAAGGAACTATTCTAGCAAATAAAAACCCAACCTATGGGGCACATTCATGTCTCAGGCAGGTCTGCAACCCTGTCCTTCCCCATTATCCCTTAGCATAGAATGCTTCCACTGCAGCCAGGGATTCTGGGTAATGACATGTAAATGAGCACACAGCGTCACCTGTTGCTTCATGTCTACCATTTGAACATGGAGCCCTTTAAACATATGCCTGTCATATTACACAGCTTTTCAGCACAGTCTGGGATAAAGAAGTGCGCGGTCAGTAAGGAACTATTATAAATACCGGTAGTTTAAGATGTGTAGGCTTTTATATTGTGAACACACTGTAAGTGCTCTTTATATTGGGTAATCTTACCAGGCTGCATGGAACTGGATCAGCTATTTCCCCTGCTTCTCACTTCATTTTGCCTCTTTTGTTCCCCTACATTTTTAGCTACATTTCAGTTTATTTTGCCTCGCTGACCCAGCTGGACAAAAAAATAACTAATCACGTTGGCGCCATTGTGACTGTCTTTGGGGTAAATAGAATAAAGGGTGACGAGATGATCTAGAGAAGCCAAACCCTTTCATGGAAATGTGTAATTGGGCGAGAATCTATTACAAACGTTTCTTTGGTTATCTCTTCACCCTATATAATAGGTAGAGAAGAGAAGGGGGATTTCACAGTTTTGGGGTGATAAAACTGCAGAACCTGCCCTCTATTTCAGGATTCTGCAGTTGATGGCTCCTGTGATGATGGAGGTCATGGTCACAGCTGTCACATAGATGTGAACAAGGTCAGAGGAGAAGTACACAATTTATGGTGACGGTGCTCAGAAGGTCTGTGATATTTATAGTCGGTGGGTGATACAAGTCCTTACTGAGCACAGCTTAGTGAATGGTTCCCTATGATTTTGTAGCATGTAAATTGGAGGACGTTCTTTTGCATGTTTTACTGGATTACATTCCCTGTGCTGCTATGATCAGGTGTCAGGTAGAAGACCACTCTTTGCCCAGCAGGCACCCACTTAGTTCAGATCCAGTTAGCTGTGGCCGTTTGGAAAGCCACAGCCATCTTCTCACTGTCGGACAGTTCGTGGCCGCAGATGACCCAGGGAGTCTGGAGGATTCTTGGCCACTTTGGGTAATGCCGATAACGTCAAGCTAGGACCTTAACACCTAACGCTAAACTCTAACCTTAACCCACAACCCTAACCCCCCCAATTCTAACATTAACGCATAACCATCATATTCCTAACCATAACACCTAATCCCTGAAAAACCTAAACCATAGAAAGGCTAAACCCTGCGGCACATCCTCTCACCGGGGCTAAACGTGGTGAATTATCCTATTCCTTTAAGTCCTGCATGCACTGAGCTGTAAGGCATCTGCAGTTACTGGCCCACATTCTGTTAGACACATGGAGGCTCACAAAGTCTGGCACGGGCACAGGAAGCATGAGCTGGCTTAGGAAGAGAAGGAGAGAGGCAGCAAGCAGGAGCCAGACAGAGAGAAGAGCCAGACAGATCCATTCCCACCGGCTTCCAAGCATCGTGAAATATTAATAGCGCTGGGACACAGGCTGTAATGGGCATCACTGTGTGAATTATACATGGGCTGCTCTGTATCCTCCAGGAGACACACACAGACTCATCCGCACACAGGGACATATGGTGACACACCAACAAACACACATATTGATACTATCATATGTCAATGTTGATATGCAAACACAAGAACCTATAGTCCCACCCTAGATGCATATGCTCCTGCAAGCCATATACAGTACAGGGCATTATATAACATACTACACTGATACTTTCACTGCTACCTGGATAAGAAACAATGTCTGACCTGTCCTGCAGGCAGTGACAACATCAAAGTCAGACTGTGCCCAGTTTAGAGGTGTCACAGATAATCTGGGTCTAGTTTGACCCCAACCTCTCACTCCAACCTCCTGCATGAGAGTTGGCTGGCAGCTTGGAAAACCCAACATAGGTGAGCAGAGTTCCCAAGAAGGTGCAGGGGAGGGTGATGATTTTTCTGTAAGTCCAAAAGCACTGACTTTGGGAAAGAGGCAGGTACAGCGAGGGCCGCAGACAGATTTCCCGGGGCCCCGGACCTGTCCCGGCTATGTCCCCCCCCGTTGGCAGCCCTGGGTACAGTATGTGACCCGTGGCAGATTTGAAGAATTACTGCATTCCATCAATGAAATCAGTGATGGAAATGAAACCTCGGTAATATGGCAATGTGACAGACGTTTGGAAATGCATCACAGACCACAGATGTTTATTATAAGAAACACTCTCTAGAAAAAAAAAATATATTAAACATATTTTCCTAGGACACATACACTGAGATAAATGTTTTAAGTGCAATTATTTTCATTCTATAAACAAATCATATCACAGCCCTGTTGTGAAATTCCCCATTTTACACCTTTAAATTCCTCATAATATTATATGATATTTGTGTCTAGGTGAATAAATACATGGGTGCGGGGTTATTGCTCAGAAACCCATAATATTACATCCCATTTCAGAGAGTAAAATGACAATCTCTCTTGTACAGTATATTACTGCGTCCCTGAGGAATTATCATGAAGTTCTATTAAAAGGTATCAAATCCTACAACAAACCTACACTTCTTCAGAGCGGATAAGGCGACGATCACTGAAATCATATCACCAGAGCCGGAAGATTCCTTATGGCAAAGCACCACTTTGTATATATCTTGTAGGAAACAAATAGGGCCAACGCCAGCCCTCGAGGGCCACCAACAGGCCAGGCTTTCAGGGTATCCCGGCTGCAGAACAGGTGGCTTAATCATAGGCTCAGTCATTGAGGACTGGGGTTGGCAAACAGGGCATAGGGGCTCTCACAGACCTCATCGAGAACTTCAAGTTTTCCCCACAAAATAAAGCTATTTTTTCACTTAGAAAACTTTAAATCGAATGTAAATGTGTCCCATGCTTGGTGACTTCTCACGGCACATGACACACACTTGCGGTAACTTTCTGTGCTATTCCACGGTATTGTAAACAATGTGTGACTATCAGAACTATTGTGTAACTGTTACAACCACTCTGTCAATATACTGTAGCACATCAACTGTGTCACTTCTGTATACTGTATGATATGCCACCTAAACAGGTATGTCCCTGATCTGCAAGTCCTGTTTTAAAAGATTTACCCAGCGGCCTTTAGTATTGATAATTTGGTATGTTTGAATATCAAAAGGTGTTTTTTTTTTTAATGTTAACTATGTACTGCTAATTGACCAACTGGAACGAGCTGATTTATTGGGGAGGGTCATGTGACTGGCATGATATAGTGAGGTATCTTAAAGTGAGCTTTTAAGTGAGAATATATAGTTAGACTATAGTTTGACTAGAGGTGACTGGGGACTGCATCCTTCTGCAAACTCTTCTACACATGGCAACAAACGGTAAGCTATTCTGATCACACTATGATCCCTGCTGTTTAGTCTGCGCACACACTTGGCTCAAAACAGCTCCATGCAGCATTAACTACCTCTGGCATAATGAACCTGCATTTTACCTCCACTTCGTTCTTTCTCGTGGCCTCATTGAAATGTTATTCTCTCTATCCACTACACACTCCCCCCTCCTGGCCCACGCCCAACATCACCATACACCCTGGATTACTCAAAAGCCTTGCACTATCTACTGAATGTTGGTGGAGAACCCTGAAAGCACAACAACCACTGCACACTCAATTGGCAAAAATCATAAAGTTACAACTTGCAAACTACTACTCAAATTTCTTCTCATACTATTACTCTCATTAGCAGGTGATATTGAATCTAACCCAGGCCCTCCCACTTCAACTCTGTCCCATACCCCTGAGAATACCCCCTTCAAATTCCAAAAAGGGCTATCTCTCGCCCATATAAATATCCGGAGTCTGCTGCCCAAACTGGATGAACTAAGGACACGGTGCCTTACGCATAAACCAAAAGCCATCGTTCTTACAGAAACATGTCTAACCCCTAAAACTACTGATGCAAATATTGTCATTCAGGGATACTCCATTTCTAGGAGAGATAGGTCAAAGAGAGGAGGAGGGGTGTTATTTTATATTGCAGACACCTTACAATTTACACAGTTAAATTGCCCCCAAAGCCCACCCTCTTTTGAAATCCTAGTTGGCAGAATATTCCTCCCATTTTCTAAGCCCATCTGGCTAGCTGGCATCTACCGCCCCTCTACCGCCCCTCTACAGCTCCCCTAAAGCCCCTCTACAGTCCGACTGATATCACCCAGTTTATTGGCTCAATTTCCTCTCTGAATGAGAAGAGTGAGCTGCTAGTTCGTAGGGATTTTAACTTCAATTGGCTTGACCCTAAAAAAAACAAAATCCAGATACAAGTCAAGTCACTTAATCTAACGCAACTCATTTCCCAACCCACACGGACAAACCTAAAATCGCACAACTATTCCTTGCTTGACTGGATTCTCTCCTCAAATCCCAGCAGAATCCAATCCTCTGGCATCCTTCCTGACATTTTCAGTGACCATGCAATAGTGTACTGTGTAAGGAAAATTAAACCGCCCCAATCAAGCCCTAAAGTTCTCCTCACTAGAACATTTAGAAACTTTAACCCACAACAGTTTCTGGCTGACCTTACCAACTGCCCTTGGCACAGAATCGATTTAATTCCCAACCCTGATTCTGCGCCTGACTATTTCCAATCCGACTTCTTAAAACTCTATGATACCCATGCACCACTACGCAGAATAATGGTACGGGGGGCCCACATTCCATGGGTTACACCTGACCTTATAGCACTCTACCAGTTCAGGGATGCATTGTCGAAAATCCACAAAGTAACTGGCACTACCAAGGATCTCAATCACTACAGATGCCTGCGGAACATGTGCACAAGGCAAAAAAGGCACGCAAAAGCACAATATTACTCTGACAATCTCCTCCAGAATACATCAAACCCAGCTAACTTCTGGAAGGTTATCAACAACATATTCCAGCCTTCTAACCATCAACAGCCAAGTAATATCATTAAGGGGGATATTAGTCTGACAAACCCCACCGACATTGCAAATGCATTCAATGAGTACTTTGTGGGGTGTGCTATTAACTTATTAGCGAAACGCAACCCAAACCACAAACCTGAATCTCATCCTGGGAGTATCCATATAGCCCCACCCCCTCCCAACACTGCCTACAATTTTCAATTTGGCCCAGTATCCGAAGAGGAGATTACACAAGCGCTCCTCAAATTAAAACTAAGCAGCCAATGTGGACCTGACTTACTACAATCTAGGTTCCTAAGACTTGGTGCCCCAGCAATTGCCAAACCAATTGCTTCCATAGTCAACTCTATCCTGTCTGCAGGCCATATCCCTAAGACCTGGAAAACTGCTAGAGGTGTCCCAATCTTCAAAAGTGGGGACAAAAACACTGTCTCAAACTACAGGCCAATCTCCCTTCTTCCAATCCTATCCAAAGTCATGGAAAAATGTGTCCACTCCCATCTAAGCGATTACTATACCAAGACAAATTTCCCTAGCCAATTCCAATCTGGTTTTCGCCCCAAACACTCCACCGTAACTACCCTGCTAAAAGTTTGCAATGAAATCCAGTGTGGAATGGAATGTGGTCAACTCACTGGTGCAATATTCCTAGATTTTGCAAAGGCTTTTGATACTGTTGATCATGCTATCCTGCTTAACAAACTCCAGAGCTCTGGAATAGGGAGTCATGCTTTAAACTGGTTTCAGTCCTACCTATCAGGTAGATCCCAACATGTCCATCTCAGGCTCTAACTCCAACCCACTGGATATCAACTGCGGCGTCCCGCAAGGCTCTGTTCTGGGGCCCCATACTCTTCTCAGTGTTCATCAATGATCTTCCCACAGCTTGTAAGGAAGCCTCAATACACATGTATGCAGATGACACAATCTTATATGCACACAGCCATAGCCTCTCCGACCCCTGAACACGTACTTCAAACTGACTTTTTGAGACTCGAAAACTGGATTTCCCAAAACAAACTGTTTTTAAACACTGACAAGACTGTAACAATGGTATTTGGAACCAAGACTACATTTTTAAAGCTTCCAGTGACTGAGCTCCAGATCAGAACCAACGCTAACCCCACCCTAACACCTGTCACTAGTTTTAAATACCTGGGCATATGGTTTGACTCCCACTTAACATTCGGGATGCACATTGATGCCCTGACATCCAAAACCTATGCCAAACTAGGTGTACTTTACAGGAACAAATCCTCCCTAAGCCTGCTGGTCAGAAAGCGTATTGCACAGCAGATGCTAATGCCAATTATCGACTATGGAGACATATTATATGGCTCGGCACCCCAAACCCACCTTAGCAAACTTGACACCCTCTACAATTCAATTTGTCGTTTCATTCTCCAATGCAACTACAACACACATCACTGCGAAATGCTCAAAGAACTAGATTGGTCATCTTTCAAGTCTAGGCGCAAAGTTCACCTTTCCTGTCTCGCCTTCAAATACTTTCTGGGCAAGCTACCCACCTATCAGAACAAGCTCCTCGCCCCTATCACATGCAGCACTTATCACCTGAGATCAGACTCCAAAAGACTGTTCATGGTCCCAAGGCTCAACAAAGTATCCGGCCGCTCCTCCTTCTCTTACCGTGCACCCCAAAACTGGAACAACCTACCAGAGACTCTCACATCTACCACCAGTTTAAGTTCTTTCAAAACTAAGGCTGTCTCACATTTTAATCTGGTCTGTAACTGTTACATAAGCCTATAATATACATCTTCTCTAACTGTGCATGCAGTGTATTGTATATATTGTATACCCTGTTCATTTATGTAACGGTATTTGTAACCATGTATTATTTGTTATATTAACTATGTCCAGGACATAATTGAAAACGAGCGGTAACTCTCAATGTATTACTTCCTGGTAAAACATTTTATAAATAAATAAATAAACACTATACACAACGTGTTACCATTAGGAAAGATCAGTCACTGTAACAACCCATCTGCCAACATTATAGCCACATGGTTACCATTATAATGTAGTGTTCCCGATATAACCCGATTGCACTCTATCAAATACATGATGCCAACATAAAAACCAGTGTGACAACATATTGTACCACTGCATTACCATTATAACCAGTAACATAAGCACTGTGTTACCATTGTAACCAGTAACTCATATAACCTGTGCTATTATAATATTCACCAATAACATCAGCACTGTGTTACCATTATAACCAGTAACATAAGCACTGTGTTACCATTGTAACCAGTAACTCATATAACCTGTGCTATTATAATATTCACCAATAACATCAGCACTGTGTTACCATTATAACCAGTAACATAAGCACTGTGTTACCATTATAACCAGTTACATAAGCACTGTGTTAACATTATAACCAGTAACATAATCACTGTGTTACTATTATAACCAATGTTACTCATATTACCTGTGCTATTATAATATTCACCAGTAACATAAGCACTGTGTTACCATTATAACCAATGTTACTCATATTACCTGTGTTATTACAATATTCACCAGTAACATAAGCACTGTGTTACCATTATAACCGATGTTACTCATATTACCTGAGCTATTATAATAATCCCCAGTAACATACTCAATGTTTACCAATTATAACCTAAGTTACTAGTATAACGTGCACTGTTATAATAACCTCTATTCCTCTTTCTGTGCATATTGTTGCTATCAATCAGATGAGTGTGCTTCTAGTTTCGTGCATATCAATCAATTTGTGTCTTTAAACCATAACTATCTTTAGCTTAGAGATAGACTGTGGTTTTTTCCAAAGACAGCTATATTGTAATTAACAAATGTATCTTTATTTCTATTGCCGCTTTGCTATAGAAGACATTTGGGAATATAGAATATAGGTGGCCATGTATCAAAGCTAGAAAATATCTGTGTTTTATCTATAAATACTTTCACAGCTAGATAGATATCCCACCCCATCTCCCCAAATATCTACTCCCCGTGCATAAATCTGCTTCCCTTGTACAGAAATACACTTATATCCTGTATCTTCCCTCTATCTCAAACCTGCCTGTATATTAGGAACTTGGGGGGTTCGCAGAGGTTCGGGCACATGGTTCATCTCTGGGGAGCCCCTCTGTTCAGGTAATATAAAAAAATAACCAACTCCCTCCCCCCACCCCCAAAAAAAGAGACCAGGCTGCAGCTTTAAATTCAATTATACATCGTTTTTTCAAACCCCAAAAAATGTACAGTCCTACCCAAACTGAGGGACCCTAAATCAAAAATCTCCCTCCTAACCAAATAACCTCTCTCCTGTCTCCACGTACAGCTTTTCCTTGTTTCGGGTATTTTTCTTGCATGTTACTGGAGGAGATAACATGATATATAACTGAATCTATTCTGAGTGAGGTATGAGTGTGGAACAGTCTCCCGGAGACTCTCACAGCCGCCACCAACCTATGTGCTTTCAAAACTAAAGATGTCTCGCATTTTAACCTGGTCTGTAACTGTTACATAAGCCTATAATATATATTATCCCTAACTGTGCAGGCTATGTCTTGTATATAATGTATAACCCTGCTCACTTAATGTAACTGTATTTGTAACCATGTATTTGTCCTCATAACTCTGTGCCCAGGGCATACCTGGAAACGAGACGTAACTCTCACTGTATTACTGCCTGGTGACACATTTTATACATAAAAGATAAAACAAGAGACAATGGAGAAGGGGGGAGTGAGGGAGGGCAAGTCACTTTATCTCCCTGTGTCCCAGGCACCAAAAACATAGATTGTAAGCTCTGCAGGGCAGGGACCTGTGCCTGCAAAATGTCTCTGTAAAGCGCTACGTAAAATTAGCAGCGCTATACAAGAACATGTTATTGTTATTATTATTATTAAGTATTAGTGAGTATAGTATAATTACAGTGAGTACTATAAGGATTGCAAGCTCTAAACAAAAAAATTCTCAGCTAACCTGCAAATTAAATTCATTTTTATTTCCGTTGCTGTATCTGCCCTCACTGCTTTTTTAGGCATATTTCATACCTATTAACTCTGTTTTCAGCCACCTGTCAAACAAATCCCCTGAGCCCACCAAGCTTAAATCCTAGTGCCCTAAATCAGGGGTGGCCCACTGATTGAGCCACCTGTGCTGAAGCAGGGATACCATTAAAACCTGACCGGTTGGTGGCCCTTGAGAGACTGGAGTTGCCCATCCCTGCCCTAAATTACTGGTCCAACTTCACCCAGAATATTATGTCCAATTCTGACGGAACCATCTCAATAACCACCAAGGTCTGAATAAATCATTGAAATATCACCAACTAAAACAGTGTATGGGTGACATTAAAATAATGCGGAAAGACCACGGGGGGGGGGAGGAGGTGGGGATTAAAGGACTTGCACATCCCCCCCATGGAAGACAAGGAGGACCTCCCCATCTCTGAGTGAAGATTACACAGTGCCAGAACGTAGTATTCCTCCTATAAGCCCGGCGCTGTATGGAGGGTTCATACATAATTGTGTGAATTTGATGCACTGCGTCAGGCTGATTATCGGATCGATGCCATTTAATTTAATGTATAACCAGCGAATGCAATGATAAATGATTACTGTAATAATATTTAGAATAGACACACTGTGGATATAATACATTTTGTTAACTTATATATTGAAACATCTTTTTGGTTGATACATAGCAACCTAGGGCTGCGTCCATACTGTAGTAACACCGATATGTGCGTGCAACACCGCGCACGCCCAAATCAAAATGCCGGAAGCCATTGTGCACGGCCATAGAACGTGCGCGCGACGGGGCAACCGATACACAACGGGAGGGTCACGTTTGTGGTTCAGCCAATAAGGGCGAACCGCTCACGTGATGTCACAGGCACTCGCTCGACACGCCCCCCGTCACCCAATCCTACAGCCCACGGATCTCTTCCACTACAGGTGCGTGTGATGTCATGCGCTCCGTTGCGTGCGCGCGCGTGCCTTTACTATGTCCGAGGCCTAAGGCCGAGCTCACACACTCCGCTTGCTTGCGAGCGCGCGAGCTCCATCCGTGCCGCGCTGTAGCACAGGCGTTCTGTGCTGATAGTGTTGCAGGCGATGGCGGGCGCGGCAGGGGGCGTGGCAGAGGCGGAGCGGACGCGTCACAAAGCTGGTTCGCCCTCATTGGCTGAACCAGCTCACGTGACGCTGACGTCTGAAAAGACAATATTTATTGCCTCCCCAAAACGCTGCCGCGTCATCGCGCCTCTTCCCCCGCAGGCGCGCATGCAGCTGGATAACACATATGCCAAACAGTGAGAGAGTGCTTGTCGTGCACGCACGCGGCGACGCGGGAAGTATGAGCCCGGCCTAAGTCTGCGCTAACAATATAAGCAGGCGTTTTAGGCTTTACGCCAGGATGGCTGTATCGCACATCACATTTTTTTGGCCGGACAGAAATAATTTTGAGTACATATAATTCACATCCGTACACACAGCGCTGTCCATTTCCGAATGCCGCTACTGGCGCCGATGTAGAAATGTCTGGTCAGTATATATACGCAGAATTTAAAAGGAGATTACCGTGCACCAATGTTTCACCCAAAGTCATTTGCGCCGCTAACTTCATAAATCGCGATAGCCCATTGAAAGGATTTTATTCTTTGATAACTCTGGTGTAATTAGGTTGCACCGGTTTCGCCCCCGTTTTGCAGCCGGTAGACTTTAGTATATAACCCTCTGTATCAACTTCTATATGCCGAAACCAGGAGTGGTCAACCCCGGTCCTCTAGGGCCCCCAACAGGTCAGGTTTTAAGGATATCCCTGCTTCAGCACAGGTGGCTGAATCAGTCACAGCTTCAGCACAGGTGGCTGAATCAGTCACAGCTTCAGCACAGGTGGCTCAACCAGTGGCTCAGTCTTCGACTGAGCCACTGGTTGAGCCACCTGTGCTGAAGCAGGGATATCCTTAAAACCTGACCTGTTGGTGGCCCTTGAGCACTGAAGTTGGCCCTGGTCTAAACCACAGCTCAACTTTCTTTAACTGACCTCCCCCAGAATTATTTAACGTCTCATTTGTTCCCCAACAAATTTAATTCTGGTGCCTCTATAAAACCTGTAACGGTAAAACCCCGCTCCCCGGCTGCGGGCGCACTCTGTGGGATTAACGTAACACAGCAAAAAAACACCCCAGAAAAAAATCCTATGACTTTCCACGGGACTTTTTCCTGTGATACGTACTACCCGGTGCCAGTCATTCTGCCCCCAGAGTGGCACCACTTTATACATAGGCCGGTGCGCCGGGGGAAGCGAGCGCACGCTCCCCGCGACTCTTTCACCTACTTAGGCAGCAGCCGTGCATATGGTCTGCAAGTTAAAAATAAAGACAATATGCATACATTAGCATACATAATGCACTGCTCTCCCCATTTAATATGCAAATTCCCTGAAACATTGCAGAACACCTTCTGTTCAGAGTGAATAAATTTGAATTTGCAATTAGAATAATCTTGTATAATTAATGAAAAGCGTCAATTTTGGCTCCTAAGTAATTTGATTAACATGTTGATAGGGCACTTATCAAGCTCTCTAAACCACTGGGGCTGGGCTGCACAAAGAGGGGTTCGTAGGAGGCAGGGGAGAGACCCCCCCGGCGCCCACGCTGGGACCACACCACATCCTTAGTAATGAAGGGAAAGATTGGGCTATTATAAGCCTCCCTCTGACCGCGCTGCTCCTCTTACAGACACGTAGAAACGGAAATTATAGGAGAGCACTCGACCGGGTGTTACCTTGTCCACCATTTGTAATACGTGATCAAACATATCCGCGCTTGAAACAGATATGGTAGACACGGGGGGCTCAACTAACAAGTCAGGTTTTCAGGATTGCCTTGCTTCAGCACAGGTGGCTCAATCAGTCACTGCTTCAGCAAAGGTGGCTTATTCAGTCCCTGCTTCAGCATAGGTGGCTCATTCATAGGCCCAGTCTTCTGATTGAGCCACCTGTGCTGAAGCTGGGATATCCTGAGAGGAGAACCTGACTTGTTGGGGGGGGTCTGGAGAACTGGAGTTGAGCCCCCCGGGTCTAACGTATCTGCGCGGATATGTTTGTATCACGTATTACACATGGTGGACAATGTAACACTCGGTCGGGAGCTCTCCTGTGATTTCCGTTTCTACGTGTCTGTAAGCGGAGCAGCGCGGTCACAGTGAGACTTGTACAGATAATATCCCATGTTTCCTTTTATAGCCAATGATTTGTCTATGTAAAAAAGAGGATTTGAGAGCTGAAAGTGGCGCGCGAAGGGGCCTCTTCGTTAAAGCGCCAGACGTTTCCGGGTGGAAGTGCGCATGCTGGAATGGGAACACATCTCGCGGCATTAATTAAACAGTCCGCGCCGGCCTGTATCTCGCAGACATTGAATTCCAAGTCACAGCCTGGTTGTGATTGGGCGTATCCCGGCTCTATGCAAAATGCTGAATACAAAGGAAGACATCCCCCCCAAACTGGTTATATACAGATGTAGTGAG
This sequence comes from Ascaphus truei, assembly GCF_040206685.1. Taxonomy (NCBI): domain Eukaryota; kingdom Metazoa; phylum Chordata; class Amphibia; order Anura; family Ascaphidae; genus Ascaphus; species Ascaphus truei. Next base: position 544,429,858 of record NC_134483.1, read on the forward strand.
ACTCCGCCACTGGGGACACGGCTAAAAACGCGGCGGCTCCGAGAGACTGCCTGCCGCGACATCGCTGTTGGGGGGATGTCAACAGCGATAAGCCTGTGGCACCGAGACAGCCGCGCAGCTTGCCCCGGTAATGGGCACAGTAAGTCTCGCGGCATCTGCACAAGATATTTAACGGACAACATTTTTGGGGCTGAATTTGAATCCGTTTTTAATCGGTCGGTTACTTTGGTTCCTCGAATTTCCATGGATCAGTCTCAAAAAAGCTGATCCGCCATTCTGGATTTAGATTTTATTCAAAGACACAAAGCAAACAAGAAATCTTTCTCTCATTTTTAACAATCCGGCAACGCGTTTCAGAGTAAATATGAAACCCCAGTTTGGATTCTTCAAAGTCCATCCGGATTCTATTCAATGACAGTTTTGAATGAATCCGATCGGCTTTTTAAGTATCCAATCCGCAGACGGATCTTGGTGAGGGGGACGAATTTAGTCAGAATTCCGGGGGGCGGGTTTGGACTGGCTCGTCCATGTCTACCTGCAGACCATGCAGGATTGCTCACATTTGAAGTGGACAGTGCATGAAAATAGGATGTTCTTGTAATAATATTCAATACAATATTTCAGCATAAAAATTCTGAATGAACGGTGATTTCTATCATATCGAAATGCGTTCCATTTCCAGGTCATTTTGCATAGTAGTGAGGTGTAGAGAGATCCATAGGAGGGGGAGATGAATAATGAGTGGGAGAGAGTTCCATAGGTAGGGGGAGATGACTAGTGAGTGGAAGAGAGTTCCATAGTTAGGAGGAGATGAGGAGTGAGTGGGAGAGAGTTCCATAGGTAGGAGGAGATGAGTAGTGAGTGTTAGAGAATTCCATAGGAGGGGGAGATGAATAATGAGTGGGAGAGAGTTCCATAGGTAGGGGAAGATGACTAGTGAGTGGAAGAGAGTTCTATAGTTAGGAGGAGATGAGGAGTGAGTGGGAGAGATTTCCATAGGTAGGAGGAGATGAGTAGTGAGTGTGAGAGGGTTCCATAGGTAGGGGGAGATGATTTGTGAGTGGGAAAGAGTTCCATAAGAACTCGGGAAGACTGCGCTTCCTTCTTCAGGGGTAAAAAAGTAGTACTTTTTTACCCCTGAAGAAGGAAGCGCAGTCTTCCGAAACGCGTAGGGTGGTCCCTGTTATCACTGAACACTACATGCTACGTTTTCGAGCCCCACAGGCCAAGCTGAGCAGCTCCTGCATTGGAGCACTTTTGAATTTGCCGCCAAGAGTTTTCCCCTTCACTGCGAGGAGCTGAGGTTGCGGCGGTGTATGCCTTGCGACGCCGAGCGCTTCTGCGCATGCCCACATCTCGGAGGACGGAGAGAGGAAGTGTGGATGGACGATCTTTCCCTGGCGTACCTGAGACAGCTGCCACATCCACCCACTCCCCGGCAGCCGGACATTTGCACGAGGCAAACACCCAGGAGATGGGCAGGAGCCAAACCGGTTTCGTAAGAGAGGGGATACTCTCAGATTATGCACTGCCTTTTACCAGCCGGGCTCCGGTAAGCGGCATTTCAGCTAGCTGAAGGATATTAGGGACTTCTCACATTGTGTGATTTTAGTTGTACTGAACAACAAGTTATTATATTAAATGTGTTTTTTACTTTTCAGTCCATTGTGTGTCTCAGCATATGTTAGTTTCAGTGTGTGTTAGTGGTGTTATTTGAGTTTATGATATACTGTGTTACACTATGTTTGTTTTTTATTCTTTTTTTGTTTGCATGATCTGACCACCAACACGAGGAGGGCTCTAGTGGACATCTACCCCCATCAGGCTGCTATATATCCTTTTATTGGTGATCCCATATTTGTATTCTCCTGGGGCCCAGCGCCATTGATATAACATGTTTTGCATCTGTCTCTTCTGACCGTGGGTGTCAGAGTTATATCCCAGGCTGCGGGCCATTACCAGGTTATTTTATTAGCGCTACCTTTTTCATTTTGTTTTTTATTTATATAGCGCCAAAAGTGTACTCAGCGCTTCACAAAGAATACAGTACAGGGAATTATAATAATACAATAAGTGCAGCAAAATCGGACAATAGAAAGAAAATCCCTGCCCTGAAGAGCTTACAATCGAAGTGGTATGTTGGGAGACTTACAGAGACAGCAGGTGAGAGAATAAGTGCAGTAGATGGCAGCGCTTGGCCACAATGGGGGGTAGGAGTGATTGTGAGTGTGGGACAGTAACCATGAATGCAGGCTATTGGGATGCTTGATTTGTGGGGAAGTTTTAAGGTTAGTCAGGATTAAATCAGATAGGTTAACACCATTAGCAGGGGAAGAGGTGGCAGGGAGGCGTGGGTGAGAGCAGGTGTGTGTATGTCTGGGTTCAGGACTAGAAGAGATATCCCCAGCAGCAGCAAGTAATAGAAAGAGGGTGTGAAGAGAGGATTTGTGGGAGTGTTTTTTATTTTTTATTGAGGGTTGTAGAAGTTGTTGGAAAAGAGGTGTACAAATAAGGCCTCGGTCCCGCTGCGCTCGTTGGCGCAGGCGGCTAAGTCGCGAGTTCCCCACCAGCAGGGGAATCCTCGCGAGCCGGTCCCGGTCCCCCCTGGCGGCACAGCTGACTACACGCTGTGGCGCGTCAGCCGCTGGAGACACCAGAGAATGGTGTTTCCTAGCGTTGACGCGTCACGTGGTGTGGCTGTGAGTCAATGGGGAGGGGAGGCTTCGGGAGGAGGAGAGGCTTCGGGGAGCGGGGAGGAGTGTGGAGTGAAAGCAGGTGAGTGCCTGTCTGTGTGTGTGTGTGTGCCTGTCTGTGTCTGTGTGTGTATGTGTGTGCCTGAGTGCCTGCCTCTGTCTGTGTGTGTGTGTGAGTGCCTGTCTGTGTCTGTGTGTGTATGTGTGTGCCTGAGTGCCTGCCTCTGTCTGTGTGTGTGTGTGAGTGCGTGAGTGCCTGCATGTGTGTGCGCGCTTGTGTGTGTATGAGTGCGTGAGTGCCTGTGTGTGTGTGTGTGTATGTGTGTATGTATGAGTGCCTGCGTGTGTGTGTGTGTAGCAGCTCCAGCCCGAGTCCGTGGAGGGAGGGGGGGGAGAGTAGCGGGTCCCTCCTGCAGCCCGTGGAGGGAGGGGGGGGTGAGTAGCAGCTCCCTCCTGCAGCCCGTGGAGGGAGGGGGGGGGGGGTGAGTAGCAGCTCCCTCCTGCAGCCCGTGGAGGGAGGGGGGGGGTGAGTAGCAGCTCCCTCCTGCAGCCCGTGGAGGGAGGGGGGGGGGTGAGTAGCAGCTCCCTCCTGCAGCCCGTGGAGGGAGGGGGGGGGTGAGTAGCAGCTCCCTCCTGCAGTCCGTGGAGGGAGGGGGGGAGAGTAGGGGGTCCCTCCGCTCAAGCCACGCCCCCCCTCCCTGTCAAACCTCCCACTCCCGCCCACCTCCTGCTCCGGCTCCCGCTCCCTACAGACCGCATATCGCGGTCTGTGTATCTCAGCGCACCGCCTGTCTGCAGTGCGGGTGCGCTGACTCTGGGAGCGGGGCCTTAGCCTAATGGTGCAGAGTATGGGCATGGGTGGAGGGGAGGAGAGATGAAGAAATGTGGATAGGAGGGGTGTGGGGACGTTGGAGAGAACAGAAACATTTACAAAGGAGTGAGGAGACATTAAACAGGAAAAGCAATAGGGAGGGCATAGTGAGATGCAGGAGGAGAGACTTCCCAGGTAATGGAGGATAGCAAGAGTACAAAATATAGCACTATCACATATAGCGCTATCACATATAGCGCCATCACATATAGCACCATCACATATAGCGCACTCAGATATAGCGCACTCAGATATAGCGCCCTCAGATATAGCGCCCTCAGATATAGCACCCTCAGATATAGCGCACTCAGATATAGCGCCCTCAGATATAGCGCCCTCAGATATAGCACCCTCAGATATAGCGCCCTCAGATATAGCATCCTCAGATATAGCAGCCTCAAATATAGCGCCCTCAGATATAGTAACCTCAGATATAGCGCCCTCAGATATAGCAGCCTCAGATATAGTGCCCTCAGATATAGCACCCTCAGATAGAGCGCCCTCAGATATAAAACAACTCACTATTATAAATGGGATTTTTTTACTTTGATAAAACTGCTGCTATTTTTAATGTTCCTTTTGCCCACGTTTTGTAGACTTTGATGCATAATCCCCTGGGAAGTATATTCACAAAAAACACAGTTAGTTTTATCATCTGTAAATGTAACTGCAAGAGGAGGGTTTGTAACGTGTCACATATAACTGTGCCAATGTGATTAGTGCGCACAGATTTACTGTATGAATGCTGACAAGGGAACGTATTAAATCTGATGCCATTAAACCGTTTAGAGTGCTGCAATATTTCTTACAATTGACGGTATCACAGTTTACAGGAAACACAAATATTGCTTAAAATTAAAATAAATAGCAAACTATATTGCACATTAAAACTGATGTTATTGCCGCTCGGAATCACCCGTTTTACCTGCACCAGACAAATGAGGATATTTAAATAATCAATAGTGTTAGCATCTTGCGCTGATGGTGCTACATCTTCTAACTGATTTGTATCAGCTGATAATTGATAGCATTGCAGCCTGCAATCAATAGCCTCAGAATCAATAGGGTTCGGATCAATGCCAGTACTGCTTATAATCAATGTTCTCGTAGAATACAATCAAAGGCATTACAGTTTAGTACTGACAGTATGATATATATATATATATACTAGCTGAGAGACCTGGCGTTGCCCGGGAGTCACACTGTCCCCCCCCCCACACACACACACTGTCCCCCCTCCCCCACACACTGTCTCCACACACACACACACACACACACACGCACACACGCACACACGCACACACGCACACACTGTCCCCCCTCTCCCCCACACACACACTGCCCCCCCTCCCCCACACACACACTGTCCCCGCCTCCCCCACACACACACTGTCCTCCCCTCCCCCACACACACACACTGTCCTCCCCTCCCCCCACACACACTGCCCCCCCCACACACACACACTGCCCCCCCCCACACACACACTGCCCCCCCACACACACACTGTCCCCCCCTCCCCCACACACACACTGCCCCCCCCCCACACACACACTGTCCCCCCACACACACACACTGCCCCCCCTCCCCCACACACACACTGTCCCTCCCCCCCACACACACTGTCCCCCCCTCTCCCCACGCAGACACAAAGCCCCCTCACCTCTGCCAGGACTCACAGCACCGCTCCTCTCTCCCGCGCTCCTCCGATAGTCGCGCGCCTGGCCCTTCTCTGCTCTCCCTCCTCCCGCTCGGGGAGCGCTGCGCACGCGCCCCCTCTCTGCACCTGTGAGCGCGAGCCGCCGGGAAATGTGCAGCAGGGAAGGTGCAGGGCCTGTCCGTGTGACGGGGGAGAGTGACGGCCACCGGGAGGGGGGAAGGTGCGGGGCCTGTCCGGCTGATGGGGGAGAGTGACGGCCACCGGGAGGGGGGAAGGTGCGGAGACTGTCCGGGTGATGGGGGAGAGTGACGGCCACCGGGAGGGGGGAAGGTGCGGGGCCTGTCCGGCTGATGGGGGAGAGTGACGGCCACCGGGAGGGGGGAAGGTGCGGAGCCTGTCCGGCTGATGGGGGAGAGTGACGGCCACCGGGAGGGGGGAAGGTGCGGAGACTGTCCGGGTGATGGGGGAGAGTGACGGCCACCGGGAGGGGGGAAGGTGCGGGGCCTGTCCGGCTGATGGGGGAGAGTGACGGCCACCGGGAGGGGGGAAGGTGAGCTGCGGTCCGGCTAATGGGGGAGAGTGACGGCCACCGGGAGGGGGGAAGGTGAGCTGCGGTCCGGGTGACGGGGGAGAGTGACGGCCACCGGAAGGGGGGAAGGTGAGCTGCAAGGGGGCCTAAAGCAGTGGTGTGAGTGTGTGAGGCCAATGAGAGGTGTGCGGGGGCGGGCGGCCAAGGGACCAATGAGATTGCCGCTAGGGACAGGGAACACACCAGGGAAACATACATACATACAATGCTTTCAGAAATATATAGTAAGGTATATATATATATATTTTTATATATATAATCTTTAATCAATAGTATTATACATTTGAGAATCACTAGTACTAGACCTTATAGTATTGCAGTTGGTATTAATCCCACAGATGGTACAGTAGCAATTACAGCTGATGTCAGAGTCACTGGTACTGTGGCTTACAATTGATGGTATTGCAGGCAGTGTACACTTGATAACATTGGGGCGTAGAAGAGTGATATCAGAGCTTAGAACTGACACAAGATATTAGAACCTGATGGTATCGCAGTTCAGGATTCATTACATTGCAGATGGTATCACCTCTTCAAACTGCTGGATCCTTATAACATATCCAGCCTGGAATATCACAAGGGAGCGTCCTTGCCAGAATCAGTCATTGTTAAGCTATTCTGGGCCTTATTCAGAAAGCCTCGATAAGGCCCTTATCGAGCACTTATCGACCAAAATGGCTACTCGTATTCAGAAAGCCTCGTTAAGTGCTCGATAACGGCCTGTATCGGCGCAAAATTTTATCACCCACAGAAAATCGCCAACTGAGCGGCGATCAGCCGCTTATCGACCATTTTCGGAGGGTTGATAAACTTGCGCGATTCAGAGACCCGCGAGTCGGCTGTCGCTACCTATCGCAGCCCATCACAGCCCTAAAAGGCATTCTTCTCCCCAAATCCAAAACACCACAAACGTTTTGGACAATTGGTGGGGAGATGGCCTCAATGAGCTGCGATGTGTCGGGACTTAGAAACAATCAGGCCCCTTTCCTGCCTCGGATTAATGCCGGGGGTCTCCGGAGCTGATAGCCATTAATAGCAGCTCCGGACCCCCCCCCCCCCGGTAGCATCCGAGGCAGGAAACATGCATGTACAGCAACTTCATTACCTTAGCGGCTAACCGCTAAGGCAATGAAGGGGTTAAACACCCATGCCAGGCTTACTGTAAGAAACATACAATACAATACAATACTGTGGCTAGCGAGGTTGGGTGAAGGGGGAATTTGGCCCTTAGTGGGTGTTTAGGCCTTGCGGGGGGGTTGCGGGGGAGTTAACCCCTTCATTACCTTAGCGGTTAATACTGCTAAGGTAATAAAGGGGTTAACCCAACCGCTACCCAACCGCAAGGTCTAAACACCCATCCTTAGGGCTAATACCCCCTTCACCCACCCGTGAGGCCTAAGCACCCACCCCAGACTGACTATACCCACCCTATACCCATTGAGTAGTATAGTGGTACATCATACCCATATAATAATAATATGGGCATGATGAGCCTCTATAGCACTCAATGGGCACCCTAATCACAATACAGTAATACACAAGACACACAATAATAAAACCTAACTAAACTCCAAAAAATCACACGTCACTAAATAAAATCAGTAGCCAGCTAATCCAATCAATACAATCAATAGCAACATCAACAATGAATTAATTAAACCATTAACCAACCAAATCAATTAATTCCAAAACCAACTCAAAATGAATAGTAACACTAACCAATCCAAACAATGAATTACTCCAACATTAATTAATTTAAACAGTAAAATAGAAAGAAAGAAATTCTAACAATATCTGAACTAACCATAAAAAACATTAGCTAACATAATATGACATTAAGTACAAACGAACACCAATCGCAAACCTTGAATTACATTAAGCATGAAAAACAATCAATCACATCCACATAATAAATTAAATGCAAAAAATCAACAGCAATACCAAGAGACAAATGCCCCCCAAATATTGGCATAATAATGTATTAATCTGTACCCTAAAGAGGTACAGATTAATATTTTATCAGTCAATGTGCCTTCCCCAAAAAATCAAAAAACACACCCAAAGATTAAACCTGTAAAAAGAGACATTTACAAACATTGAATATACTGCTGCGGCCGAGTTTATTCGAGCATTTGCCCGTTCTCGGCCGCAGCAGTAACCTGGCGCGCGCCGGAGGGTGCCGGGCGCGCGCCAAAGCAGCGGAAGAGCGCCCTCCGATCGGGGCGCTCTCCCTCCCGCTGCCGGGTCCGCCGGGTCCCCCGGAACCCCCTGCCGCCGTCCCCCACATCGCGGGACACCAGGGCTCCCTCGGGGAGCCCTGGACGCGCGTGCAGGGGGCGCAGGCTCCCGATGACGCGTGACAACGCATCGGTGATGCGCGGCACGCTGAGGGAGTGCGGCTAGCACGCCGGGGCATCCCCCGGCTTGCAGTGCTAGCCGTGCTCGAATTAAACGTGTCGGTAGTGTATTACTTACCATTAGAAGCGGACTCCGACTCCGACTCCCGGGGTAACAGGAAGCTCACGTACGTTGAAGGCCTCCAACAGCATCCGATGCCATCCACCATGAAGATCCGGCTCAGGTTCCCCAATCTTCTTTTTCTTTCTTTAGTCACCTTCTTCTATCTTCATCTGTCACCATTTCTTCATCTTCTTTATCTTCTTTCTTCATCGGTCAATCCAAAATACCCCATGTTAAACCCCAACCGTTGTTGTCCCGTCGTCTTCTTGGGCTCAAATGAAGTGTCACGGCCTTAAATATGGCTTGTGACGTCACATTTAGCCTCAAAATGGTTAACAACCACCTGATTGGCTGTTAAAACCATATTCCGACTTTAATTTTTTTTTTTACATGACGTCACTTAAAGGGAATGATGCCAGCCAATCAGAATGGCTGTGCTTCATTTGCCTTTAAGATGACGTCACGAAGCCGGCGTCACATGGTATTTCAGCCAATGAGATCGTGGGAACCAATTCGACACTCTGATTGGCTGAAATACCTTGTGATACAGCGGCCATCTTGGATTTTGTGACGTCATCTTAAAGGCAAATGAAGCACAGCCATCCTGATTGGCTGGCATCATTCCCTTTAAGTGACGTCATGTCAAAAAAAAAATTAAAGTCGGAACATGGTTTGAACAGCCAATCAGGTGGCTGTTAACCATTTTGAGGCTAAATGTGACGTCACAAGCCATATTTAAGGCCGTGACGCCTCATTTGAGCCCAAGAAAACGACGGGACAATATCGGTTGGGATTTAACATGGGGTATTTTGGATTGACAGATGAAGAAAGAAGATAAAGAAGATGAAGAAATGGTTACAGATGAAGATAGAAGAAGGTGAGTAAAGAAAGAAAAAAGAAGATTGCGGTACCTGAGCCGGATCTTCATGGCGGATGGCATCGGATGCTGTTGGAGGCCTTCAAGGTACGTGAGCTTCCTGTTACCCCGGGAGTCGGAGGGCCAGCGCTTCTAATGGTAAGTAATATATTGAATGTTTGTAAATGTCTCTTTTTACAGGTGTATTCTTTGGGTTTTTATTTTTATTTTTGCGGGGAGGCACATTGACTGGTAATATATTAACCTGTACCTCTTTAGGGTACAGATTAATACATTATTATGCCAATATTTAGGGGGCATTTCTCACTTAGTATTGCTGTTGATTTTTTGCATTTCATTTATTATGTGGATGAGATTGATTGTTTTTTCATGCTTAATGTAATTAAAGGTTTGCGATTGGTGTTCGTTTGTACTTAATGTTATATTATGTTAGCTAATGTGTTTTATGGTTAGCTCAGATATTGTTAGAATTTTTTATTTCTATTTTACTCTTTAAATTCATTAATGTTGGAGTAATTCATTGTTTGGATTGGTTAGTGTTACTATTCATTTTGAGTTGGTTTCAGATTTAATTGTTTTGATTGTTAATGATGTGGTTATTGCTTGTATTGATTGGATTAGCTGGCTACTGTTTGTATTTAGGGAAGTGTGTTTGTTATTTGGAGTTTAGTTACATTTTATTACTGTGTATCTTGTGTATTAATTTATTGTCATTAGGGTGCCCATTGAGTGCTATAGAGGCTTATCATGCCCATATTATTATTATATGGGTATGATGTACCATTATACTACTCAATGGGTATAGGGTGGGTATAGTCAATCCGGGGTGGGTGCTTAGGCCTCCCGGGTTTGTATCGGTTCAGGGTGGGTTAACCCCTTAATGACTATAGCGGTTAGTAACCGCTAAGGTGATTAAGGGGTTAGGGGCCATTAGAATGTATTTATTTTGTATATATGCTTTCCGGCAACGGAGGACAGAGGGACCTGCTGTTGTGGTAAGTATAACTTTATTTATTTACTGTATTTATGTATGCTAATGCAGTGTTTAAAAATGGGCAAATAATCTATTATCCATATCTGGATAATAGTTATTTTGCCCATTACTGTACTGTATGTGTTAGGGCGGAGGGGGGGGGGGGGGCAGGGGGGCGTGTATTGATGTTTTTTTAAATATTTATTAATATACATTTCTTTAATAGTGTAGATGTGCAGGGGGTCTCCGGAGCTGCACCACGTTGGTTTCAGGTCCAGGGACCCCCTACTTCCCAAGATACAGGCCCCATTATGGGGTGCCGGTATCCCTCTGCATTGAAATGTCCCGTGTCACGTGACCGGGACATTTCCTTGCATAGGAGATACCGGCACCCCATAAAGGGTCCTGTAACTCGGGAAGCAGGGGGTCCCTGCACCTGAAACCAACGTGGTTCAGCTCCGGAGACCCCCTGCACATCTACACTATGAAAGAAATGTATATTTAAATAAATAATTTTCGGGCGACATTTCCACTGTGAGAGGCGGCTCTCTCAGAGCAGCTCTCTCTGCAGCAGAAATGAATCGCTGGTTAAGGCCTTTTCAGAGGCTCGATGCTGTCGCTGGCAGCAACTCGCCCGTTTTGGGCATTTTGCTATCACTGGTAATCGAGCCTTTCTGAATACCGTGATAGAAACACCCCAAAAAAACGCCATTTTACATTCCCTGGTGATTTTTTTTATCAACCCTCTCTGAATAAGGCCCTCTGTGTTGCTGGGTCCAGCATTACCTTAAGGATGCACTTGCAGTGCAAGCTAAAAGGTCCAGTGACAATACAGTATTTGACCTCCAGATCCTGATTTTGCTATTCATATTAGCCCCTCCTTTGGTCAATTCCCTGATTCTCACACCATACTCCCCTCCGTTCCCGGCCCAGAAGTCATTATTCTTTTTAAGAAACATGAATTATTCCACATGTCAAACCCAACCAGAGAAAGTGACTGGGTAATTTCAAAAATACCCAGAAGATTTCTTAGGCCAATAATATATGTATTAGGAGGATATGCCCTAACATCCATGTATCAAGGCTTGCTTACGTGGTTATAGGCACCTGGGAGGGTTATACTATGTGCAATGATGTAATAATGCTACAATGTATCATGTCATTACCGTATCTATATCGATTTCTCTCATTTCTTCCCATTATTACACCGCCCATTCCTGGAATCAATGAATGCATGGCTCTCTACCAACACATCAAATCCACATTCGTAATCTGTAGCTTCCCATAAACAAATGTTTGGAAACCTAAGGGAAAATGTTTGGAAACCTAGGGCCTCATGCAGTAAGCGCCGATAAGGGTTTTTTCGGCAATTTTCCACCAAAATTGGATTTGAGATTCAGTAAGCACCGATAAGTGCTCAAAATCGGCATTTTTTATTCCCGATAAAAAAATTTCGGCATGTGGCTGGGTGATAAGCCCCTTATCGGCACTTTTCGGCAATTTTTTAAATCGACTGTATTCAAGTAGCCCCGATCAGCTTATCGGTGCTGATCGGCACTCAGAGATGGGGATTTCATCGGCAATTGGTCCCGCCAACTAAAGTTGGCAAGTTGGAGAGGAGAACAATTGGTAAGGTTGCCGGAACGGCACTTAGAAAAAAAACCTCATCTCTACATCAATGGAGTCAATGGAGCGGGGCCGTATAACATTATAGTAGTGTTTACGTTGTATTGCTCATAATACAAATGTGCTTAGCATTACAGTGTGGAGGTCATTCACTTCATCGTGTCACCCCTTACGTTTATTATTTGCATAACATTGTACTTTTATATGTTATCATGATTTGCGTGTCACATTACTCATCATGTTATGATGTGTCAAGGGAAAATCCTACAGTATACTCAACTCTTAAAGGAGCAGCTCACATCATATCCAACATGTTACTTAAGTGTGCTTCAATTTATTATATGATGCTACACATTTCACACATCTAACACATCCAGCGTATAGTAATGTTGCTATACATTACACAATGCTTTGAATGTGTAACGCATGATCAAACGTTAATGTAGCTCTTTGTTTTCATGTTTACATGTACTTTGTGACCTCCCTCTTTTCATGACGTCCGCAATTGGACGCTCAATCACATTGCATGTTTACATTGTACACGATGCATTACAATCACTTCATGCTAACTTATACACACATCTAGAATAGTTACTCTTTGTTACACGTTTGAAACTGAATTAATAGCAACTATCCTGATGCCATAAATGTATGCATATGCACAGTATAATTACTTCATGTGAACATGTGACAATAACATGGCAAATTAGACATGTTGCAGCAAAGTTTTTCAACGTCAATGTAATGGTTGTATCCTAATTAGATGACTGAGTGTTGCGTTCAGAAGTGGTACATGCATTCCACATTCCACAAATACTTTCCAATAAATGCTTGTTCAAAGCTTAACGTTACATCATTGTGAAATATCATGATTGGCTGCTGAACACACAGAAATAATACTTGTAATAGCAAATGGATACAGGTTGGGAGTCAACTACTTGGATATGTTAATGTACACCTTGCACTTTAGCAAGTCACCTGACATCATCACATAGGTATTTAAAGGAGGGCAATTACCTGCTCATTCACAGCTACAGACCTCAAAATGAGGTGAATGTTTAGGAGACGGAGGAACATTCTATTGCACGACAGGACAGGAGAGGAAGAGGGAGAGGTGGAGGGAGAGGGCAAGGAGATGAGAGGAGAAGAGAGAGGAGAGAAGTTGTGGCTCATCCTCGTTTGTACAGGGAGAGAACCCTGTTAGATGGGATGAGTGAGGAGGAGATTGTAAGTCGCTATCGTTTGAGTTCAGCAGCAATCTTAGCTCTTTATGAAGAGATATGGGGAGATTTAGATTTTGTGACAGCCAGAGGTCGTGCAGTCCCTGGGCTTGTTAAAATGCTGTGCTCATTACATTATCTTGCTTCCGCGTCATTCCAGACAACTGTGGGCATAGTGGGCGGGGTCTCGCAATCTACATTCTCGCGGGCCTTTACCCAGTTTCTATGTGCACTCAATAGACGCGCTAGGAATTATATTCATTTTCCTACAGAGCACACAGAGTTGCTGGAAGTCAGGAATGGCTTTTATACCATAGCCAGGATACCATGTGTGCTGGGTGCAATCGATTGCACCCATGTTGCTTTGATCCCGCCTAGTCAGAGTGAGCATGCTTACCGCTACCGTAAGCACTACCATTCCCTGAATGTACAGGTGGTATGCGATGCCACGATGAAGATTATGCATGTGGTAGCCAAATTCCCTGGTTCCAGTCACGATTCCTCTATCCTGAGAAACTCATCAGTCTTCCATGCTTTCGAAGAAAGCTCTTTTGGACCTGGTTGGCTGGTGGGTGAGTACATATTATGATGTGGTAACACAAAACTCTTGTTTTTCTAGGAAATGTTGTATGTTATAATGTTATCACTAATTGTTTCATATGTGTGCACCATGGATTATAGGTGACTCTGGATACGGAATTAGGCCATGGCTGTTGACCCCGGTGCCAAACCCTCAAAGTGAAGCAGAGGAGAGGTATAATGTTGCCAATATATCTACGCGATCCGTCATAGAGAGGACATTTGGGCTTCAGAAAACAAGGTTTAGGTGCCTTGATAGAACTGGTGGGGCACTTCAATATACAGTAAGCCTGCTAAAGTGTCTGATATTATCATTGCATGTTGCATTTTGCACAATGTGGCACTAAGAAATAATGTTCAAACAGACATACGTCAGGGTTTGGAGGAGGAGCATCCCACCAATTTACCAGCTGACACTGAGCAAACAGCCAGTGGTGTTGAGACACGTCTGAATGTCATAAACACTTTTTTTTCATGTAAGCAAATACATATATGTTCATTCTTTGTTATGATAAATACATTTGTCCAAATACCATTCACTTAGGAAACAGATGAATATGGTTCGCACACCTTTCTTTTCTCTGCTGTGTGGACAAATGCATGTGGCACCGGTATGTCATTCATCCACAGGTTATATTATCCTTCTTATCAATAAAAGTTTTTGTGCGTACGTGAATAAAAAAAGTGTATAAAATTAATACTTTATGTACATGCTCTTTTTGGTTATGCATACACAATAAACCTACTATGTCCATAGTCATTAGTTAGTGCAGTATGGTTACATACAATGTTATTTTTGCAGTGTGACATGTGCATTACAATGATGTGTACACCAGTGTGTTTTTCATATTATATTTAACGAAATCTACATGGTGTTTAATATCTAACACAAAATAGACACTTTGGTGTGTTGCTTACCTTAATGAACATGTCATGACAATGATTTATATTCATTCATGTTTTCTTTTTAAAGGTATATCACTTCAATGACTGCTCATGGTATGTATTTCAACTCACATCTGTCATAAGATGTGCCAATCTCGATAAAGGTATAGTTACAGGATGTCTAAACACAACGTATTGAAAAAGATGTGACTATTGAAACATGTCGTTTCTGTATAGTGTACGTGCGTTTAGCTACACTTGGTGGTTAATGTGCAGTGTATTTTAAAATCATTAGGGACATTACATAACAGTTAATGTAGCAAATGTTACAAATTGCATTCCTGTAATATAGGGGTGGGTGGAGAGAAGGGGATAAACCCTGCTCAAATATTTATTATGGAGGAGAACATCCACGGATGCACATGAGTGATCTTAACACGCAATGCATGTTTGCCTGTAAACACACCAATGTTTTCAACATCATTTACATTGCAATGTATGTGATTATTTGTTGTATCAATGCATCTTCATGTTGATTACTACATTGTCACATGTGTATGTGTCAGTCACACATGTGTGTTTATTTGACGTACATGTAACATGTGTCAAAATGTTAACACCATTCAAAATTATAGTTCTTTGTATTCTCAACTTTTCATACTTCATTCGACCCAATGACAATGTTGTTAATATCATTTTAATTTCATTCACGTAAGTTATTCATAATTATCATGATCCTTTACAACTAATGTCAACATATGGACGTCAATGACGTGGACATTTGCATACGCACACATTTCAGCAGCAGTGTTTGTGTGTGTAGCACTTTTTGTGTGATACATGGTTTTCAACATCAAATAATATAAACAAACATACTAATGTTGATTATATCATCGGACTCACTTCGCTCTGTATGTGTTGAACGTTTACTAAAAACACTAAACTATAGTTAGTCGTGAGAAAAAACATACACACACATTTTAATCTTTTCATGATCTTTAACTAACATTCAGTAGCTCATGCATGTTAGGTTAACACTACAACTTAGGTGAAAAATAACTTTTCACACGAATAAACAGTTTATATCACCTCCCTATTGTTATTGTGTACTTTCAGATAGAATGTCTACGAGTTGCTATGTAGCATTTACATTCTTTCACAAGTCACACGTCACATTATACAATATAGTAGAAAAATGTGTTTGCTGAGTGAGAATATTGGTTGCATATATAACAGAGCAAGCCATATAATGTTAGTAGAAAATCACCAAAAACATTAAAAGTTCTAACTTCAGTGCTTAGCAACATCATTATGTTAATTAAGTGCATAGTAAATATTGGCATAACCGGATAACATTATGTATTCATTGTTAATCTGCGCACCAAGCATTGAAAGCATTGTAACATATGTATTATAATAGTTGTTCGCTCGTCGTCACAATCATCTAATATAACGAGTGGCTCATCTGAAATCATACATTGATCCCATGTATTCATCCGCAACATCTGTGAAATATAGCAAACACATGTTGGTCAAAGATAGCACATTTATATATGTCTCTGCATGACAACGCATAACTCATCTATATATGATTGTGGATATTCACGCATAAGTAACGTATATATTGAAAGTGCAAGGATCAAAACACAGATACTGAACTGTCATTTTTATAATGGCGTTGCTGGCATTACTACGGATATGATATTTCTGGTGCCTGTATACATAATAATGTGCGCGCACAACGTCAGTTGCGCGCGCACTTCACGATTGTGTGGACTAAGTCTTGGCACATACGCTAAACAATGTGTACGCTGTGCGTTGAATACATGTCCCTCCATCGTGCTACTAGCAGTAAGCATATCATGTTTGGAAGTTATGATATGGAAGCGAAACTAATTCACTTCTATACACGTACTTATCTAAACTTTGTAAACGGACGTGTGTCCGCGGAAACAATGGACGATCAGCCAATGAGCGAACAAAAGATGTGTGATGTCATGTTAAAGCACCGTGAAATGCACGCAAACACTCCTCCCACTGAATTAACATTGGCCTCCAGCGCTGTGCACGCACCGAAACACCGACGTGCGCGCATGACACAGTGCACTGACCGTAACAATAAGCTACGGGCACAGCCAATACGGTTTCACGCGTGCATGTCGGTTGGGGGCAATGCTTGCATCCATAAACCTTTTTAAGGACGCCTTGGGACATGACAAGTGCCCCACGTCATATGTGGTCGACACTTTTTTTTTCTATGTTGCATGCTAAACAATGAGGTGTGTGTTTTACAGTTAGTGTAACATGTTGAAATGATACTTTAAAAGTGATAATAATCTAGGTTTTGTGAGTCCGTCAACAATGTGGTGTAATGCTTCGTCATGTAGTATATTGTTATAGGAAATAATATCTTTGTGCACGCTACATATAAGCCTGTTTGCAATGTTACGCTGTATCCACACATTTGGCTAACAAATGGTGGATATTAAAAATGTAGACATTTATAATGTGAGTCAAGGCATAACGATTATTGTATTTACCATTCTTTTAGAAGTCAAAACTGGTTTGGCTGCAACTGGCTCGCTCCAGGAAGGCACAACAGTATCATCCATGGTTGAGGCAACCGTTGAATCCTGAATCACACACACATCTCCATGAGGCGGTCATATAAATCTGCAGTGGCTTCTTCAAACAAGACGTCCGGAGGTACGTACAGTTCTTGGTTGTTTTCCCATCCACATTGGTATTGCTCATATAAGTTTGGATACATATCATAGTAGTTATGTGCATCTTGCATCTGGTCTTGATGAATGGAGGGTGCAGGTATAGCAGCAGGTATAGCAGACGCGCCAGTTGGTGCGGCTTCATTGTAACTGGTATTAGGCAAAAATATGCTATTTAACAGAAGATATGTTCCATGTTCCATGATAATTTTAAAGGATGGGGCAACAAGCCAACACCCATATCATTGATCTAGGCGATCATGGACACGCTCAAAACATTCATTTGCTGATAAAGTGAATCGTACAGAAGTTTTAAAATTTGATTGTCTGGATGGTTCATTGTAGTATGGATATTTCTTTTTGACCAAGCCATAGATTTGGCCCACGCTTGCTCTCTTCTCATCAGTTGATTCTATTGCTTCTGAAATCATAAATTTGTATGATTTACGTGGATGGCTGTGCAATGTGGAAGCTTCTGCCATTTCTGCTGTGTTGAAGTGATCAGTGTCTAAGTTGAGTGCATTCGGTTGTCTGCTGAATGTGAAAATAGTTACATGTTATCTTCGTGGTTTATTCTAAGGTTACAATACAAGCTCTATGTTATACGCCTTGTTTTTCTCCCACTATAAATGTGTTAAAATAATTGCCACACATTCTTTTTGTAAGATACTAATTTCACAGTAAACAAAACTTTTATTTCGGCTTACTCAATCAACATGTGCAAAACAAGTGTACGATTTTAATTAAAATAACAATGTGTGTGAAATATTCTACAGTGGTAGAATGAACAGATTTCTGCTTACACTGACCTATAATGACCCACAGATCTGTGTCTGTTTTTCTCTCTCTCTCTCTCTGTTTCTCAATGTTTCAATCTCTGTCTCTCTCTTTCTCTGTCTGGTTATCTCTCTCTCTTAGACTGTCTCTGTTAGTCTCTCTTGATATATACATAGATATATCTATATATATAAATATATATATATATATATATATAATTAAATATGTATATAATTAACTATATATTGTGTGTTTATGTGTGTGTGTGCATATATATGTGTATAGATATATATGTATATATATCTACATTGAAGGCCTTATATGCAAACAAGCCTTGTTGTTATTATCTTCACACTTCATTAAAGTTTGTAACATTACTGGGTGAGTATGTTTGAGGGCCTATTAGAGTCAGCTGTGTATAAGTAGTAGTTTACAGCAAACAAGGCCTGTTTTGAGCCATGAAGGCCTGTACTGTTAAATAAGATAATATAAATATTTTATATAGTTCTAAACTGAAGCCATTGATGTGTGTAAGCCATTGATGTGTGTAAGTAGGCCTTGTTGAAATCATCCTGAAAGTTTCAGACAGGTGAGTGAATTATTGGCTTAATAATATTACTGCCATAATTTAAACAAGTGTCCTAACATGTATATCTTATTAACACAAGGCCTGTTTGCTGACAACAGTGGCATAGACAAAATAATAATAATTATATATATATATATATATATACACTCACACACACACTGTGTGTGTGTACATATATCCATATAGACTACAGATATATTAATACACACTAACAGATCGGTTATTCTAACCACAACTCATACATGATGACATGCCAACATTATGAAGTATGAAAGAAGCTGAAGGTAAGTAATGTGTTACAGAGTTAAGACACCAGAAAACACAACTTTAAGATGTATGCTGTTATATAGAAAGTTACTTAAAGTTTGATGTCAATAATATTAGCATGCAATGACTATCTACATGACCAAACAAACCCACAGACATAAAATGTTTAACAGCTAAGTGAATGTCAGCTTCTATAAACATGGCAACTGTGTAATGTTGTACCATTAATCAACTGATGATTAATACATAAATATATGTTCTAAATTATGCCTTAATTGAGACAGTGAACATTTCTAAACCTTCATGTGTACAAGGACATACTTCAATGTTTTGAAGCATCTGGACTTGATCGTACATACAGTATTCATTAAATATTCTGCAGTAAACACCACCAGGCCAACTACAGATTTAGTGAATGTGATAAATTTTTTTGTTTATCCTTTTGAGAGCGAGTCACAGGCCTGCTTGTTGGCTGTTGTGTTAGCCTTTTCCTTTTGCCAACTACTTTGGCCTTAACTGTACAACTTGTACTGGCCTGTGGCAGTTCAGTGGCACTGGGTGTGGGCAGTGACACTTCAGGGGCAGTGGGTGTGTGCAGTGACACTTCAGGGGCAGTGGGTGTGTGCAGTGACACTTCAGGGGCAGTGGGTGTGGGCTGTGACACTTCAGGGGCACTGGGTGTGGGTTGTGGCAGTTGTGAACCAGTTGGTACACATTGCACGACTGATGGTGGAGCCGTTTCCTGTTTTGGTGTTTTAATCTTGTTCCAAAAACTGGTTAGTAGTAATTGTTAGCCTAACTTTCTTTTTCGTGTCTCATTTGTAGGTGTCCGTTCCTGATTTTGAACAGATGTAAGCGGTTGGATGTTGACAGGGACCTGAACAGAGCTAGCACCTACTGTACCGGTATCATCCAGAACTGGGGAATGAAGAACTGATGACTTGGGAGAAAAACTTGCAGCATGTAAAGATCCATCCTCAGATGGGGTAAAGTGGAATTGTTGTTCTCTTGTAGTAATTCTCAACTGATTAGCTTGTGACAAAGTTGAGACATTAGGGGGTCTGGCATAACAACATAACAGCATTTAGGATGAAGCCATTTTGTGTGAATATTTCAATCCGCCATCTTGTCTTGTCTTTGTGAGTCTAATTTCTGTGTTTCATTTCTGTATAAACAAATGTGTGAAGCAGAGAAGGGAATTTTTTCACTCCTAGCTAAATTTATTGACCTTTCCTCATCCAATCAGCTTCAAATTAAAAGAGTAAACAGGCTAAAAGTTATGAGAACCCATGAGATAAGCTTAGATTCTTGCAGTAGAACAAATTCTCATAACATATTGCTAGGTAACAGAATAGGCACATCCCATTTAACCCCAGAATGGTTTTTAGCTGACAGGTAGTTATACAATATTATTATGTATTACAAAATGACATCAGCTTTAGTATTGTTATGTATTACAAAATGAGGTAATGTTTAGTGATGTGCAAGCCCCCCCCATAAAGGGGTGGAGCTTTAGGATTTAGGGTATAAATATATGGCATACCATGTTTATTGTTTAGAGAGCTTTTGTTTTGAAGCTGTCTCCGTTGTGCACTTGACTTGAATAAATTCACGTGTTATTCTGTTTTCAAAATAACCTCAGACTGTGTTTCTTATTTACGTTTTTCTCACTTGGCTTAGATTAACAACTATTGCTTGTAATGTCCTGTTTACATTTTGTATTTCTTTAGGAACTTGGATGATGACTCTTTCTAGTTGTGACATTTGTGATATTGTCCTTTCCTGCTGTGATATCATCCTTTCCTGCTGTGATGTCATCCTTTCAAGCACTGACATCATTTCTGAATGGTGACGATTTTCTTCAACCAAGATTCTTTCTTCAGAAGCTGCAATAGCTGAGTAGGTGTCACGAGCAGGAGGACTTGAATGCTGTGTTACTCGTCGAGTGGGAACATCTTCATGGTCAATTGATTGAATTTGTCCTTCATTGGCAACATCAGCTTCTACAAATAAATGAAGACATTATGAACTGCCATGGAACTTTCTGTTGTTTGTCAATATAATGAGAGTTGTTCTCACAGTGTAACACATAACATGTTTCTATAAGTTTTCTGTTGTGTCAAATTAAAATGTAGCATGAAGTAACAATTATGTTTCGACTCAGTGTGAAAGAAGAATGAATGAAAGGTTGTTGTAACCTCACAACTCCTAGCTGATAGTTTACATCACACACAATACATGTTGTCATTACAAACTACATTTTCTGTGACAATAACTGATGTGAAGTTAATTACATGTGAAAGGCATTTATTTAGCATGGCAACATAACATCTAGAAATGTACACATTAGATGTCCTGCACCTCATACACTCTTCTTCCAGCCTTGATGATGAGCTGGATGACCCAGGTGATGAGACTTGTTCAGTGTGAGGTGACACATGAGCTTCAGGAACAACTATATAGAAGAATAACGTAAGATTTTCATTGAAATGTGTACATAATTAACATAGAGTTTGTGTAGTTGGAGTATTTATGCCTACATATCAGCATCACTTAATAAAATGAAAAGATGTTTCTGGCAAGCTGTACATTATCCATTTTAACATCAATGTACATGTGAGCCTACTTGGTACTTTTTTTGTAAATACCATACAACATACAATGTTGATGCAGGAATGCGTTGTAAAATTAAGTGTTCAATTGGACATACACTGCATATCTTGTGTAGTTATATAAAAATAATAATGTACATCACTACCATGACAGCAAAGTTGATTCGGCTTATAATTCAGTACGTAATTGTGGAAATGTGAATGAATTTATTTAGGGATATGTGTGAACAATTAATAGAAGCAGGTGTAGCACTCAATGTGGCTGACACTCATCAACACATGCAGTGTGTCGCTCACAGATGCTACTGGTGTGATAATGTGCCATTTCTATAAGGTTCAAAGAACATATGAGTGAACGTACGTTTTTATATATAGTGGCCTGGTGAGTGAAAGTTTTCATAGAATTACCATTTCAAATGAATGTGATGAACTTCTGTTCACCTTGTCAGCTTCTAACAACTGTAGTCCCTCCCCCAAGACGTGACAGCACCCTGACCTTTTATTTGTTTCTAGCAGCTGGAAGGCGTACCAAAAGAGTTGACCGTAACATGACCCTGTGATCTGGCTGGGTGCCCAACCCCACCCCCTGTGTTCTCCTCTATGCTGTGATTACATATTAATTGCAGCTGGTTTCACACACTGGTACATGAGCGAAATAAGAATCTGAAGTGAGCTACATATGAACACAATTAAATAACATATGCTACATGTTCCTAATTATGCTCCCTGTATATTACATGAAGCAAAAAAGGGCGTTTAATTAAACATAACGAAATGTGTTAGTGCAAATTATGTATGTTCGCCTTTGAATGCACTATCTTCCATGCAAGAGTTGATGAGGCAGTAATGTCCTGTTTATAGGTGTTACATAGATTATCCCTAAATTATGTATATATATTTATATACAGCAACTGTACATATTATTGTATGCTCATTTGCATGTCTTAGACAGGTCTGCAACCCTGTCGTTCCCCATCATCGGCCAGCATACAGCGCTTCCACTGCAGCAAGGGATTCTGGGAAATGACATGCAAATGAGCACTCAGTGCCACCTTTTGCCAACATATATATTAATTGTTACTTTTTGTAGGACAACTAGATATAAATATATATAGATAGATATATAGATATGGAGAGACACATATATACAGATATATATGTAGGTATGCTTATATTGGGAAGAAAGTATAAGTAGCAGCGGAAATATAGATAAGAACTGTAACCTACGACACGCCTAGTACAGTAAAATTTGTCACCTGGTGGAAATGGAGCCGAATAAATTCCGATATCTCTGTCCCCGGGCAAACCCTCGACGACGACGGGAATTTTTTTTTCCCGCATCTGCTCCTCCAATTGTGTTAAGATTAGAGCTTGTGCTGACGGCCCACCTCCAGTGCCAGAAGCATGCATCCGTTATGCTTGTATTTTTTTTCTTTAAGTTTGCCCTGATATCATCGAATCTCTTCCGACAATTCGTCCGATCCCTGACATGATTCCCACATGCAGACACAGCCAATGTTATTTGATTCCACATTTCTTTTTTTGATGCTGAACTTGTCCGCCCTTGAAATACATACAACATATATGACGTTAATTATTATTATAAAAACGATCAGTTTCCTAAACTGCTTCCTGTTCCAAGAGATACCAAACATGCTGGTTTAGGTGTAATATGTGTACCACATGAGCATTTACGTGTAAACATACAAATGTAAGGACGCTTGCATGAATATTGTATGAACTTTGCCCAAATTGTACGACTGATTGTTATTGTTGTTCTAAAGCATGAAGGAATATGTTTGTAACAATTAAGTTGAATTGATAGATATTATTGAATAATATTTTGATATTAAGATACTTCACATGACCTAGGATAACATGTCTTTGAAGAATGATTGCAAAGATAGACTTACCTAGTAAATGGCCATACAGACAGTCATAGTGCTCCAGAATCCCTGTAACAAGAACTGTGTTTTCCTGTTCATTGAACCGAGGATTACGTGGGCGCTCCAGACGTTTCTTCCGAATACGTGCAGGGCCAGAGCTTGGCTGCTGCTGACTGGACTCTCCTTCTTCCAATGGAAGTGACTCCAAAAGCGGCCCAGCAGCAACCACACCACCACCAGACACCCCAGCAGCACCAGCAACAGAGCCACCAGCAGCACTCGCACTCACAGCTACACCACTCGCACTCCCAGCAACACCACTCGCACTCCCAGCAACACCATTCGCACTCGCAGCAACAGCACTCCCCTGAACCCTATGTTCACTCAAACGCGTACTCGCACGACTACCACTACCACTCACACCAGCATCACTCTTCCCACGCCTTGCGGCCATACCTCTAACACTCACAAAGAACAGAAAAGAAATTTAAAGCCAATCGCACTGAACACTTACAAATTGAAAACAAGACAAAGATGTAAACAAAACAACACAGGACAAACCTCTCACAATACACAACAACTCTCTCAGTCAATATGAAATATGTAAATCGATCAGCTCTGTGTGTGTCTCTCTCTCTCCCAACAACACAGAGAATGAATAAAAATACACGCTGCCTTTAAATGGGCCGCTCAATCCAAAACATGCTTGCTTCGGCAGATTCAGCAAGAAGTTTAATTGGCGAACCTAACAGCACCCCGCCATGCACGCCGATACACCTGTGTGTGATCGGCAAATCATCGGCAGAGTGGGAGCAAATGTTTTCGGCTTGATTCGGAAGGGATTCGGCACTTATTGCATACGGAGAGGGAAAATCGCCACAATCATGCCGATAAGGTACCCTTGGCGATTGCACTTTTTCGGCGCTTACTGCATAGAGCCCCTAAAAAGGTAATCATTCTTCCTTTTGACGTGCCCAACATGGATCATTCCAACTTTTATCCAATGTCTTCTCCTGGAGGAGCATTCCATGAAAAACATATCCCCCCAGGTGTGAAGCAGGGGGTCTCTGGAACTGAGCCGTATTTAAATGAAGCTCTGGACACCCCCTGCTTCCTGAGATACCTACATCTGAAGGTGCTGCTGATATATCATGGAGGTATAAAGCTTCGAGGTCACGTGGGCCAACAGGAAGCCACAATGCATGATGGAGCTTTAAACCTCCATATTGTTAATCCTGAGGACAGAAATGGGGGCACCTTTGGAGGTATGTATCTCAGCAAGCAGAGGGTCACCGGAGCTGAAATGAACATGGTTAATCTCCGCAGACCCTCTGCTTCCCACCAATGCTTAAAAAGATAATTAACTCATTAAAAACTCCTGGGCCAAAATTCTCCTTTATTGTCACGGACAATATGCAGCCGCTCTCAGGAAGGAAAACCAGAGTGCTTCCATAGGACATGTCTCACCAATAACAACTGGCCCAGTCTCACGAATAAGGACAGGCCCAGTCTCACGAATAAGAACAGGCCCAGTCTCACCAATAACAACAGGCCCAGTCTCGCCAATAAGAACAGGCCCAGTCTCACCAATAAGAACAGGCCCAGTCTCACCAATAAGAACAGGCCCAGTCTCACCAATAAGAACATGCCCAGTCTCGCCAATAAGAACTTGCCCAGTCTCGCCAATAAGAACAGGCCCAGTCTCGCCAATAAGAACAGGCCCAGTCTCACCAATAAGAACAGGCCCAGTCTCATGAATAAGAACAGGCCAGTCTCACCAATAAGAACAGGCCCAGTCTCACCAATAAGAACAGGCCCAGTCTCACCAATAAGAACAGGCCCAGTCTCGCCAATAAGAACAGGCCCAGTCTCGCCAATAAGAACAGGACAAGTCTCACCAATAAGAACAGGCCCAGTCTCACCAATAAGAACAGGCCCAGTCTCACCAATAACAACAGGCCCAGTCTCACCAATAAGAACAGGACCAGTCTCACCAATAAGAACAGGCCCAGTCTCACCAATAAGAACAGGCCCAGTCTCACCAATAAGAACAGGCCCAGTCTCGCCAATAAGAACAGGCCCAGTCTCGCCAATAAGAACAGGCCCAGTCTCACCAATAAGAACAGGACCAGTCTCACCAATAAGAACAGGACCAGTCTCACCAATAAGAACAGGACCAGTCTCACCAACAACAACAGGCCCAGTCTCATGAATAAGAACAGGCCCAGTCTCACGAATAAGAACAGGCCCAGTCTCACCAATACGAACAGGCCCAGTCTCGCCAATAAGAACAGGCCCAGTCTCGCCAATAAGAACAGGCCCAGTCTCGCCAATAAGAACAGGCCCAGTCTCACCAATAAGAACAGGACCAGTCTCACCAATAACAACAGGCCCAGTCTCGCCAATAAGAACAGGCCCAGTCTCGCCAATAAGAACAGGCCCAGTCTCACCAATAAGAACAGGACCAGTCTCACCAATAAGTACAGGCCCAGTTTCACCAATAAGAACAGGACCAGTCTCACCAATAACAACAGGCCCAGTCTCACCAATAAGAACAGGCCCAGTCTCACCAATAAGAACAGGCCCAGTCTCGCCAATAAGAACAGGCCCAGTCTCGCCAATAACAACAGGCCCAGTCTCACCAATAAGAACAGGCCCAGTCTCACCAATAAGAACAGGCCCAGTCTCGCCAATAAGAACAGGCCCAGTCTCGCCAATAAGAACAGGCCCAGTCTCACCAATACGAACAGATATGCAGAATTACAGATCTGAGCTACAGTATGTGTTAGAAATTCAAACTTGATGATATTTATTCAGAAAAATGCACCTACTGCACATTCACCGCAAGAAATCAAAATGCACTATTTTACATCGACACAAAAACAAACCGTTAACCAGAGGAAATTATACCCTTCTGCACTTAAGTTATTTGATTGGTTGAAGTGCCAGTTTGACTGATTTCAGGAGAATGAATGTATTCTTTATTTATCTCAGACTTATGTTGTCTAAACAAAGAGAAGTGACTTGAAGTGGAAGGTTTTGTGTAACCGCCGCCCTCGGTGTTCGTCTCCGTGGGGAAGGAGAGCTACTTTATTGTGTTTTGACACAGTAAAAGCTGTCAGAGATGGCGCCCGAGGCGCAGCATTAGCTAAGTTCCTTTACCCCTCTCTGATGCCGGTATTCACTAATGCGCAACGCGGGTATTGCACTCCGAGCCGGCGCTAACTGCCCCTGACTTGAATGGATCCCACATCAAGGCTTCCTGAGTCCCAGCTTCATGTCCGTATATTTTTATCTGCTTTGCCTCGTGGGCATCACCTTGTGGTGTCAATATACAGAAAAAAAGGGGGAGTTACATGGCTCAAATATAACAGTGGGATCTAATCAAATTGTGCGCATCCTTTTATTCTCCCGTGTTTCCGGGAGTTGTAGGCACCTCCAGCAGTGACTGGGTTAAATGCCATTCCAGCAGGTGCTGAGTGGGACTGAGCCATTACCAGATTGGGATGTAAGGATGGTCCGGCTCTAAGCTGCTGTATCACAGCCCCTTCCCCATATACATTCTGCTGACTGACAGACGAAGCCGCGCTGCCACCTCACCCGCAGGACAGGGGAGATTGGCATCAGCAGGGACAAGACACTGGGAACTGTCACCCTGCCCCTATCACAGCCCTCACATCTCAGCCTATTCTTATGGTAAAACCTCCCCCCCTCCTGTAACGGTGCTTCGGGAGCTCACATAATGGAGGAGGAAGGAGGCAGAGAGCAGATAAGAAGCAGAATGTCACAGGCCGGAGACATGCAGCAAAGCCTCGGGCTTTTACTGCACCCCCAGTGCTCTACTGCGTGCTCTCCCAGTGCTCTCCCAGTGCTCTCCCAGTGCTCTCCCAGTGCTCTCCCAGTGCTCTCCCACAACCTCTCCCCCTGTGCTCTCCATGGGGAAGATTACACGTCACTTTCCCAGACCAAGCTCTTCACCCCTACCACACACAACACACAACACATCCTCAGTGATCTGACTCCAAAACTGTTCATGGTCCCAAGGTTCAGCAAAGTATCCGGCCGCTCCTCCTTGTCTTATCGTGCACCCCAAAACTGTAACAGTCTACCGGAGACTCTCACAGCCGCCACCAGTTCTTTCATAACTAAAGCTGTCTCACATGTTAACCTGGTCTGTAACTGTTACATACATCTATAATATAATAATAATAATAATAATAATAATAGCAGCATGTTCTTGTATAGTGCTGCTAGTTTTACAGAGACATTTTGCAGACACAGCCCCTGCCCCGTGGAGCTTACAATCTATGTGTTTGGTGCCCTGCTTCAATCTCAGTGCCAGAGCCAGTGTCTCTACTCACTGAGCCACTCCCTCTCCTGATATATACTATCTCTAACTGTGTGAGCAATGTCTTGTATATAATGTATAGCCCTGGAACATCACCTCCCTGGCGTGGGGCTCAGTCCCTGTACAAACTGCTTCTGCATATACAGTATGCAGAAATATTCAACAGAGGGCGGCACAATGGCAGAATAACATCTTACCTTTATGTGCTATAGGGACATGACAGCGTATCGGCGCACATGCATCCGGATATAGCACGTACAGGTATGTTTTTATTTCAATTAAGACTGTGTGCTACCCTCTTTTGAACATGTATTATATAGCGCCGACAAGCTATGCAGTGCTGTATATACACATAGAATTATATTATTCTTCCCTTTTTGTTTAATACCACTATATAAATAATATACAATACCATATACAATACACATTGATGAGCCCAAAAGGACTAACCAGCTGTCCTTGAATAGGTTTCTGACTTTGCACTCCCTTCCGTTTTCGGGAGCTCCGTGAATGGGGGTTAATAATGAAACTTGCTATAAATGATCCTTAGCCTTCACATTTACACACGTAACCCTAACAACTGTGCCACCGAAGAGATATAAAGAAACACATCATCCCCGTCACACAGGAGACGTGAAGACAGAGAGGTCGGGGCCATGAATGATGTGGTTGTGCTAAAGGAGCAGCTGAGCAGCGAGAAAGAAGTGGGTGGACTTGGTTGGGATTTCTTGTGACCTGAACAAGCCACGTTATCTCCCTGCGCCTTTGGCATCATCTTTAGATTGTAAGCTCTTTGGAGCAGGGTCTCGGTGTGCTTGCCCTGCACATTGTCTCTGCTCTGTGTGATAATAATATTATTATATCATGTTATCAGAAGCAGCTGACTTATCACCACGTTGCTTTGTCTCTCCCTCCCATTCTAGCTCTGTCCCTTTCCTGGGCACAGCACAGTGTCATCCAACAGATGCCAAAGGGGATTTCGTGACGATCTGATTTCTAAAACGTAAGCTTTCAAACCCACTTATAGTCCTTCCTGTATCCCCCTCGCTTCTTCTCGTTCTGTTACTACCATGTCACTCTCTTGTTCTATCACCTCCCAGCCCGCCGAATCACTGCTCCCAGGCTAGGAGAATGAATATTGATCAGGGATGTATCTTCCTAAGAGACCTGCCACTCAATACCTAGATATAACTTCCCCGCAGAACAAAACGGGTCAATCACATCATCCGTCATTCCATGGCTCCCAAAAGACAGCTTCCCCTCTGGTCTGCGTCCCCCCCCCCAAATCCCTTCCAAACAAACCTGCAGAGCACTGATATGTGCTGCCTACAATGAAGAGAAATCCCTTCTAGGGAGCTGGTACCATGTGGTTAATAGGACGTTGTGCTAACATCAGGGTGTTTCCATTGTGGACTAGCGCTGCTTTGTTTGGCAAAGAACCAGTTATCTCTAGGTATTGATGGACAAGTCCCGTAGAAGGACCTGTCTGATCAATAGAGTGGTCTTGTATTCAAGTAAGGACCCTGAACCTCTGAAGTGCAATAGGGCAGACAGAAGTGATACAAAATAGAAAGTAACAGACAGCAAAGTGACAGAGAGAGAAAAGAGGGGGGGGGCAGGAGAGAGGAAAAAAGAGAGAAGTTGAGAGCGAGGGAGATAACGGTGAAACTGATAGAGAGAGGAAGGAGAAGAAATCAGAGGAGAGAAAAAGAGGGCAGGAGAAAGTGAGTGAGAGAGAGAGGGAGAGAGAGAGAGAGAGAGAGAGAGAGAGAGAGAGAGAGAGAGAGAGAGAGAGACAGGAGAGAGACAGGAGAGAGAGGGAGGGAGAAGCGTTCAAGGCAGAGCTAGGTGAAGGAGGCTAAGCGATCCACAAAAAAACATGATACATGTGCTATGTCTTCGCATTCCCTATCCTGAGAGAAAGGGCCGGACAGATGAAGGCGCTGAATGACAGAGATGGTGATGGGATGTATGGGGAGAAGAGTTGGTCCCTCCGGTAACATCAGCAGATGTGAGCTTGGTCTCTGAGGACCTGATTGTATTGTAACCTTAACAACACGGGAGGTTACAGGTCGTACAAACGGGTCACATAATGTGAGCTGGGAATTCAATAACAAAGGAGATGTGCATTGTAAATGTGTCCGACAATGAATAATTTCTTTGGGTTTTCCAAAATCTAGCACCTATTGCATTTCGCGCAGAATTATTGAGCATATCCCCAATGCACATCGCATCACAGCGCATAACAGCGCATCGCATCACAGCGCATCGCATCACAGCGCATAACAGCGCAGCGCATCGCATCACAGCGCATCGCATCACATCGTATCGCATCATATCGCATCACAGCGCACCACATCACATCGCTAAAAGAAAAACTCTTTTGGGGGTGACCTTTGTTTGCCTCTACAATAGCCCAATAAATGATTTCCCTTCTCCTGCCTTTTGGTCTATGGTCCTGTAAAGGACGGTGTCCCGCGTAATGTCTGTGCATCAATAGTGCATTAATAGTGCATCAATAGTGCATCAATAGTGCATCAATAGTGCATCAATAGTGCAGCAAAAGCAGCCACGTAAATCCATGGTTCAATGTATCCCATGGTGCGATGTATCCCATGGTGCGTGTGTGCTTATGGTGCGATGTATCCCATGGTGCGTGTGTGCTTATGGTGCGATGTATCCCATGGTGCGTGTGTGCTTATGGTGCGATGTATCCCATGGTGCGTGTGTGCTTATAGTGCGATGTATCCCATGGTGCGTGTGTGCTTATGGTGCGATGTATCCCATGGTGCGTGTGTGCTTATGGTGTGATGTATCCCATGGTGCGTGTGTGCTTATGGTGCGATGTATCCCATGGTGTGTGTGTGCTTATGGTGCGATGTATCCCATGGTGCGTGTGTGCTTATGGTGCAATGTATCCCATGGTGCAATGTATCCCATGGTGCGATGTATCCCATGGTGCGTGTGTGCTTATGGTGCGATGTATCCCATGGTGCGTGTGTGCTTATGGTGCGATGTATCCCATGGTGTGTGTGTGCTTATGGTGTATCTGATTTGCACTATGGTTCACATTGATGCACAATTAAGAAGCCTTAAATAAAGGACTGTAATAACACGACTGGACATGGTACATACATGCCAGATGGGCGCTATATGTGGCGTAAGCCCGTGGGGAATAAACACGCCTACACAATAAACACACCTACACGCCGCCTGGTGGATCATCAGATTTCCGACCTTCGTGCAATACGCCATCGGCATCATTTTTTTTTGTCAACTAAATGGAGTTGCTGCGAGCTTCGCGCCCCCGGTGGCGCCCGTGCAAGGATCTAGCTCTACGACTCCTCATTAACTGTAACTCAGCCAATCGATCTTCGATGCCACGAGACACCGGGCAGAACGTTCCCGTGGAAGGAAAGCATGGGGCCACGTTTACCACGCTGTGCTGGACGTTCTCTCCGGCGGACGTTTGGTCGCAGTTGTTTCGCCGTGTGACCACCAGTGTTTAGCCACAAGTGACCTCGCCGCCGGGACACTCAGCAGCCGGCCAATTTGTCGCCAAGGCAAGTCCCGAACTTTAACCTGTGCCCTAAAAACATCTAATACCAATGCTACCCTTAACCCTAAAAACGTTAATCCCGTTACACTAAAACCCCTTACCCTAACCGCTGAAACCCCTTACCCTAACCGCTGAAACCCCTTATCCTACACGCTAAAACCTCTTACCCTAACCGCTAAAACCCCCTACCTTACCCGCTAAAACCCCTTACCCTACCCGCTAAAACCACTTACCCTACCCGCTAAAACCCCTTACCCTACCCGCTAAAACCCCCTACCCTACCCGCTAAAAACCCCTTACCGTACCCGCTAAAACCCGTTAAATTAACCCCCTACCCTGACCACTAAAACCCTTAAAGTTAATCCCCGGTGGGGCCCAAACGCCACGACCAAATGTCCCTTTTCAGTTTTCTGGCCGTTCCCTGATTGGGCCGGTATGTCTTTACTTGTAGGATGAACCTATATCTGCTCAGCAATACTATTCCCTATGAGCGTACACTGCTGGAAGACGCCCTACGGCCCAATCATGGTGTCTTATGACATAGCAACACTTAGTAAACAAGCAACATCATATGAGTTAAATACCCGGCGTTTTCAGGGTGAGGTGTGAGATATTTACAGTACAGCATCATTGTGTTACCCGTGAGACAGTCCCTACCTGTCTATGATTACTGGGTCCGAGGGCGTCTCATTCCGGTTCCCACAGCTCTTCTTGTCGCAACACCGGCTGTAACAAAGCAGAACAGGTGATAATGAGATAAAGCTGCTCTGAGAACAATGCACACAGTGTATAAGAAGTGACATACAGTATTAGGGGAGCTGGAGACTAGTTCATACCAGCAAACACAAAGCCTGCTCCAACATCTGGAGCGTTGGGTTATGTACTCTTGGTAAGTAAGGCTGGTCATTTCAATAACAGCGTCATTAATCAAAGGTTTAAATACACGTGTTTTACCCGGAAAGATACACTGGGAGGAATGAGTCCTTTTCAAGTATGTTCTAGGTCAAGAGTGGCCAACACCCGTCCTCAAGGTCAACCAATATGTCAGGGTTTAAGGATATCCTTCCTTCCGCACAGATTGCTCAATTAGTGGCTCAGTTTCTGACTGAGTCCACCTGTGCTGAAGCAGGGACATCCTTAAATCCTGACTTGTTGGTGGACCTTGAGGACTGGCATTGGCCACCCCTGTTCTAGGTACTTTTAAAGAACCCACACACAGCACTGAGCAGAATCAGCTGTTGGACATGGATAAAGTAGGACACAGCTGTGATCCTGAAGGTTCTGCACTTGGAGTCTTGAGAACGACAAGTAAACTCTTCCAGATTCTTTACTAGACCATTGACACCATGAGCAGGGGGGTGGGTTAGGGTGGTAAATTCCTGAATAAAGAAGAACACAACATATCCCAGTATAACTCAGAATATCTTTGAGTTCCCATAGGATTTAATGGCGGGGCTAGTGCAGCTGGCTACATCTGCAAATGGGTAACATTTCCTGAATGTCTTTGAAAATGAAACCAGAATTGTTTTTATTGAACATACGGCAAAGGGAAAACATTGAACATTAAAGGATATCATGCAAAAGGAGTTGGTTCACTTCCCTGATTTTTTTCCCCATTTTTTTTAACCAAAAATCACAATTACAGATATTCCCTCCGTTGCTTGAGAAGTAGGACATTAGAAACTAATAATGAATAAAGAAGAGTGAAGAAAGATGGAGTTTGGACCTTAACACATAAAGGTGTCTAAGAGCTTTGAACCAGCAATGCACTACTCTCAAATATTCATTTCCGTCTTGTAAAGGGTTACTGACTCTAAACCAATTCTGCGACAATCCTGATAACTGTAAATAAAGGCTTTAATACAAAGAGTACATTAAAGAATACATGTGTGCATTCCAGGGGTCCCTCCAGTGGATACTGGGCGAACATTCCAATCAGAGTGCTCCATTCTAGAGCTGCGAACTTTGCCGAACGAAGCATTCTGATGGGTTAATTTCTCAGCCCTTGCGATTTTGA
Source organism: Ascaphus truei (assembly GCF_040206685.1). NCBI lineage: Eukaryota > Metazoa > Chordata > Amphibia > Anura > Ascaphidae > Ascaphus > Ascaphus truei. Next base: position 544,463,067 of record NC_134483.1, read on the forward strand.
CTCTACTGGAAAGTGTTGTTGGCTGCTCCATGCTTCACTAACCCGAATCCTTAAAAGAAAATCAGACTGTAATACTGTAGTTCTTCTGAAACCCAACCTTTGGGACAAACAAGTGAAAGTGTTTGCAACAGTTACCATGCTGTGAATCATCAAAAACTACCGGAGAGACCAACTCAAATACTGCAAGTGAGGAAACCTAGAATCAACTGTGTCCTCTTTTATACCAGACTTCCATCTGTGCTCTCCTCATTTCCTACCCTTTTGCCTCTTATGGATCAGACTCCCATCTGTGCTCTCCTGGTCTCCTAACCTTGTGTCCTCTTATGGACCACACTCCCGTCTGTGCTCTCCTGGTCTCCTACCCTTGTGTCCTCTTATGGACCAGACTCCCATCTGTGCTCTCGTGGTCTCCTACCCATATGTCCTCTTATGGACCAGACTCCCATATTTTCTCTAGTGTTCTTCTACCCTTGTGTCCTCTTATGGACTAGACTTCCATCTGTTCTCTAGTGTTCTCCTACCCTTGTGTCCTCTTATGGACCAGACTCCCGTATGTTCTCTCGTGGTCTCCTACCCTTGTGTTCTCTTATGGACCAGATTCCCGGCTGTGCTCTCCTGGTCTCCTACCCTTGTGTCCTCTTATGGACCAGACTCCCGTATGTTCTCTCGTGGGCTCCCACCAGGACAATCATTTCATAGAGGACACACTCATCTTTAAGTACATTGGGGTTTATTCAAAGCCCCAGCCAAGATTGGAACTGGAAAACGCATTTATGCAGGCGTGTAACACTGTGTCTAATATAGTTAATATTTTTTACATAGTTTAAATATACATTTAAAACATTTTCAAATAGAAGCCATAAAGCACGCTGGCAAATTCCATTCCTTTTACAGCTAAAAATGCCGTCTTGGTGTCAGAGTTGCAGTGATCTGAGCTGTGTTACAAGGTATTTCATGAACATTCAAAATGATGGACACAAGCGTTACTGCATCAAATTTCAGCAATGTGTCTCAACAATTGAAAACTTCTGGAGCATCTGGCAGAAAAGTACGGTATGTGAGCAGGATAGAAAAGGCTGAGCAGCAATATATACACATACTGTATGTGTGTGTGTGTGTGTATATGTATATATCTATATATATCTATATATATATATCTATATATATATATAAATGTATATATATATATAGATATATATATACTGTATATATATCCAATAAATATCACTTGTGAACACATTCACGTCACTGCCTTTCACCATCATCACCTAACATACAGTGCTCCCACTGCAGGAAGGGATTCAGTGAAATGACATGCAAATGAGCACACAGTGTGTCACCGTTTGCCTGAAATCCATTTTCACTTGGAACAACTGGTCTGCTGCTCAAACAGCTTTTAAGCACAGCATGGGATTAGATTCAAAGCCGCGTGTGTGTGTGTGTGTGTGTGTGTGTGTGTGTGTGTGTGTGTGTGTGTGTGTGTGTGTGTGTGTGTGTGTGTGTGTGTGTGTGTGTGTGTGTGTTTGTGTGTGTGTGTGTGTGTGTGTGTGTGTATAGTGCAGAGTAAATGAGTACTTCGGTGATAATACTATAAGACCAGCTTTCGTGAGTTCTCCTCTCTTTCTAATACAAATAAAAGGTATCACCTAATACTGAAGTACTCATCAACTCTGCAGTATTGCAACTGGACTAACACAGCTATTTCTACTATATCTATATAATATATGACCCTCTAAGGCAGAAGTGCACAAACTGGGGGGCGCAAGTTTTTCGGGGGGGGGGAGGCTGGGTTTTATTTACAGAGGCCCTGCGCTCTTCCCCAAAGCAATTAAATTAAATGCCAGGGGAGGTGCGAGGCCTCTTTAGGTCTCTCTTACTTGGTCTCATCCGCCTCTTCGGTGACGTGTTGCCATGACAACGAGGCATCAAATGATGCAGCGGGGTCAAATGGTAACGCGTTGCCATGGCAATGCAACGTACATGATGTCATGACGTCATATGACACTGCCATGCCACGGAGCCGGTAAGAAGGGTGGGGGCACTAGCAGGGGGGGACACCAGGCAGGAGGGTGCATGCAGAAAAGTTTGTGCACCTCTGCTCTAAGGGTTAACCTCCCCCCACCAGTCTTTGTGTAGGGCCTCACCCTGTATGAGTGTAGTTTTGAATGTGGTGTAGGCCTGGTTATACCAGGGAAGTCCCACTGGGAGTGGTCAGGAATCACCAGGCGGGGAGCCTGCTGATGCTGCTTTGGCTTGGTCTCCCACCCCTTAGGAGAACTGCGATCACTAGAGATGTTGGGCTAATAGGGGATGTGAAGGATGACAACCATTGCCTGCCTCTGCCAGGTGAGAACCCAGGAGCCCCTCCACCAAAAGAGTTTGGCCTGTTCAAGTTGTTATAATAAAGACTTCCTGCTTCCACCCTGCCCAAATCCTCTGGTATTGCCAGCCTCTCAGTGACAGCAAACCAGTGCACCTCCTGGATAGCACAGTGACTAGTAACCATCCCCTTCAATTCTAACCCCCACCATCATGACAGGAAGGTGGAGGTAGAGGATGTAGAGGTAGGTGTTGGTAGATGGCTGCCACGAGCAGAGAGACAGAGGGTAGAAGCTGGACAGTCTGAACCTCGAAGGAAGACAATGAAACAGATGGACGCATCGGGGGGAGCAGATATCCACAGCGGGTGAAGAGGTGGTGATCAACCCCTCAACCCCGGCCATTGGGGCATGGGGTGTGAGAGAAAGGTCTATCACTGCAGTCTCCCCAGCAGAGTCATGTTGTAAGAGCCAGGTTTCTATTAGAGCAAAGAGCTGAAGAGAGCGAGAGCAGAAGAGGTCCTATACAACCAGAACCTTGTTAGTCAGAGAGCGGACATTCCAGGGGGCTCAGGACAAAGAAGTGAAACAAGGAATAGCTATTAAGTTAGATAGGTTAGCACCCTTAGCAGGGGGGAGGCAGGGAAACATGGGTGAGAGCAGGTGTGAATATGGCTGGATCCAGGATTAGGAGAGATCTCCCCAGCAGCAAGAAGGTGTAGTGAGAGAGAAAAGAGGTGAGAAGAGGATTTATGGGGGTGCTTTTTAGTGAGGGGTACAGAGTAAGCTGGGATGGAGGTTTTTTTTAAGCTGGAGGGAAGGAGAGGTGAAGAAATGTGAGAACGTGGTGAGAATAGAAAAGTTTACAACGGAGTAAGGAAACTGCAAGCCGAGAAAGTAAAAGGAAGGGCATACTGGGATGCAGATAATAAGGAAAGACAACTGTAAGAGCAGGACCTTCCCAGAGAGTGCAGGATATGAGGAGGACGATTTGTAAGAGTAGAGTAGTATATATTTATTTTTAACTGACTCAACAAAAAACTACAAATATGGCCATGAGGTCATGAACAGAAAGTCAAAGTGTCATCTCCCGATGTCACCTCTCCCGATGTCACCTCTCCCGATGTCACCTCTCCCGATGTCACCTCTCCCGATGCCATCTCTCCCGATGCCATCTCTCCCGATGTCACCTCTCCCGATGTCACCTCTCCCGATGTCACCTCTCCCGATGCCATCTCTCCCGATGTCACCTCTCCCGATGCCATCTCTCCCGATGTCACCTCTCCCGATGCCAGCTCTAATGATGCCATCTCTCCCGATGCCATCTCTCCCAATGCCACCTCTCCCGATGCCAGCTCTCCAAATGCCACCTCTCCCGATGCCACCTCTCCCGATGCCATCTCTCCCGATGCCATCTCTCCCAATGCCATCTCTCCCGATGCCACCTCTCCCGATGCCAGCTCTCCCAATGCCACCTCTCCCAATGCCACCTCTCCCGATGCCAGCTCTCCCAATGCCAGCTCTCCCAATGCCATCTCTCCCAATGCCATCTCTCCCGATGCCACCTCTCCCGATGCCACCTCTCCCGATGCCAGCTCTCCCAATGCCAGCTCTCCCGATGCCAGCTCTCCCAATGCCAGCTCTCCCAATGCCAGCTCTCCCAATGCCACCTCTCCCGATGCCAGCTCTCCCAATGCCAGCTCTCCCAATGCCAGCTCTCCCAATGCCAGCTCTCCCAATGCCATCTCTCCCAATGCCATCTCTCCCGATGCCACCTCTCCCAATGCCACCTCTCCCTATGCCACCTCTCCCGATGCCAGCTCTCCCAATGCCAGCTCTCCCGATGCCATCTCTCCCAATGCCACCTCTCCCGATGCCACCTCTCCCGATGCCAGCTCTCCCGATGCCAGCTCTCCCGATGCCAGCTCTCCCAATGCCTTCTCTCCCTAATGCCAGCTCTCCCAATGCCAGCTCTCCCGATGCCATCTCTCCCAATGCCACCTCTCCCGATGCCACCTCTCCCGATGCCAGCTCTCCCAATGCCAGCTCTCCCAATGCCAGCTCTCCCGATGCCAGCTCTCCCAATGCCTTCTCTCCCTAATGCCAGCTCTACCAATGTCATCTATCCCGATGACATCGCAACTTTCTATTGGTTGACGGAGCAAGCTAAACTCTGTAGCCATTTTGCCACTGGGCGAGTACAATGGGTCAGTTCCAGGGGACCTCCCGTGTCAGGTAACAATAGTACAAATAGTGCAGCTCTGACTTGTGCTTTACACAATGTGCACTGTGTATTCTGTGCTATTTATTACTGTGTTGCTGAGATAGATTTATAATGTAATCCTGCAGACTATCAAGCAGTTAAACATACGTAAAGAAATGTTAGATATGACAGAATAGTGACTCCGTGCTATGACTTTTTTTGCCATCCCCACTTGTGTTGCTAAATTGGATTAAACCTTTAATATCCCCCTAACTACTTCCATTCCTAAGCATTAGAACACATAGAATCCAGATGTGCACTACTGATGTTCCTCGCAATGCAGAATAGGTCTCGCCGCCGACAGGGAAGGGGTTAAATGGAAGCCATGCATCGTACACATCTTGTGCTTTGTTTTGCATAGTAAATAGTGAAGACCTCTCTGTCTACAAAAGGGTAAAAACTCCCAACACACACACACATACACACATACAGACACACAAACACACATACATACACACACACACATACACATACACACATACACATTTCTGAGATATAGAAAACAGAAACAAAAAATTCACGATTTCCAGAAATGTCCTTTTTAAAATGTAAGATGTCTTTATTTGTCGGAATCGGTCCTGAATCATTCATTGGTAAGTAGCCAAGGCTTCAAATGAACAAATAACCCATCATTTTTCCTCTTATTTCTCTCTTATTTCCTAGAAATATGAGCATTTCAACGTCCCCAAGTTTTATGGATATAAGCGCATTCTTTGTGTATAGTTCATCATCAGAAACCAGGGCCGACCCCACCCTGATCCATCCCAAGTATGAACACAGCGAAACAGCTGAACACTGACCCCAAAGTCTCATCAGCAAGGGATATGCCCGTTGTACAAAGGAAAAACAGCAGAGGTCACAGGGAACACCCACAGTAACAGCAGTTGTATCGTCACTGTGTGTTTACGAAACATAGACTATGATAGCGGAGCTTCGCTCACCGTGTTTGTCCTTTATTTGTATCTGTTGGAAACTTCCGACTCTATAACAGCCTTTGGTTTCTTTTAATATTTAGCGAGGAAGGGCGGGGGGCCGTGCTGGTCCTATCTTCCATGTGGGGAGAGGGAGTAGGGGGTATGATACCTTTAATTGGGCCAACTTCATCGGGTCCCACCCTGAGAGGTGGGAAAGCTTGTAACACATCAACAACTTGTTGGTCCAATAAAAGGCACCACACCCGTACTCCATCTCCCTCCTCTGCTACTACTTTCAATATTTAGGATATCCTATGTCTATCCCAAACATTTTTTAAATCCCTAACTGTATTGGACATACCACTTCTGCTGGGGGGGGGGAGGGGTGATGGATGCATGGAACAGCCTTCCCGTGGCAGTGGCAAACATACTAACAATTAGAAATGCCAGACAGATAACAGAAAGAGGATGAGACCCAAGGATAAAAGTGATGGACCTGTGTATTCCAACCTAATTCACTCTGTTTCTATCATCTTCCGGCGATCGATGCCTCGTCCTCACCTGCACATGATCTCGTGGGTGAGGAGCACACGACACATCTCCGGATTTTTGTCCTGGCCTTCATAGATGATCGCCTGTCAAGATAGAGCAGCAGGTAAGAAGGAGCCAGGGAAGGGCCATACAATGGTGAGTGTTACTGGAAGTGACGGCTTTTATGTGAACGGTAACGCACTCACAGAGATGTTCCAAACCACAACCAGTAACCAATCGTTACGTTCCTAAGTGCCTCAAATTTCCAGCTTACTTAGTGCAGCGGTTCTGAACCTGGGGTCATGACCCCCGGAGGTACGTGAAGCCTCATCAAGGCCTACATGATATATATATATATTGGGCGTATACAGAAAATGACCTATGTAATGTATCCCCCAAGTGACTTACAAAGAAAAGTAGCTGTGTGATTTTAGTGTTTCAATCTTTGCATGTACTTGTTATATTTTATTATATATTTTTGGGCACCCCGGCACCCCGGATGCGCGCACATGAGATACCCGTCACCCTCGCTAGCTCCGCACAAGTACCGTAAGTGTCAGAAGGAATATTTGTTACAGTATTACAGAAGTATAGCGAGTGTCTGAGCGGGTCCTTGTTACATTATTACAGAAGTATAGCGAGTGTCTGAGCGGGTCCTTGTTACAGTATTACAGAAGTATAGCGAGTGTCTGCGCGGGACCTTGTTACAGTATTACAGAAGTATAGCGAGTGTCTGAGTGGGTCCTTGTTACAGTATTACAGAACTATAGTGAGTGTCTGAGCGGGTCCTTGTTACAGTATTACAGAAGTATAGCGAGTATCTGAGCGGGTCCTCGTTACAGTATTACAGAAGTATAGCGAGTATCTGAGCGGGTCCTCGTTACAGTATTACAGAAGTATAGCGAGTATCTGAGCGGGTCCTCGTTACAGTATTACAGAAGTATAGTGAGTGCCTGAGCGGGTCCTCGTTACAGTATTACAGAAGTATAGCGAGTGTCTGAGCGGGTCCTTGTTACAGTATTACAGAAGCATAGCGAGTGTCTGAGCGGGTCCTTGTTACAGTATTACAGAAGTATAGCGAGTGTCTGAGCGGGACCTTGTTACAGTATTACAGAAGTATAGCGAGTGTCTGCGCGGGTCCTTGTTACAGTATTACAGAAGTATAGCGAGTGTCTGAGCGGGTCCTTGTTACAGTATTACAGAAGTATAGCGAGTGTCTGAGCGGGTCCTTGTTACAGTATTACAGAAGTATAGCGAGTGTCTGAGCGGGTCCTTGTTACAGTATTACAGAAGTATAGTGAGTGTCTGAGCGGGTCCTTGTTACAGTATTACAGAAGTATAGCGAGTGTCTGAGCGGATCCTTGTTAAAGTATTACAGAAGTATAGCGAGTGTCTGAGCGGGTCCTTGTTACAGTATTACAGAAGTATAGCGAGTGTCTGAGCGGGTCCTTGTTACAGTATTACAGAAGTATAGCGAGTGTCTGAGCGGGTCCTTGTTTCAGTATTACAGAAGTATAGCGAGTGTCTGAGCGGGTCCTCGTTACAGTATTACAGAAGTATATCGAGTGTCTGAGCGGGTCCTCGTTACAGTACTACAGAAGTATAGTGAGTGTCTGAGCGGGTCCTTGTTACAGTATTACAGAAGTATAGCGAGTGTCTGAGCGGGTCCTTGTTACAGTATTACAGAAGTATAGCGAGTGTCTGAGCGGGTCCTTGTTACAGTATTACAGAAGTATAGCGAGTGTCTGAGCGGGTCCTTGTTACAGTATTACAGAAGTATAGCGAGTGTCTGAGCGGGTCCTTGTTACATTATTACAGAAGTATAGCGAGTGTCTGAGCGGGTCCTTGTTACAGTATTACAGAAGTATAGTGAGTGTCTGAGCGGGTCCTTGTTACAGTATTACAGAAGTATAGCGAGTGTGTGAGCGGGTCCTTGTTACAGTATTACAGAAGTATAGTGAGTGTCTGAGCGGGTCCTTGTTACAGTATTACAGAAGTATAGTGAGTGTCTGAGCGGGTCCTTGTTACAGTATTACAGAAGTATAGCGAGTGTCTGAGCGGGTCCTTGTTACAGTATTACAGAAGTATAGCGAGTGTCTGAGCGGGTCCTTGTTACAGTATTACAGAAGTATAGCGAGTGTCTGAGCGGGTCCTTGTTACAATATTACAGAAGTATAGCGAGTGCCTGAGCGGGTCCTTGTTACAGTATTACAGAAGTATAGCGAGTGTCTGAGCAGGTCCTTGAGACAGTATAACAGAAGTACAGTATAGCGAGTGTCTGAGCGGGTCCTTGTTACAGTATTACAGAAGTATAACGAGTGTCTGAGCGGGTCCTTGTTACAGTATTACAGAAGTATAGCGAGTGTCTGAGCGGGTCCTTGTTACAGTATTACAGAAGTATAGCGAGTGTCTGAGCGGGTCCTTGTTACAGTATTACAGAAGTATAGCGAGTGTCTGAGCGGGTCCTTGTTACAGTATTACAGAAGTATAGCGAGTGTCTGAGCGGGTCCTTGTTACAGTATTACAGAAGAATAGCGAGTGTCTGAGCGGGTCCTTGTTACAGTATTACAGAAGTATAGCGAGTGTCTGAGCGGGTCCTTGTTACAGTATTACAGAAGTATAGCGAGTGTCTGAGCGGGTCCTTGTTACAGTATTACAGAAGTATAGCGAGTGTCTGAGCGGGACCTTGTTACAGTATTACAGAAGTATAGCGAGTGTCTGAGCGGGTCCTTGTTACAGTATTACAGAAGTATAGCGAGTGTCTGAGCGGGTCCTTGTTACAGTATTACAGAAGTATAGCGAGTGTCTGAGCGGGTCCTTGTTACAGTATTACAGAAGTATAGTGAGTGTCTGAGCGGGTCCTTGTTACAGTATTACAGAAGTATAGCGAGTGTCTGAGCGGGTCCTTGTTACAGTATTACAGAAGTATAGCGAGTGTCTGAGCGGGTCCTTGTTACAGTATTACAAAAGTATAGTGAGTGTCTGAGCGGGTCCTTGTTACATTATTACGGAAGTATAGCGAGTGTCTGAGCGGGTCCTTGTTACAGTATTACAGAACTATAGCGAGTGTCTGAGCGGGTCCTTGTTACAGTATTACAGAAGTATAGCGAGTGTCTGAGCGGGTCCTTGTTACAGTATTACAGAAGTATAGTGAGTGTCTGAGCGGGTCCTTGTTACAGTATTACAGAAGTATAGCGAGTGTCTGAGCGGGTCCTTGTTACAGTATTACAGAAGTATAGCGAGTGTCTGAGCGGGTCCTTGTTACAGTATTACAGAAGTATAGCGAGTGTCTGAGCGGGTCCTTGTTACAGTATTACAGAAGTATAGCGAGTGTCTGAGCGGGTCCTTGTTACAGTATTACAGAAGTATAGCGAGTGTCTGAGCGGGTCCTTGTTACAGTATTACAGAAGTATAGCGAGTGTGTGAGCGGGTCCTTGTTACAGTATTACAGAAGTATAGCGAGTGTGTGAGCGGGTCCTTGTTACAGTATTACAGAAGTATAGCGAGTGTCTGCGCGGGTCCTTGTTACAGTATTACAGAAGTATAGCGAGTGTCTGAGCGGGTCCTTGTTACAGTATTACAGAAGAATAGCGAGTGTCTGAGCGGGTCCTTGTTACAGTATTACAGAAGTATAGCGAGTGTCTGAGCGGGTCCTTGTTACAGTATTACAGAAGTATAGCGAGTGTCTGAGCGGGTCCTTGTTACAGTATTACAGAAGTATAGTGAGTGTCTGAGCGGGTCCTTGTTACAGTATTACAGAAGTATAGCGAGTGTCTGAGCGGGACCTTGTTACAGTATTACAGAAGTATAGCGAGTGTCTGAGCGGGTCCTTGTTACAGTATTACAGAAGTATAGCGAGTGTCTGAGCGGGTCCTTGTTACAGTATTACAGAAGTATAGCGAGTGTCTGAGCGGGTCCTTGTTACAGTATTACAGAAGTATAGCGAGTGTCTGAGCGGGTCCTTGTTACAGTATTACAGAAGTATAGCGAGTGTCTGAGCGGGTCCTTGTTACAGTATTACAAAAGTATAGTGAGTGTCTGAGCGGGTCCTTGTTACAGTATTACGGAAGTATAGCGAGTGTCTGAGCGGGTCCTTGTTACAGTATTACAGAAGTATAGCGAGTGTCTGAGTGGGTCCTTGTTACAGTATTACAGAAGTATAGTGAGTGTCTGAGCGGGTCCTTGTTACAGTATTACAGAAGTATAGCGAGTGTCTGAGCGGGTCCTTGTTACAGTATTACAGAAGTATAGCGAGTGTCTGAGCGGGTCCTTGTTACAGTATTACAGAAGTATAGCGAGTGTCTGAGCGGGTCCTTGTTACAGTATTACAGAAGTATAGCGAGTGTCTGAGCGGGTCCTTGTTACAGTATTACAGAAGTATAGCGAGTGTCTGAGCGGGTCCTTGTTACAGTATTACAGAAGTATAGCGAGTGTGTGAGCGGGTCCTTGTTACAGTATTACAGAAGTATAGCGAGTGTCTGAGCGGGTCCTTGTTACAGTATTACAGAAGTATAGCGAGTGTGTGAGCGGGTCCTTGTTACAGTATTACAGAAGTATAGCGAGTGTCTGCGCGGGTCCTTGTTACAGTATTACAGAAGTATAGCGAGTGTCTGCGCGGGTCCTTGTTACAGTATTACAGAAGTATAGCGAGTGTCTGAGTGGGTCCTTGTTACAGTATTACAGAAGAATAGCGAGTGTCTGAGCGGGTCCTTGTTACAGTATTACAGAAGTATAGCGAGTGTCTGAGCGGGTCCTTGTTACAGTATTACAGAAGTATAGCGAGTGTCTGAGCGGGTCCTTGTTACAGTATTACAGAAGTATAGTGAGTGTCTGAGCGGGTCCTTGTTACAGTATTACAGAAGTATAGCGAGTGTCTGAGCGGGACCTTGTTACAGTATTACAGAAGTATAGCGAGTGTCTGAGCGGGTCCTTGTTACAGTATTACAGAAGTATAGCGAGTGTCTGAGCGGGTCCTTGTTACAGTATTACAGAAGTATAGCGAGTGTCTGAGCGGGTCCTTGTTACAGTATTACAGAAGTATAGCGAGTGTCTGAGCGGGTCCTTGTTACAGTATTACAGAAGTATAGCGAGTGTCTGAGCGGGTCCTTGTTACAGTATTACAAAAGTATAGTGAGTGTCTGAGCGGGTCCTTGTTACAGTATTACGGAAGTATAGCGAGTGTCTGATTGGGTCCTTGTTACAGTATTACAGAAGTATAGCGAGTGTCTGAGCGGGTCCTTGTTACAGTATTACAGAACTATAGCGAGTGTCTGAGCGGGTCCTTGTTACAGTATTACAGAAGTATAGCGAGTGTCTGAGCGGGTCCTTGTTACAGTATTACAGAAGTATAGTTAGTGTCTGAGCGGGTCCTTGTTACAGTATTACAGAAGTATAGCGAGTGCCTGAGCGGGTCCTTGTTACAGTATTACAGAAGTATAGTGAGTGTCTGCGCGGGTCCTTGTTACAGTATTCTAGAAGTATAGCGAGTGTCTGTGCGGGTCCTTGTTACAGTATTACAGAAGTATAGCGAGTGTCTGAGCGGGTCCTTGTTACAGTATTACAGAAGTATAGCGAGTGTCTGAGCGGGTCCATGTTACAGTATTACAGAAGTATAGTGAGTTTGTGAGCGGGTCCTTGTTACAGTATTACAGAAGTATAGCGAGTGTCTGAGCGGGTCCTTGTTACAGTATTACAGAAGTATAGTGAGTGTCTGAGCGGGTCCTTGTTACAGTATTACAGAAGTATAGCGAGTGTCTGAGCGGGTCCTTGTTACAGTATTACAGAAGTATAGCGAGTGTCTGAGCGGGTCCTTGTTACAGTATTACAGAAGTATAGTGAGTGTCTGAACGGGTCCTTGTTACAGTATTACAGAAGTATAGCGAGTGTCTGAGCGGGTCCTTGTTACAGTATAACAGAAGTATAGCGAGTGTCTGAGCGGGTCCTTGTTACAGTATTACAAAAGTATAGCGAGTGTCTGAGCGGGTCCTTGTTACAGTATTACAGAAGTATAGCGAGTGTCTGAGCGGGTCCTTGTTACAGTATTACAGAAGTAAAGCGAGTGTGTGAGCGGGTCCTTGTTACAGTATTACAGAAGTATAGCGAGTGTCTGAGCGGGTCCTTGTTACAGTATTACAGAAGTATAGCGAGTGTCTGAGCGGGTACTTTTTACAGTATTACAGAAGTATAGTGAGTGTCTGAGCGGGTCCTTGTTACAGTATTACAGAAGTATAGCGAGTGTCTGAGCGGGTCCTTGTTACAGTATTACGGAAGTATAGCGAGTGTCTGAGCGGGTCCTTGTTACAGTATTACGGAAGTATAGCGAGTGTCTGAGCGGGTCCTTGTTACAGTATTACGGAAGTATAGCGAGTGTCTGAGCGGGTCCTTGTTACAGTATTACAGAAGTATAGCGAGTGTCTGAGCGGGTCCTTGTTACAGTATTACAGAAGAATAGCGAGTGTGTGAGCGGGTCCTTGTTACAGTATTACAGAAGTATAGCGAGTGTCTGAGCGGGTCCTTGTTACAGTATTACAGAAGTATAGTGAGTGTCTGAGCGGGTCCTTGTTACAGTATTACAGTAGTATAGCGAGTGCCTGAGCGGGTCCTTGTTACAGTATTACAGAAGTATAGTGAGTGTCTGTGCGGGTCCTTGTTACAGTATTACAGAAGTATAGCGAGTGTCTGAGTGCGTCCTTGTTACAGTATTACAGAAGTATAGCGAGTGTCTTAGTGGGTCCTTGTTACAGTATTACAGAAGTATAGCGAGTGTCTGAGCGGGTCCTTGTTACAGTATTACAGAAGTATAGCGAGTGTCTGAGCGGGTCCTTGTTACAGTATTACAGAAGTATAGCGAGTGTCTGAGTGGGTCCTTGTTACAGTATTACAGAAGTATAGCGAGTGTCTGAGCGGGTCCTTGTTACAGTATTACAGAAGTATAGCGAGTGTCTGAGTGGGTCCTTGTTACAGTATTACAGAAGTATAGCGAGTGTCTGAGCGGGTCCTTGTTACAGTATTACAGAAGTATAGTGAGTGTCTGAGCGGGTCCTTGTTACAGTATTACAGAAGTATAGCGAGTGTCTGAGCGGGTCCTTGTTACAGTATTACAGAAGTATAGCGAGTGTCTGAGCGGGTCCTTGTTACAGTATTACAGAAGTATAGCGAGTGTCTGAGCGGGTCCTTGTTACAGTATTACAGAAGTATAGTGAGTGTCTGAGCGGGTCCTTGTTACAGTATTACAGAAGTATAGCGAGTGTCTGAGCGGATCCTTGTTAAAGTATTACAGAAGTATAGCGAGTGTCTGAGCGGGTCCTTGTTACAGTATTACAGAAGTATAGCGAGTGTCTGAGCGGGTCCTTGTTACAGTATTACAGAAGTATAGCGAGTGTCTGAGCGGGTCCTTGTTTCAGTATTACAGAAGTATAGCGAGTGTCTGAGCGGGTCCTCGTTACAGTATTACAGAAGTATATCGAGTGTCTGAGCGGGTCCTCGTTACAGTACTACAGAAGTATAGTGAGTGTCTGAGCGGGTCCTTGTTACAGTATTACAGAAGTATAGCGAGTGTCTGAGCGGGTCCTTGTTACAGTATTACAGAAGTATAGCGAGTGTCTGAGCGGGTCCTTGTTACAGTATTACAGAAGTATAGCGAGTGTCTGAGCGGGTCCTTGTTACAGTATTACAGAAGTATAGTGAGTGTCTGAGCGGGTCCTTGTTACAGTATTACAGAAGTATAGCGAGTGTGTGAGCGGGTCCTTGTTACAGTATTACAGAAGTATAGTGAGTGTCTGAGCGGGTCCTTGTTACAGTATTACAGAAGTATAGTGAGTGTCTGAGCGGGTCCTTGTTACAGTATTACAGAAGTATAGCGAGTGTCTGAGCGGGTCCTTGTTACAGTATTACAGAAGTATAGCGAGTGTCTGAGCGGGTCCTTGTTACAGTATTACAGAAGTATAGCGAGTGTCTGAGCGGGTCCTTGTTACAATATTACAGAAGTATAGCGAGTGCCTGAGCGGGTCCTTGTTACAGTATTACAGAAGTATAGCGAGTGTCTGAGCGGGTCCTTGAGACAGTATAACAGAAGTATAGCGAGTGTCTGAGCGGGTCCTTGTTACAGTATTACAGAAGTATAGCGAGTGTCTGAGCGGGTCCTTGTTACAGTATTACAGAAGTATAGCGAGTGTCTGAGCGGGTCCTTGTTACAGTATTACAGAAGTATAGCGAGTGTCTGAGCGGGTCCTTGTTACAGTATTACAGAAGTATAGCGAGTGTCTGAGCGGGTCCTTGTTACAGTATTACAGAAGTATAGCGAGTGTCTGAGCGGGTCCTTGTTACAGTATTACAGAAGAATAGCGAGTGTCTGAGCGGGTCCTTGTTACAGTATTACAGAAGTATAGCGAGTGTCTGAGCGGGTCCTTGTTACAGTATTACAGAAGTATAGCGAGTGTCTGAGCGGGTCCTTGTTACAGTATTACAGAAGTATAGCGAGTGTCTGAGCGGGACCTTGTTACAGTATTACAGAAGTATAGCGAGTGTCTGAGCAGGTCCTTTTTACAGTATTACAGAAGTATAGCGAGTGTCTGAGCGGGTCCCTGTTACAGTATTACAGAAGTATAGCGAGTGTCTGAGCGGGTCCTTGTTACAGTATTACAGAAGTATAGTGAGTGTCTGAGCGGGTCCTTGTTACAGTATTACAGAAGTATAGCGAGTGTCTGAGCGGGTCCTTGTTACAGTATTACAGAAGTATAGCGAGTGTCTGAGCGGGTCCTTGTTACAGTATTACAAAAGTATAGTGAGTGTCTGAGCGGGTCCTTGTTACAGTATTACGGAAGTATAGCGAGTGTCTGAGCGGGTCCTTGTTACAGTATTACAGAACTATAGCGAGTGTCTGAGCGGGTCCTTGTTACAGTATTACAGAAGTATAGCGAGTGTCTGAGCGGGTCCTTGTTACAGTATTACAGAAGTATAGTGAGTGTCTGAGCGGGTCCTTGTTACAGTATTACAGAAGTATAGCGAGTGTCTGAGCGGGTCCTTGTTACAGTATTACAGAAGTATAGCGAGTGTCTGAGCGGGTCCTTGTTACAGTATTACAGAAGTATAGCGAGTGTCTGAGCGGGTCCTTGTTACAGTATTACAGAAGTATAGCGAGTGTCTGAGCGGGTCCTTGTTACAGTATTACAGAAGTATAGCGAGTGTGTGAGCGGGTCCTTGTTACAGTATTACAGAAGTATAGCGAGTGTGTGAGCGGGTCCTTGTTACAGTATTACAGAAGTATAGCGAGTGTCTGCGCGGGTCCTTGTTACAGTATTACAGAAGTATAGCGAGTGTCTGAGCGGGTCCTTGTTACAGTATTACAGAAGAATAGCGAGTGTCTGAGCGGGTCCTTGTTACAGTATTACAGAAGTATAGCGAGTGTCTGAGCGGGTCCTTGTTACAGTATTACAGAAGTATAGCGAGTGTCTGAGCGGGTCCTTGTTACAGTATTACAGAAGTATAGTGAGTGTCTGAGCGGGTCCTTGTTACAGTATTACAGAAGTATAGCGAGTGTCTGAGCGGGTCCTTGTTACAGTATTACAGAAGTATAGCGAGTGTCTGAGCGGGTCCTTGTTACAGTATTACAGAAGTATAGCGAGTGTCTGAGCGGGTCCTTGTTACAGTATTACAGAAGTATAGCGAGTGTCTGAGCGGGTCCTTGTTACAGTATTACAGAAGTATAGTGAGTGTCTGAGCGGGTCCTTGTTACAGTATTACAGAAGTATAGCGAGTGTCTGAGCGGATCCTTGTTAAAGTATTACAGAAGTATAGCGAGTGTCTGAGCGGGTCCTTGTTACAGTATTACAGAAGTATAGCGAGTGTCTGAGCGGGTCCTTGTTACAGTATTACAGAAGTATAGCGAGTGTCTGAGCGGGTCCTTGTTTCAGTATTACAGAAGTATAGCGAGTGTCTGAGCGGGTCCTCGTTACAGTATTACAGAAGTATATCGAGTGTCTGAGCGGGTCCTCGTTACAGTACTACAGAAGTATAGTGAGTGTCTGAGCGGGTCCTTGTTACAGTATTACAGAAGTATAGCGAGTGTCTGAGCGGGTCCTTGTTACAGTATTACAGAAGTATAGCGAGTGTCTGAGCGGGTCCTTGTTACAGTATTACAGAAGTATAGCGAGTGTCTGAGCGGGTCCTTGTTACAGTATTACAGAAGTATAGCGAGTGTCTGAGCGGGTCCTTGTTACATTATTACAGAAGTATAGCGAGTGTCTGAGCGGGTCCTTGTTACAGTATTACAGAAGTATAGTGAGTGTCTGAGCGGGTCCTTGTTACAGTATTACAGAAGTATAGCGAGTGTGTGAGCGGGTCCTTGTTACAGTATTACAGAAGTATAGTGAGTGTCTGAGCGGGTCCTTGTTACAGTATTACAGAAGTATAGTGAGTGTCTGAGCGGGTCCTTGTTACAGTATTACAGAAGTATAGCGAGTGTCTGAGCGGGTCCTTGTTACAGTATTACAGAAGTATAGCGAGTGTCTGAGCGGGTCCTTGTTACAGTATTACAGAAGTATAGCGAGTGTCTGAGCGGGTCCTTGTTACAATATTACAGAAGTATAGCGAGTGCCTGAGCGGGTCCTTGTTACAGTATTACAGAAGTATAGCGAGTGTCTGAGCGGGTCCTTGAGACAGTATAACAGAAGTATAGCGAGTGTCTGAGCGGGTCCTTGTTACAGTATTACAGAAGTATAGCGAGTGTCTGAGCGGGTCCTTGTTACAGTATTACAGAAGTATAGCGAGTGTGTGAGCGGGTCCTTGTTACAGTATTACAGAAGTATAGCGAGTGTCTGAGCGGGTCCTTGTTACAGTATTACAGAAGTATAGCGAGTGTCTGAGCGGGTCCTTGTTACAGTATTACAGAAGTATAGCGAGTGTCTGAGCGGGTCCTTGTTACAGTATTACAGAAGAATAGCGAGTGTCTGAGCGGGTCCTTGTTACAGTATTACAGAAGTATAGCGAGTGTCTGAGCGGGTCCTTGTTACAGTATTACAGAAGTATAGCGAGTGTCTGAGCGGGACCTTGTTACAGTATTACAGAAGTATAGCGAGTGTCTGAGCAGGTCCTTTTTACAGTATTACAGAAGTATAGCGAGTGTCTGAGCGGGTCCCTGTTACAGTATTACAGAAGTATAGCGAGTGTCTGAGCGGGTCCTTGTTACAGTATTACAGAAGTATAGTGAGTGTCTGAGCGGGTCCTTGTTACAGTATTACAGAAGTATAGCGAGTGTCTGAGCGGGTCCTTGTTACAGTATTACAGAAGTATAGCGAGTGTCTGAGCGGGTCCTTGTTACAGTATTACAAAAGTATAGTGAGTGTCTGAGCGGGTCCTTGTTACAGTATTACGGAAGTATAGCGAGTGTCTGAGCGGGTCCTTGTTACAGTATTACAGAAGTATAGTGAGTGTCTGAGCGGGTCCTTGTTACAGTATTACAGAAGTATAGCGAGTGTCTGAGCGGGTCCTTGTTACAGTATTACAGAAGTATAGCGAGTGTCTGAGCGGGTCCTTGTTACAGTATTACAGAAGTATAGCGAGTGTGTGAGCGGGTCCTTGTTACAGTATTACAGAAGTATAGCGAGTGTGTGAGCGGGTCCTTGTTACAGTATTACAGAAGTATAGCGAGTGTCTGCGCGGGTCCTTGTTACAGTATTACAGAAGTATAGCGAGTGTCTGAGCGGGTCCTTGTTACAGTATTACAGAAGAATAGCGAGTGTCTGAGCGGGTCCTTGTTACAGTATTACAGAAGTATAGCGAGTGTCTGAGCGGGTCCTTGTTACAGTATTACAGAAGTATAGCGAGTGTCTGAGCGGGTCCTTGTTACAGTATTACAGAAGTATAGTGAGTGTCTGAGCGGGTCCTTGTTACAGTATTACAGAAGTATAGCGAGTGTCTGAGCGGGACCTTGTTACAGTATTACAGAAGTATAGCGAGTGTCTGAGCGGGTCCTTGTTACAGTATTACAGAAGTATAGCGAGTGTCTGAGCGGGTCCTTGTTACAGTATTACAGAAGTATAGCGAGTGTCTGAGCGGGTCCTTGTTACAGTATTACAGAAGTATAGCGAGTGTCTGAGCGGGGTCCTTGTTACAGTATTACAGAAGTATAGCGAGTGTCTGAGCGGGTCCTTGTTACAGTATTACAAAAGTATAGTGAGTGTCTGAGCGGGTCCTTGTTACAGTATTACGGAAGTATAGCGAGTGTCTGAGCGGGTCCTTGTTACAGTATTACAGAACTATAGCGAGTGTCTGAGCGGGTCCTTGTTACAGTATTACAGAAGTATAGCGAGTGTCTGAGCGGGTCCTTGTTACAGTATTACAGAAGTATAGCGAGTGTCTGAGCGGGTCCTTGTTACAGTATTACAGAAGTATAGTTAGTGTCTGAGCGGGTCCTTGTTACAGTATTACAGAAGTATAGCGAGTGCCTGAGCGGGTCCTTGTTACAGTATTACAGAAGTATAGTGAGTGTCTGCGCGGGTCCTTGTTACAGTATTCTAGAAGTATAGCGAGTGTCTGTGCGGGTCCTTGTTACAGTATTACAGAAGTATAGCGTGTGTCTGAGCGGGTCCTTGTTACAGTATTACAGAAGTATAGCGAGTGTCTGAGCGGGTCCATGTTACAGTATTACAGAAGTATAGTGAGTGTGTGAGCGGGTCCTTGTTACAGTATTACAGAAGTATAGCGAGTGTCTGAGCGGGTCCTTGTTACAGTATTACAGAAGTATAGTGAGTGTCTGAGCGGGTCCTTGTTACAGTATTACAGAAGTATAGTGAGTGTCTGAGCGGGTCCTTGTTACAGTATTACAGAAGTATAGCGAGTGTCTGAGCGGGTCCTTGTTACAGTATTACAGAAGTATAGTGAGTGTCTGAACGGGTCCTTGTTACAGTATTACAGAAGTATAGCGAGTGTCTGAGCGGGTCCTTGTTACAGTATAACAGAAGTATAGCGAGTGTCTGAGCGGGTCCTTGTTAAAGTATTACAGAAGTATAGCGAGTGTCTGAGCGGGTCCTTGTTACAGTATTACAGAAGTATAGCGAGTGTCTGAGCGGGTCCTTGTTACAGTATTACAGAAGTAAAGCGAGTGTGTGAGCGGGTCCTTGTTACAGTATTACAGAAGTATAGCGAGTGTCTGAGCGGGTCCTTGTTACAGTATTACAGAAGTATAGCGAGTGTCTGAGCGGGTACTTTTTACAGTATTACAGAAGTATAGTGAGTGTCTGAGCGGGTCCTTGTTACAGTATTACAGAAGTATAGCGAGTGTCTGAGCGGGTCCTTGTTACAGTATTACGGAAGTATAGCGAGTGTCTGAGCGGGTCCTTGTTACAGTATTACGGAAGTATAGCGAGTGTCTGAGCGGGTCCTTGTTACAGTATTACGGAAGTATAGCGAGTGTCTGAGCGGGTCCTTGTTACAGTATTACAGAAGTATAGCGAGTGTCTGAGCGGGTCCTTGTTACAGTATTACAGAAGAATAGCGAGTGTGTGAGCGGGTCCTTGTTACAGTATTACAGAAGTATAGCGAGTGTCTGAGCGGGTCCTTGTTACAGTATTACAGAAGTATAGTGAGTGTCTGAGCGGGTCCTTGTTACAGTATTACAGTAGTATAGCGAGTGCCTGAGCGGGTCCTTGTTACAGTATTACAGAAGTATAGTGAGTGTCTGTGCGGGTCCTTGTTACAGTATTACAGAAGTATAGCGAGTGTCTGAGTGCGTCCTTGTTACAGTATTACAGAAGTATAGCGAGTGTCTTAGTGGGTCCTTGTTACAGTATTACAGAAGTATAGCGAGTGTCTGAGCGGGTCCTTGTTACAGTATTACAGAAGTATAGCGAGTGTCTGAGCGGGTCCTTGTTACAGTATTACAGAAGTATAGCGAGTATCTGAGTGGGTCCTTGTTACAGTATTACAGAAGTATAGCGAGTGTCTGAGCGGGTCCTTGTTACAGTATTACAGAAGTATAGCGAGTGTCTGAGTGGGTCCTTGTTACAGTATTACAGAAGTATAGCGAGTGTCTGAGCGGGTCCTTGTTACAGTATTACAGAAGTATAGTGAGTGTCTGAGCGGGTCCTTGTTACAGTATTACAGAAGTATAGCGAGTGTCTGAGCGGGTCCTTGTTACAGTATTACAGAAGTATAGCGAGTGTCTGAGCGGGTCCTTGTTACAGTATTACAGAAGTATAGTGAGTGTCTGAGCGGGTCCTTGTTACAGTATTACAGAAGTATAGCGAGTGTCTGAGCGGGTCCTTGTTACAGTATTACAGAAGTATAGCGAGTGTCTGAGCGGGTCCTTGTTACAGTATTACAAAAGTATAGTGAGTGTCTGAGCGGGTCCTTGTTACAGTATTACGGAAGTATAGCGAGTGTCTGAGCGGGTCCTTGTTACAGTATTACAGAAGTATAGCGAGTGTCTGAGCGGGTCCTTGTTACAGTATTACAGAAGAATAGCGAGTGTCTGAGCGGGTCCTTGTTACAGTATTACAGAAGTATAGCGAGTGTCTGAGCGGGTCCTTGTTACAGTATTACAGAAGTATAGTGAGTGTCTGAGCGGGTCCTTGTTACAGTATTACAGAAGTATAGCGAGTGTCTGAGCGGGTCCTTGTTACAGTATTACAGAAGTATAGCGAGTGTCTGAGCGGGTCCTTGTTACAGTATTACAGAAGTATAGCGAGTGTCTGAGCGGGTCCTTGTTACAGTATTACAGAAGTATAGCGAGTGTCTGAGCGGGTCCTTGTTACAGTATTACAGAAGTATAGCGAGTGTGTGAGCGGGTCCTTGTTACAGTATTACAGAAGTATAGCGAGTGTGTGAGCGGGTCCTTGTTACAGTATTACAGAAGTATAGCGAGTGTCTGCGCGGGTCCTTGTTACAGTATTACAGAAGTATAGCGAGTGTCTGAGCGGGTCCTTGTTACAGTATTACAGAAGAATAGCAAGTGTCTGAGCGGGTCCTTGTTACAGTATTACAGAAGTATAGCGAGTGTCTGAGCGGGTCCTTGTTACAGTATTACAGAAGTATAGCGAGTGTCTGAGCGGGTCCTTGTTACAGTATTACAGAAGTATAGTGAATGTCTGAGCGGGTCCTTGTTACAGTATTACAGAAGTATAGCGAGTGTCTGAGCGGGACCTTGTTACAGTATTACAGAAGTATAGCGAGTGTCTGAGCGGGTCCTTGTTACAGTATTACAGAAGTATAGCGAGTGTCTGAGCGGGTCCTTGTTACAGTATTACAGAAGTATAGCGAGTGTCTGAGCGGGTCCTTGTTACAGTATTACAGAAGTATAGCGAGTGTCTGAGCGGGTCCTTGTTACAGTATTACAGAAGTATAGCGAGTGTCTGAGCGGGTCCTTGTTACAGTATTACAAAAGTATAGTGAGTGTCTGAGCGGGTCCTTGTTACAGTATTACGGAAGTATAGCGAGTGTCTGAGCGGGTCCTTGTTACAGTATTACAGAACTATAGCGAGTGTCTGAGCGGGTCCTTGTTACAGTATTACAGAAGTATAGCGAGTGTCTGAGCGGGTCCTTGTTACAGTATTACAGAAGTATAGCGAGTGTCTGAGCGGGTCCTTGTTACAGTATTACAGAAGTATAGTTAGTGTCTGAGCGGGTCCTTGTTACAGTATTACAGAAGTATAGCGAGTGCCTGAGCGGGTCCTTGTTACAGTATTACAGAAGTATAGTGAGTGTCTGCGCGGGTCCTTGTTACAGTATTCTAGAAGTATAGCGAGTGTCTGTGCGGGTCCTTGTTACAGTATTACAGAAGTATAGCGAGTGTTTGAGCGGGTCCTTGTTACAGTATTACAGAAGTATAGCGAGTGTCTGAGCGGGTCCATGTTACAGTATTACAGAAGTATAGTGAGTGTGTGAGCGGGTCCTTGTTACAGTATTACAGAAGTATAGCGAGTGTCTGAGCGGGTCCTTGTTACAGTATTACAGAAGTATAGTGAGTGTCTGAGCGGGTCCTTGTTACAGTATTACAGAAGTATAGCGAGTGTCTGAGCGGCTCCTTGTTACAGTATTACAGAAGTATAGCGAGTGTCTGAGCGGGTCCTTGTTACAGTATTACAGAAGTATAGTGAGTGTCTGAACGGGTCCTTGTTACAGTATTACAGAAGTATAGCGAGTGTCTGAGCGGGTCCTTGTTACAGTATAACAGAAGTATAGCGAGTGTCTGAGCGGGTCCTTGTTACAGTATTACAGAAGTATAGCGAGTGTCTGAGCGGGTCCTTGTTACAGTATTACAGAAGTATAGCGAGTGTCTGAGCGGGTCCTTGTTACAGTATTACAGAAGTAAAGCGAGTGTGTGAGCGGGTCCTTGTTACAGTATTACAGAAGTATAGCGAGTGTCTGAGCGTGTCCTTGTTACAGTATTACAGAAGTATAGCGAGTGTCTGAGCGGGTACTTTTTACAGTATTACAGAAGTATAGTGAGTGTCTGAGCGGGTCCTTGTTACAGTATTACAGAAGTATAGCGAGTGTCTGAGCGGGTCCTTGTTACAGTATTACAGAAGTATAGTGAGTGTCTGAGCGGGTCCGTGTTACAGTATTACAGAAGTATAGCGCGTGTCTGAGTGGGTCCTTGTTACAGTATTACAGAAGTATAGCGAGTGTCTGAGCGGGTCCTTGTTACAGTATTACAGAAGTATAGCGAGTGTCTGAGCGGGTCCTTGTTACAGTATTACAGAAGAATAGCGAGTGTGTGAGCGGGTCCTTGTTACAGTATTACAGAAGTATAGCGAGTGTCTGAGCGGGTCCTTGTTACAGTATTACAGAAGTATAGTGAGTGTCTGAGCGGGTCCTTGTTACAGTATTACAGAAGTATAGTGAGTGTCTGTACGGGTCCTTGTTACAGTATTACAGAAGTATAGCGAGTGTCTGAGCGGGTCCTTGTTACAATATTACAGAAGTATAGCGAGTGTCTGAGCGGGTCCTTGTTACAGTATTACAGAAGTATAGGGAGTGTCTGAGCGGGTCCTTGTTACAGTATTACAGAAGTATAGTGAGTGTCTGAGCGGGTCCTTGTTACATTATTACAGAAGTATAGCGAGTGTGTGAGCGGGTACTTGTTACAGTATTACAGAAGTATAGCGAGTGTCTGAGCGGGTCCTTGTTACAGTATTACAGAAGTATAGTGAGTGTCTGAGCGGGTCCTTGTTACAGTATTACAGAAGTATAGCGAGTGTCTGAGCGGGTCCTTGTTACAGTATTACAGAAGTATAGCAAGTGTCTGAGCGGGTCCTTGTTACAGTATTACAGAAGTATAGCGAGTGTCTGAACGGGTCCTTGTTACAGTATTACAGAAGTATAGCGAGTGTCTGAGCGGGTCCTTGTTACAGTATAACAGAAGTATAGCGAGTGTCTGAGCGGGTCCTTGTTACAGTATTACAGAAGTATAGCGAGTGTCTGAGCGGGTCCTTGTTACAGTATTACAGAAGTATAGCGAGTGTCTGAGCGGGTCCTTGTTACAGTATTACAGAAGTAAAGCGAGTGTGTGAGCGGGTCCTTGTTACAGTATTACAGAAGTATAGCGAGTGTCTGAGCGGGTCCTTGTTACAGTATTACAGAAGTATAGCGAGTGTCTGAGCGGGTACTTTTTACAGTATTACAGAAGTATAGTGAGTGTCTGAGCGGGTCCTTGTTACAGTATTACAGAAGTATAGCGAGTGTCTGAGCGGGTCCTTGTTACAGTATTACGGAAGAATAGCGAGTGTCTGAGCGGGTCCTTGTTACAGTATTACGGAAGTATAGCGAGTGTCTGAGCGGGTCCTTGTTACAGTATTACGGAAGTATAGCGAGTGTCTGAGCGGGTCCTTGTTACAGTATTACAGAAGTATAGCGAGTGTCTGAGCGGGTCCTTGTTACAGTATTACAGAAGAATAGCGAGTGTGTGAGCGGGTCCTTGTTACAGTATTACAGAAGTATAGCGAGTGTCTGAGCGGGTCCTTGTTACAGTATTACAGAAGTATAGTGAGTGTCTGAGCGGGTCCTTGTTACATTATTACAGAAGTATAGCGAGTGTGTGAGCGGGTACTTGTTACAGTATTACAGAAGTATAGCGAGTGTCTGAGCGGGTCCTTGTTACAGTATTACAGAAGTATAGTGAGTGTCTGAGCGGGTCCTTGTTACAGTATTACAGAAGTATAGCGAGTGTCTGAGCGGGTCCTTGTTACAGTATTACAGAAGTATAGCAAGTGTCTGAGCGGGTCCTTGTTACAGTATTACAGAAGTATAGCGAGTGTCTGAACGGGTCCTTGTTACAGTATTACAGAAGTATAGCGAGTGTCTGAGCGGGTCCTTGTTACAGTATAACAGAAGTATAGCGAGTGTCTGAGCGGGTCCTTGTTACAGTATTACAGAAGTATAGCGAGTGTCTGAGCGGGTCCTTGTTACAGTATTACAGAAGTATAGCGAGTGTCTGAGCGGGTCCTTGTTACAGTATTACAGAAGTAAAGCGAGTGTGTGAGCGGGTCCTTGTTACAGTATTACAGAAGTATAGCGAGTGTCTGAGCGGGTCCTTGTTACAGTATTACAGAAGTATAGCGAGTGTCTGAGCGGGTACTTTTTACAGTATTACAGAAGTATAGTGAGTGTCTGAGCGGGTCCTTGTTACAGTATTACAGAAGTATAGCGAGTGTCTGAGCGGGTCCTTGTTACAGTATTACGGAAGAATAGCGAGTGTCTGAGCGGGTCCTTGTTACAGTATTACGGAAGTATAGCGAGTGTCTGAGCGGGTCCTTGTTACAGTATTACGGAAGTATAGCGAGTGTCTGAGCGGGTCCTTGTTACAGTATTACAGAAGTATAGCGAGTGTCTGAGCGGGTCCTTGTTACAGTATTACAGAAGAATAGCGAGTGTGTGAGCGGGTCCTTGTTACAGTATTACAGAAGTATAGCGAGTGTCTGAGCGGGTCCTTGTTACAGTATTACAGAAGTATAGTGAGTGTCTGTGCGGGTCCTTGTTACAGTATTACAGAAGTATAGCGAGTGTCTGAGCGGGTCCTTGTTACAGTATTACAGAAGTATAGGGAGTGTCTGAGCGGGTCCTTGTTACAGTATTACAGAAGATTAGCGAGTGTCTGAGCGGGTCCTTGTTACAGTATTACAGAAGTATAGCGAGTGTCTGAGCGGGTACTTTTTACAGTATTACAGAAGTATAGCGAGTATCTGAGCGGGTCCTTGTTACAGTATTACAGAAGTATAGCGAGTGTCTGAGCGGGTCCTTGTTACAGTATTACAGAAGTATAGCGAGTGTCTGAGCGGGTCCTTGTTACAGTATTACAGAAGTATAGGGAGTGTCTGAGCGGGTCCTTGTTACAGTATTACAGAAGATTAGCGAGTGTCTGAGCGGGTCCTTGTTACAGTATTACAGAAGTATAGCGAGTGTCTGAGCGGGTACTTTTTACAGTATTACAGAAGTATAGTGAGTGTCTGAGCGGGTCCTTGTTACAGTATTACAGAAGTATAGCGAGTGTCTGAGCGGGTCCTTGTTACAGTATTACAGAAGTATAGCGAGTGTCTGAGCGGGTCCTTGTTACAATATTACAGAAGTATAGCGAGTGTCTGAGCGGGTCCTTGTTACAGTATTACAGAAGTATAGGGAGTGTCTGAGCGGGTCCTTGTTACAGTATTACAGAAGTATAGTGAGTGTCTGAGCGGGTCCTTGTTACATTATTACAGAAGTATAGCGAGTGTGTGAGCGGGTACTTGTTACAGTATTACAGAAGTATAGCGAGTGTCTGAGCGGGTCCTTGTTACAGTATTACAGAAGTATAGCGAGTGTCTGAACGGTTCCTTGTTACAGTATTACAGAAGTATAGTGAGTGTCTGAGTGGGTCCTTGTTACAGTATTACAGAAGTATAGCGAGTGTCTGAGCGGGTCCTTGTTACAGTATTACAGAAGTATAGCGCGTGTCTGAGCGGGTCCTTGTTACAGTATTACAGAAGTATAGCGAGTGTCTGCGCGGGACCTTGTTACAGTATTACAGAAGTATAGCGAGTGTCTGAGCGGGTCCGTGTTACAGTATTACAGAAGTATAGTGAGTGTCTGAGCGGGTCCTTGTTACAGTATTACAGAAGTATAGTGAGTGTCTGAGCGGGTCCTTGTTACAGTATTACAGAAGTATAGCGAGTGTCTGAGCGGGTCCTTGTTACAGTATTACAGAAGTATAGTGAGTGTCTGAGCGGGTCCTTGTTACAGTATTACAGAAGTATAGCGAGTGTCTGCGCGGGACCTTGTTACAGTATTACAGAAGTATAGTGAGTGTCTGAGCGGGTCCTTGTTACAGTATTACAGAAGTATAGCGAGTGTGTGAGCGGGTCCTTGTTACAGTATTACAGAAGTATAGTGAGTGTCTGAGCGGGTCCTTGTTACAGTATTACAGAAGTATAGCGAGTGTCTGAGCGGGTCCTTGTTACAGTATTACAGAAGTATAGCGAGTGTCTGAGCGGGTCCTTGTTACAGTATTACAGAAGTATAGTGAGTGTCTGAGCGGGTCCTTGTTACAGTATTACAGAAGTACAGCGAGTGTCTGAGCGGGTCCTTGTTACAGTATTACAGAAGTATAGCGAGTGTCTGAGCGGGTCCTTGTTACAGTATTACAGAAGTATAGTGAGTGTCTGAGCGGGTCCTTGTTACAGTATTACGGAAGTATAGTGAGTGTCTGAGCGGGTCCTTGTTACAGTATTACAGAAGTATAGTGAGTGTCTGAGCGGGTCCTTGTTACAGTATTACAGAAGTATAGCGAGTGTCTGAGCGGGTCCTTGTTACAGTATTACAGAAGTATAGCGAGTGTCTGAGCGGGTCCTTGTTACAGTATTACAGAAGTATAGTGAGTGTCTGAGCGGGTCCTTGTTACAATATTACAGAAGTATAGCGAGTGTCTGAGCGGGTCCGTGTTACAGTATTACAGAAGTATAGCGAGTGTCTGAGCCGGTCCTTGTTACAGTATTACAGAAGTATAGTGAGTGTCTGAGCGGGTCCTTGTTACAATATTACAGAAGTATAGCGAGTGTCTGAGCGGGTCCGTGTTACAGTATTACAGAAGTATAGCAAGTGTCTGAGCGGGTCCTTGTTACAGTATTACAGAAGTATAGCGAGTGTCTGAGCGGGTCCTTGTTACAGTATTACAGAAGTATAGTGAGTGTCTGAGCGGGTCCTTGTTACAGTATTACAGAAGTATAGCGAGTGTCTGAGCGGGTCCTTGTTACAGTATTACAGAAGTATAGCGAGTGTCTGAGCGGGTCCTTGTTACAGTATTACAGAAGTATAGCAAGTGTCTGAGCGGGTCCTTGTTACAGTATTACAGAAGTAAAGCGAGTGTGTGAGCGGGTCCTTGTTACAGTATTACAGAAGTATAGCGAGTGTCTGAGCGGGTCCTTGTTACAGTATTACAGAAGTATAGCGAGTGTCTGAGCGGGTCCTTGTTACAGTATTACAGAAGTATAGTGAGTGTCTGAGCGGGTCCTTGTTACAGTATTACGGAAGTATAGCGAGTGTCTGAGCGGGTCCTTGTTACAGTATTACGGAAGTATAGCGAGTGTCTGAGCGGGTCCTTGTTACAGTATTACGGAAGAATAGCGAGTGTCTGAGCGGGTCCTTGTTACAGTATTACGGAAGTATAGCGAGTGTCTGAGCGGGTCCTTGTTACAGTATTACGGAAGTATAGCGAGTGTCTGAGCGGGTCCTTGTTACAGTATTACAGAAGTATAGCGAGTGTCTGAGCGGGTCCTTGTTACAGTATTACAGAAGAATAGCGAGTGTGTGAGCGGGTCCTTGTTACAGTATTACAGAAGTATAGCGAGTGTCTGAGCGGGTCCTTGTTACAGTATTACAGAAGTATAGCGAGTGTCTGAGCGGGTACTTTTTACAGTATTACAGAAGTATAGTGAGTGTCTGAGCGGGTCCTTGTTACAGTATTACAGAAGTATAGCGAGTGTCTGAGCGGGTCCTTGTTACAGTATTACAGAAGTATAGCGAGTGTCTGAGCGGGTCCTTGTTACAATATTACAGAAGTATAGCGAGTGTCTGAGCGGGTCCTTGTTACAGTATTACAGAAGTATAGGGAGTGTCTGAGCGGGTCCTTGTTACAGTATTACAGAAGTATAGTGAGTGTCTGAGCGGGTCCTTGTTACATTATTACAGAAGTATAGCGAGTGTGTGAGCGGGTACTTGTTACAGTATTACAGAAGTATAGCGAGTGTCTGAGCGGGTCCTTGTTACAGTATTACAGAAGTATAGCGAGTGTCTGAGCGGGTCCTTGTTACAGTATTACAGAAGTATAGCGAGTGTCTGAGCGGGTCCTTGTTACAGTATTACAGAAGTATAGCGCGTGTCTGAGCGGGTCCTTGTTACAGTATTACAGAAGTATAGCGAGTGTCTGCGCGGGACCTTGTTACAGTATTACAGAAGTATAGCGAGTGTCTGAGCGGGTCCGTGTTACAGTATTACAGAAGTATAGTGAGTGTCTGAGCGGGTCCTTGTTACAGTATTACAGAAGTATAGTGAGTGTCTGAGCGGGTCCTTGTTACAGTATTACAGAAGTATAGCGAGTGTCTGAGCGGGTCCTTGTTACAGTATTACAGAAGTATAGTGAGTGTCTGAGCGGGTCCTTGTTACAGTATTACAGAAGTATAGTGAGTGTCTGAGCGGGTCCTTGTTACAGTATTACAGAAGTATAGCGAGTGTCTGAGCGGGTCCTTGTTACAGTATTACAGAAGTATAGCGAGTGTCTGAGCGGGTCCTTGTTACAGTATTACAGAAGTATAGCGAGTGTCTGCGCGGGACCTTGTTACAGTATTACAGAAGTATAGTGAGTGTCTGAGCGGGTCCTTGTTACAGTATTACAGAAGTATAGCGAGTGTGTGAGCGGGTCCTTGTTACAGTATTACAGAAGTATAGTGAGTGTCTGAGCGGGTCCTTGTTACAGTATTACAGAAGTATAGCGAGTGTCTGAGCGGGTCCTTGTTACAGTATTACAGAAGTATAGCGAGTGTCTGAGCGGGTCCTTGTTACAGTATTACAGAAGTATAGCGAGTGTCTGAGCGGGTCCTTGTTACAGTATTACAGAAGTATAGTGAGTGTCTGAGCGGGTCCTTGTTACAGTATTACAGAAGTATAGCGAGTGTCTGAGCGGGTCCTTGTTACAGTATTACAGAAGTATAGTGAGTGTCTGAGCGGGTCCTTGTTACAATATTACAGAAGTATAGCGAGTGTCTGAGCGGGTCCGTGTTACAGTATTACAGAAGTATAGCGAGTGTCTGAGCCGGTCCTTGTTACAGTATTACAGAAGTATAGTGAGTGTCTGAGCGGGTCCTTGTTACAATATTACAGAAGTATAGCGAGTGTCTGAGCGGGTCCTTGTTACAGTATTACAGAAGTATAGCAAGTGTCTGAGCGGGTCCTTGTTACAGTATTACAGAAGTATAGCGAGTGTCTGAGCGGGTCCTTGTTACAGTATTACAGAAGTATAGGGAGTGTCTGAGCGGGTCCTTGTTACAATATTACAGAAGTATAGCGAGTGTCTGAGCGGGTCCTTGTTACAGTATTACAGAAGTATAGCGAGTGTCTGAGCGGGTCCTTGTTACAGTATTACAGAAGTATAGCGAGTGTCTGAGCGGGTCCGTGTTACAGTATTACAGAAGTATAGCGAGTGTCTGAGCGGGTCCTTGTTACAGTATTACAGAAGTATAGTGAGTGTCTGAGCGGGTCCTTGTTACAGTATTACGAAAGTATAGTGAGTGTCTGAGCGGGTCCTTGTTACAGTATTACAGAAGTATAGTGAGTGTCTGAGCGGGTCCTTGTTACAGTATTACAGAAGTATAGCGAGTGTCTGAGCGGGTCCTTGTTACAGTATTACAGAAGTATAGCGAGTGTCTGAGCGGGTCCTTGTTACAGTATTACAGAAGTATAGTGAGTGTCTGAGCGGGTCCTTGTTACAGTATTACAGAAGTATAGTGAGTGTCTGAGCGGGTCCTTGTTACAGTATTACAGAAGTATAGCAAGTGTCTGAGCGGGTCCTTGTTACAGTATTACAGAAGTATAGCGAGTGTCTGAGCGGGTCCTTGTTACAGTATTACAGAAGTATAGGGAGTGTCTGAGCGGGTCCTTGTTACAATATTACAGAAGTATAGCGAGTGTCTGAGCGGGTCCTTGTTACAGTATTACAGAAGTATAGCGAGTGTCTGAGCGGGTCCTTGTTACAGTATTACAGAAGTATAGCGAGTGTCTGAGCGGGTCCGTGTTACAGTATTACAGAAGTACAGCGAGTGTCTGAGCGGGTCCTTGTTACAGTATTACAGAAGTATAGCGAGTGTCTGAGCGGGTCCTTGTTACAGTATTACAGAAGTATAGTGAGTGTCTGAGCGGGTCCTTGTTACAGTATTACGGAAGTATAGTGAGTGTCTGAGCGGGTCCTTGTTACAGTATTACAGAAGTATAGCAAGTGTCTGAGCGGGTCCTTGTTACAGTATTACAGAAGTATAGCGAGTGTCTGAGCGGGTCCTTGTTACAGTATTACAGAAGTATAGGGAGTGTCTGAGCGGGTCCTTGTTACAATATTACAGAAGTATAGCGAGTGTCTGAGCGGGTCCTTGTTACAGTATTACAGAAGTATAGCGAGTGTCTGAGCGGGTCCTTGTTACAGTATTACAGAAGTATAGCGAGTGTCTGAGCGGGTCCTTGTTACAGTATTACAGAAGTATAGCGAGTGTCTGAGCGGGTCCGTGTTACAGTATTACAGAAGTACAGCGAGTGTCTGAGCGGGTCCTTGTTACAGTATTACAGAAGTATAGCGAGTGTCTGAGCGGGTCCTTGTTACAGTATTACAGAAGTATAGTGAGTGTCTGAGCGGGTCCTTGTTACAGTATTACGGAAGTATAGTGAGTGTCTGAGCGGGTCCTTGTTACAGTATTACAGAAGTATAGTGAGTGTCTGAGCGGGTCCTTGTTACAGTATTACAGAAGTATAGCGAGTGTCTGAGCGGGTCCTTGTTACAGTATTACAGAAGTATAGCGAGTGTCTGAGCGGGTCCTTGTTACAGTATTACAGAAGTATAGTGAGTGTCTGAGCGGGTCCTTGTTACAATATTACAGAAGTATAGCGAGTGTCTGAGCGGGTCCGTGTTACAGTATTACAGAAGTATAGCGAGTGTCTGAGCCGGTCCTTGTTACAGTATTACAGAAGTATAGTGAGTGTCTGAGCGGGTCCTTGTTACAATATTACAGAAGTATAGCGAGTGTCTGAGCGGGTCCGTGTTACAGTATTACAGAAGTATAGCAAGTGTCTGAGCGGGTCCTTGTTACAGTATTACAGAAGTATAGCGAGTGTCTGAGCGGGTCCTTGTTACAGTATTACAGAAGTATAGGGAGTGTCTGAGCGGGTCCTTGTTACAATATTACAGAAGTATAGCGAGTGTCTGAGCGGGTCCTTGTTACAGTATTACAGAAGTATAGCGAGTGTCTGAGCGGGTCCTTGTTACAGTATTACAGAAGTATAGCAAGTGTCTGAGCGGGTCCTTGTTACAGTATTACAGAAGTAAAGCGAGTGTGTGAGCGGGTCCTTGTTACAGTATTACAGAAGTATAGCGAGTGTCTGAGCGGGTCCTTGTTACAGTATTACAGAAGTATAGCGAGTGTCTGAGCGGGTCCTTGTTACAGTATTACAGAAGTATAGTGAGTGTCTGAGCGGGTCCTTGTTACAGTATTACGGAAGTATAGCGAGTGTCTGAGCGGGTCCTTGTTACAGTATTACGGAAGTATAGCGAGTGTCTGAGCGGGTCCTTGTTACAGTATTACGGAAGAATAGCGAGTGTCTGAGCGGGTCCTTGTTACAGTATTACGGAAGTATAGCGAGTGTCTGAGCGGGTCCTTGTTACAGTATTACGGAAGTATAGCGAGTGTCTGAGCGGGTCCTTGTTACAGTATTACAGAAGTATAGCGAGTGTCTGAGCGGGTCCTTGTTACAGTATTACAGAAGAATAGCGAGTGTGTGAGCGGGTCCTTGTTACAGTATTACAGAAGTATAGCGAGTGTCTGAGCGGGTCCTTGTTACAGTATTACAGAAGTATAGCGAGTGTCTGAGCGGGTACTTTTTACAGTATTACAGAAGTATAGTGAGTGTCTGAGCGGGTCCTTGTTACAGTATTACAGAAGTATAGCGAGTGTCTGAGCGGGTCCTTGTTACAGTATTACAGAAGTATAGCGAGTGTCTGAGCGGGTCCTTGTTACAATATTACAGAAGTATAGCGAGTGTCTGAGCGGGTCCTTGTTACAGTATTACAGAAGTATAGGGAGTGTCTGAGCGGGTCCTTGTTACAGTATTACAGAAGTATAGTGAGTGTCTGAGCGGGTCCTTGTTACATTATTACAGAAGTATAGCGAGTGTGTGAGCGGGTACTTGTTACAGTATTACAGAAGTATAGCGAGTGTCTGAGCGGGTCCTTGTTACAGTATTACAGAAGTATAGCGAGTGTCTGAGCGGGTCCTTGTTACAGTATTACAGAAGTATAGCGAGTGTCTGAGCGGGTCCTTGTTACAGTATTACAGAAGTATAGCGCGTGTCTGAGCGGGTCCTTGTTACAGTATTACAGAAGTATAGCGAGTGTCTGAGCGGGTCCTTGTTACAATATTACAGAAGTATAGCGAGTGTCTGAGCGGGTCCTTGTTACAGTATTACAGAAGTATAGCGAGTGTCTGCGCGGGACCTTGTTACAGTATTACAGAAGTATAGCGAGTGTCTGAGCGGGTCCGTGTTACAGTATTACAGAAGTATAGTGAGTGTCTGAGCGGGTCCTTGTTACAGTATTACAGAAGTATAGTGAGTGTCTGAGCGGGTCCTTGTTACAGTATTACAGAAGTATAGCGAGTGTCTGAGCGGGTCCTTGTTACAGTATTACAGAAGTATAGTGAGTGTCTGAGCGGGTCCTTGTTACAGTATTACAGAAGTATAGTGAGTGTCTGAGCGGGTCCTTGTTACAGTATTACAGAAGTATAGCGAGTGTCTGAGCGGGTCCTTGTTACAGTATTACAGAAGTATAGCGAGTGTCTGAGCGGGTCCTTGTTACAGTATTACAGAAGTATAGCGAGTGTCTGAGCGGGTCCTTGTTACAGTATTACAGAAGTATAGCGAGTGTCTGCGCGGGACCTTGTTACAGTATTACAGAAGTATAGTGAGTGTCTGAGCGGGTCCTTGTTACAGTATTACAGAAGTATAGCGAGTGTGTGAGCGGGTCCTTGTTACAGTATTACAGAAGTATAGTGAGTGTCTGAGCGGGTCCTTGTTACAGTATTACAGAAGTATAGCGAGTGTCTGAGCGGGTCCTTGTTACAGTATTACAGAAGTATAGCGAGTGTCTGAGCGGGTCCTTGTTACAGTATTACAGAAGTATAGCGAGTGTCTGAGCGGGTCCTTGTTACAGTATTACAGAAGTATAGTGAGTGTCTGAGCGGGTCCTTGTTACAGTATTACAGAAGTATAGCGAGTGTCTGAGCGGGTCCTTGTTACAGTATTACAGAAGTATAGTGAGTGTCTGAGCGGGTCCTTGTTACAATATTACAGAAGTATAGCGAGTGTCTGAGCGGGTCCGTGTTACAGTATTACAGAAGTATAGCGAGTGTCTGAGCCGGTCCTTGTTACAGTATTACAGAAGTATAGTGAGTGTCTGAGCGGGTCCTTGTTACAATATTACAGAAGTATAGCGAGTGTCTGAGCGGGTCCTTGTTACAGTATTACAGAAGTATAGCAAGTGTCTGAGCGGGTCCTTGTTACAGTATTACAGAAGTATAGCGAGTGTCTGAGCGGGTCCTTGTTACAGTATTACAGAAGTATAGGGAGTGTCTGAGCGGGTCCTTGTTACAATATTACAGAAGTATAGCGAGTGTCTGAGCGGGTCCTTGTTACAGTATTACAGAAGTATAGCGAGTGTCTGAGCGGGTCCGTGTTACAGTATTACAGAAGTATAGCAAGTGTCTGAGCGGGTCCTTGTTACAGTATTACAGAAGTATAGCGAGTGTCTGAGCGGGTCCTTGTTACAGTATTACAGAAGTATAGGGAGTGTCTGAGCGGGTCCTTGTTACAATATTACAGAAGTATAGCGAGTGTCTGAGCGGGTCCTTGTTACAGTATTACAGAAGTATAGCGAGTGTCTGAGCGGGTCCTTGTTACAGTATTACAGAAGTATAGCAAGTGTCTGAGCGGGTCCTTGTTACAGTATTACAGAAGTAAAGCGAGTGTGTGAGCGGGTCCTTGTTACAGTATTACAGAAGTATAGCGAGTGTCTGAGCGGGTCCTTGTTACAGTATTACAGAAGTATAGCGAGTGTCTGAGCGGGTCCTTGTTACAGTATTACAGAAGTATAGTGAGTGTCTGAGCGGGTCCTTGTTACAGTATTACGGAAGTATAGCGAGTGTCTGAGCGGGTCCTTGTTACAGTATTACGGAAGTATAGCGAGTGTCTGAGCGGGTCCTTGTTACAGTATTACGGAAGAATAGCGAGTGTCTGAGCGGGTCCTTGTTACAGTATTACGGAAGTATAGCGAGTGTCTGAGCGGGTCCTTGTTACAGTATTACGGAAGTATAGCGAGTGTCTGAGCGGGTCCTTGTTACAGTATTACAGAAGTATAGCGAGTGTCTGAGCGGGTCCTTGTTACAGTATTACAGAAGAATAGCGAGTGTGTGAGCGGGTCCTTGTTACAGTATTACAGAAGTATAGCGAGTGTCTGAGCGGGTCCTTGTTACAGTATTACAGAAGTATAGTGAGTGTCTGAGCGGGTCCTTGTTACAGTATTACAGTAGTATAGCGAGTGCCTGAGCGGGTCCTTGTTACAGTATTACAGAAGTATAGTGAGTGTCTGTGCGGGTCCTTGTTACAGTATTACAGAAGTATAGCGAGTGTCTGAGTGCGTCCTTGTTACAGTATTACAGAAGTATAGCGAGTGTCTTAGTGGGTCCTTGTTACAGTATTACAGAAGTATAGCGAGTGTCTGAGCGGGTCCTTGTTACAGTATTACAGAAGTATAGCGAGTGTCTGAGCGGGTCCTTGTTACAGTATTACAGAAGTATAGCGAGTGTCTGAGTGGGTCCTTGTTACAGTATTACAGAAGTATAGCGAGTGTCTGAGCGGGTCCTTGTTACAGTATTACAGAAGTATAGCGAGTGTCTGAGTGAGTCCTTGTTACAGTATTACAGAAGTATAGCGAGTGTCTGAGCGGGTCCTTGTTACAGTATTACAGAAGTATAGTGAGTGTCTGAGCGGGTCCTTGTTACAGTATTACGGAAGTATAGCGAGTGTCTGAGCGGGTCCTTGTTACAGTATTACGGAAGTATAGCGAGTGTCTGAGCGGGTCCTTGTTACAGTATTACGGAAGAATAGCGAGTGTCTGAGCGGGTCCTTGTTACAGTATTACGGAAGTATAGCGAGTGTCTGAGCGGGTCCTTGTTACAGTATTACGGAAGTATAGCGAGTGTCTGAGCGGGTCCTTGTTACAGTATTACAGAAGTATAGCGAGTGTCTGAGCGGGTCCTTGTTACAGTATTACAGAAGAATAGCGAGTGTGTGAGCGGGTCCTTGTTACAGTATTACAGAAGTATAGCGAGTGTCTGAGCGGGTCCTTGTTACAGTATTACAGAAGTATAGTGAGTGTCTGAGCGGGTCCTTGTTACAGTATTACAGTAGTATAGCGAGTGCCTGAGCGGGTCCTTGTTACAGTATTACAGAAGTATAGTGAGTGTCTGTGCGGGTCCTTGTTACAGTATTACAGAAGTATAGCGAGTGTCTGAGTGCGTCCTTGTTACAGTATTACAGAAGTATAGCGAGTGTCTTAGTGGGTCCTTGTTACAGTATTACAGAAGTATAGCGAGTGTCTGAGCGGGTCCTTGTTACAGTATTACAGAAGTATAGCGAGTGTCTGAGCGGGTCCTTGTTACAGTATTACAGAAGTATAGCGAGTGTCTGAGTGGGTCCTTGTTACAGTATTACAGAAGTATAGCGAGTGTCTGAGCGGGTCCTTGTTACAGTATTACAGAAGTATAGCGAGTGTCTGAGTGAGTCCTTGTTACAGTATTACAGAAGTATAGCGAGTGTCTGAGCGGGTCCTTGTTACAGTATTACAGAAGTATAGTGAGTGTCTGAGCGGGTCCTTGTTACAGTATTACAGAAGTATAGCGAGTGTCTGAGCGGGTCCTTGTTACAGTATTACAGAAGTATAGTGAGTGTCTGAGCGGGTCCTTGTTACAGTATTACAGAAGTATAGCGAGTGTCTGAGCGGGTCCTTGTTACTGTATTACAGAAGTATAACGAGTGTCTGAGCGGGTCCTTGTTACAGTATTACAGAAGTATAGTGAGTGTCTGAACGGGTCCTTGTTACAGTATTACAGAAGTATAGTGAGTGTGTGAGCGGGTCCTTGTTACAGTATTACAGAAGTATAGCGAGTGTCTGAGCGGGTCCTTGTTACAGTATTACAGAAGTATAGTGAGTGTCTGAACGGGTCCTTGTTACAGTATTACAGAAGTATAGTGAGTGTGTGAGCGGGTCCTTGTTACAGTATTACAGAAGTATAGCGAGTGTCTGAGCGGGTCCTTGCTACAGTATTACAGAAGTATAGCGAGTGTCTGAACGGTTCCTTGTTACAGTATTACAGAAGTATAGTGAGTGTCTGAGCGGGTCCTTGTTACAGTATTACAGAAGTATAGCGAGTGTCTGAGCGGGTCCTTGTTACAGTATTACAGAAGTATAGCGAGTGTCTGAGCGGGTCCTTGTTACAGTATTATAGAATATAGCGAGTGTCTGAGCGGGTCCTTGTTACAGTATTACAGAAGTATAGTGAGTGTCTGAGCGGGTCCTTGTTACAGTATTATAGAATATAGCGAGTGTGTGAGCGGGTCCTTGTTACAGTATTACAGAAGTATAGCGAGTGTCTGAGCGGGTCCTTGTTACAGTATTACAGAAGTATAGCGAGTGTCTGAGCGGGTCCTTGTTACAGTATTACAGAAGTATAGCGAGTGTCTCAGCGGGTCCGTGTTACAGTATTACAGAAGTATAGTGAGTGTGTGAGCGGGTCCTTGTTACAGTATTACAGAAGAATAGCGAGTGTCTGAGCGGGTCCTTGTTACAGTATTACAGAAGTATAGCGAGTGTCTGAGCGGGTCCTTGTTACAGTATTACAGAAGTATAGTGAGTGTCTGAGCGGGTCCTTGTTACAGTATTACAGAAGTATAGCGAGTGTCTGAGCGGGTCCTTGTTACAGTATTACAGAAGTATAGCGAGTGTCTGAGCGGGTCCTTGTTACAGTATTACAGAAGTATAGTTAGTGTCTGAGCAGGTCCTTGTTACAGTATTACAGAAGTATAGCGAGTGTCTGAGCGGGTCCTTGTTACAGTATTACAGAAGTATAGTGAGTGTCTGAGCGGGTCCTTGTTACAGTATTACAGAAGTATAGTGAGTGTCTGAGCGGGTCCTTGTTACAGTATTACAGAAGTATAGCGAGTATCTGAGCGGGTCCTTGTTACAGTATTACAGAAGTATAGCGAGTGTCTGAGCGGGTCCTTGTTACATTATTACAGAAGTATAGCGAGTATCTGAGCGGGTCCTTGTTACAGTATTACAGAAGTATAGCGAGTGTCTGAGCGGGTCCTTGTTACATTATTACAGAAGTATAGCGAGTATCTGAGCGGGTCCTTGTTACAGTATTACAGAAGTATAGCGAGTGTCTGAGCGGGTCCTTGTTACAGTATTATAGAAGTATAGCGAGTGTCTGAGCGGGTCCTTGTTACAGTATTACAGAAGTATAGCGAGTATCTGAGCGGGTCCTTGTTACAGTATTACAGAAGTATAGCGAGTGTCTGAGCGGGTCCTTGTTACAGTATTACAGAAGTATAGCGAGTGTCTGAGCGGGTCCTTGTTACATTATTACAGAAGTATAGCGAGTGTCTGAGCGGGTCCTTGTTACAGTATTACAGAAGTATAGCGAGTGTCTGAGCGGGTCCTTGTTACAGTATTACAGAAGTATAGCGAGTGTCTGAGCGGGTCCTTGTTACAGTATTACAGAAGTATAGCGAGTGTCTTAGTGGGTCCTTGTTACAGTATTACAGAAGTATAGCGAGTGTCTCAGCGGGTCCGTGTTACAGTATTACAGAAGTATAGCGAGTGTCTGAGCGGGTCCTTGTTACAGTATTACAGAAGTATAGCGAGTGTCTGAGCGGGTCCCTGTTACAGTATTACAGAAGTATAGTGAGTGTCTGCGCGGGTCCTTGTTACAGTATTACAGAAGTATAGCGAGTATCTGAGCGGGACCTTGTTACAGTATTACAGAAGTA
Organism: Ascaphus truei; assembly: GCF_040206685.1. NCBI lineage: Eukaryota > Metazoa > Chordata > Amphibia > Anura > Ascaphidae > Ascaphus > Ascaphus truei. Next base: position 544,501,412 of record NC_134483.1, read on the forward strand.
TAGCGAGTATCTGAGCGGGACCTTGTTACAGTATTACAGAAGTATAGCGAGTGTCTGAGCGGGTCCTTGTTACAGTATTACAGAAGTATAGCGAGTGTCTGAGCGGGTCCTTGTTACAGTATTACAGAAGTATAGCGAGTGTCTGAGCGGGTCCTTGTTACAGTATTACAGAAGTATAGCGAGTGTCTGAGCGGGTCCTTGTTACATTATTACAGAAGTATAGCGAGTGTCTGAGCGGGTCCTTGTTACAGTATTACAGAAGTATAGTGAGTGTCTGAGCGGGTCCTTGTTACAGTATTACAGAAGATTAGCGAGTGTCTGAGCGGGTCCTTGTTACAGTATTACAGAAGTATAGCGAGTGTCTGAGCGGGTACTTTTTACAGTATTACAGAAGTATAGTGAGTGTCTGAGCGGGTCCTTGTTACAGTATTACAGAAGTATAGCGAGTGTCTGAGCGGGTCCTTGTTACAGTATTACAGAAGTATAGTGAGTGTCTGAGCGGGTCCTTGTTACAGTATTACAGAAGTATAGCGCGTGTGTGAGCGGGTCCTTGTTACAGTATTATAGAAGTATAGCGAGTGTCTGAGCGGGTCCTTGTTACAGTATTACAGAAGTATAGTGAGTGTGTGAGCGGGTCCTTGTTACAGTATTACAGAAGTATAGCGAGTGTCTGAGCGGGTCCTTGTTACAATATTACAGAAGTATAGTGAGTGTCTGAGCGGGTCCTTGTTACAGTATTACAGAAGTATAGCGAGTGTCTCAGCGGGTCCTTGTTACAATATTACAGAAGTATAGTGAGTGCCTGAGCGGGTCCTTGTTACAGTATTACAGAAGTATAGCGAGTGTCTGAGCGGGTCCTTGTTACAGTATTACAGAAGTATAGTGAGTGTCTGAGCTGGTCCTTGTTACAGTATTACAGAAGTATAGCGAGTGTCTGAGCGGGTCCTTGTTACAGTATTACAGAAGTATAGTGAGTGTCTGAGCGGGTCCTTGTTACAGTATTACAGAAGTATAGCGAGTGTCTGAGCGGGTCCTTGTTACAATATTACAGAAGTATAGTGAGTGCCTGAGCGGGTCCTTGTTACAGTATTACAGAAGTATAGCGAGTGTCTGAGCGGGTCCTTGTTACAGTATTACAGACGTATAGTGAGTGTCTGAGCGGGTCCTTGTTACAGTATTACAGAAGTATAGTGAGTGTCTGAGCAGGTCCTTGTTACAGTATTACAGAAGTATAGCGAGTGTCTGAGCGGGTCCTTGTTACAGTATTACAGAAGTATAGCGAGTGTCTGAGCGGGTCCTTGTTACAGTATTACAGAAGTATAGTGAGTGTCTGAGCGGGTCCTTGTTACAGTATTACAGAAGTATAGCGAGTGTCTGAGCGGGTCCTTGTTACAGTGTTACAGAAGTATAGCGAGTGTCTGAGCTGGTCCTTGTTACAGTATTACAGAAGTATAGCGAGTGTCTGAGCGGGTCCTTGTTACAGTATTACAGAAGTATAGTGAGTGTCTGAGCGGGTCCTTGTTACAGTATTACAGAAGTATAGCGAGTGTCTGAGCGGGTCCTTGTTACAATATTACAGAAGTATAGTGAGTGCCTGAGCGGGTCCTTGTTACAGTATTACAGAAGTATAGCGAGTGTCTGAGCGGGTCCTTGTTACAGTATTACAGAAGTATAGCGAGTGTCTGAGCGGGTCCTTGTTACAGTATTACAGAAGTATAGCGAGTGTCTCAGCGGGTCCTTGTTACAATATTACAGAAGTATAGTGAGTGCCTGAGCGGGTCCTTGTTACAGTATTACAGAAGTATAGCAAGTGTCTGAGCGGGTCCTTGTTACAGTATTACAGAAGTATAGCGAGTGTCTGAGCGGGTCCTTGTTACAGTATTACAGAAGTATAGTGAGTGTATGAGCGGGTTCATGTTACAGTATTACAGAAGTATAGCGAGTGTCTGAATGGGTCCTTGTTACAGTATTACAGAAGTATAGTGAGTGTCTGAGCGGGTCCTTGTTACAGTATTACAGAAGTATAGTGAGTGTCTGAGCGGGTCCTTGTTACAGTATTACAGAAGTATAGTGAGTGTCTGCGCGGGTCCTTGTTACAGTATTACAGAAGTATAGTGAGTGTCTGCGCGGGTCCTTGTTACAGTATTACAGAAGTATATAGAGTGTCTGCGCGGGTCCTTGTTACAGTATTACAGAAGTATAGCGAGTGTCTGAGCGGGTCCTTGTTACAGTATTACAGAAGTATAGCGAGTGTCTGAGCGGGTCCTTGTTACAGTATTAGAGAAGTATAGTGAGTGTCTGAGCGGGACCTTGTTACAGTATTACAGAAGTATAGTGAGTGTCTGAGCGGGACCTTGTTACAGTATTACAGAAGTATAGTGAGTGTCTGAGCGGGTCCTTGTTACAGTATTACAGAAGTATAGTGAGTGTCTGAGCAGGTCCTTGTTACAGTATTACAGAAGTATAGCGAGTGTCTGCGCGTGTCCTTGTTATAGTATTACAGAAGTATAGTGAGTGTCTGAGCGGGTCCTTGTTACAGTATTACAGAAGTATAGCGAGTGTCTGAGCGGGTCCTTGTTACAATATTACAGAAGTATAGTGAGTGTCTGAGCGGGTCCTTGTTACAGTATTACAGAAGTATAGTGAGTGTCTGAGCAGGTCCTTGTTACAGTATTACAGAAGTATAGCTAGTGTCTGAGCGGGTCCTTGTTACAGTATTACAGAAGTATAGCGAGTGTCTGAGCGGGTCCTTGTTACAGTATTACAGAAGTATAGTGAGTGTCTGAGCGGGTCCTTGTTACAGTATTACAGAAGTATAGCGAGTGTCTGAGCGGGTCCTTGTTACAGTGTTACAGAAGTATAGCGAGTGTCTGAGCTGGTCCTTGTTACAGTATTACAGAAGTATAGCGAGTGTCTGAGCGGGTCCTTGTTACAGTATTACAGAAGTATAGTGAGTGTCTGAGCGGGTCCTTGTTACAGTATTACAGAAGTATAGCGAGTGTCTGAGCGGGTCCTTGTTACAATATTACAGAAGTATAGTGAGTGCCTGAGCGGGTCCTTGTTACAGTATTACAGAAGTATAGCGAGTGTCTGAGCGGGTCCTTGTTACAGTATTACAGAAGTATAGCGAGTGTCTGAGCGGGTCCTTGTTACAGTATTACAGAAGTATAGCGAGTGTCTCAGCGGGTCCTTGTTACAATATTACAGAAGTATAGTGAGTGCCTGAGCGGGTCCTTGTTACAGTATTACAGAAGTATAGCGAGTGTCTGAGCGGGTCCTTGTTACAGTATTACAGAAGTATAGCGAGTGTCTGAGCGGGTCCTTGTTACAGTATTACAGAAGTATAGTGAGTGTCTGAGCGGGTCCTTGTTACAGTATTACAGAAGTATAGCGAGTGTCTGAGCGGGTCCTTGTTACAGTATTACAGAAGTATAGCGAGTGTCTTAGTGGGTCCTTGTTACAGTATTACAGAAGTATAGTGAGTGTCTGAGCGGGTCCTTGTTACAGTATTACAGAAGTATAGCGAGTGTCTGAGCTGGTCCTTGTTACAGTATTACAGAAGTATAGCGAGTGTCTGAGCGGGTCCTTGTTACAGTATTACAGAAGTATAGCGAGTGTCTGAGCGGGTCCTTGTTACAGTATTACAGAAGTATAGTGAGTGTATGAGCGGGTTCATGTTACAGTATTACAGAAGTATAGCGAGTGTCTGAATGGGTCCTTGTTACAGTATTACAGAAGTATAGTGAGTGTCTGAGCGGGTCCTTGTTACAGTATTACAGAAGTATAGTGAGTGTCTGAGCGGGTCCTTGTTACAGTATTACAGAAGTATAGTGAGTGTCTGCGCGGGTCCTTGTTACAGTATTACAGAAGTATAGTGAGTGTCTGCGCGGGTCCTTGTTACAGTATTACAGAAGTATATAGAGTGTCTGCGCGGGTCCTTGTTACAGTATTACAGAAGTATAGCGAGTGTCTGAGCGGGTCCTTGTTACAGTATTACAGAAGTATAGCGAGTGTCTGAGCGGGTCCTTGTTACAGTATTAGAGAATTATAGTGAGTGTCTGAGCGGGACCTTGTTACAGTATTACAGAAGTATAGTGAGTGTCTGAGCGGGACCTTGTTACAGTATTACAGAAGTATAGTGAGTGTCTGAGCGGGTCCTTGTTACAGTATTACAGAAGTATAGTGAGTGTCTGAGCAGGTCCTTGTTACAGTATTACAGAAGTATAGCGAGTGTCTGCGCGGGTACTTTTTACAGTATTACAGAAGTATAGCGAGTGTCTGAGCGGGACCTTGTTACAGTATTACAGAAGTATAGTGAGTGTGTGAGCGGGTCCTTGTTACAGTATTACAGAAGTATATTGAGTGTGTGAGCGGGACCTTGTTACAGTATTACAGAAGTATAGTGAGTGTCTGAGCGGTTCTTTGTTACAGTATTACAGAAGTATAGCGAGTGTCTGAGCGGGTCCTTGTTACAGTATTACAGAAGTATAGGGAGTGTCTGAGCGGGTCCTTGTTACAGTATTACAGAAGTATAGTGAGTGTCTGCGCAGGTCCTTGTTACAGTATTACAGAAGTATATTGAGTGTGTGAGCGGGACCTTGTTACAGTATTACAGAAGTATAGCGAGTGTCTGAGCGGGTCCTTGTTACAGTATTACAGAAGTATAGGGAGTGTCTGAGCGGGTCCTTGTTACAGTATTACAGAAGTATAGTGAGTGTCTGCGCGGGTCCTTGTTACAGTATTACAGAAGTATAGGGAGTGTCTGAGCGGGCCCTTCTACAGTATTACAGAAGTATAGCGAGTGTCTGAGCGGGGCCTTGTTACAGTATTACAGAAGTATAGCGAGTGTCTGAGCGGGTCCTTGTTACAGTATTACAGAAGTATAGCGAGTGTCTGAGCGGGTCCTTGTTACAGTATTACAGAAGTATTGCGAGTGTGTGAGCGGGTCCTTATTACAGTATTACAGAATTATAGTGAGTGTCTGAGCGGGTCCTTGATACAGTATTACAGAAGTATAGCGAGTGTGTGAGCGGGTCCTTTTTACAGTATTACATAAATATAGCGAGTGTCTGAGCGGGTCAAGTTACAGTATTACAGAAGTATAGCGAGTGTATGAGCGGGTCCTTGTTACAGTATTAAAGAAGTACAGCGAGTGTCTGAGCGGGTCCTTTTTACAGTATTACAGAAGTATAGCGAGTGTCTGAGCGGGTCCTTGTTACAGTATTACAGAAGTATGGCGAGTGTGTGAGCGGGTCCTTGTTACAGTATTACAGAAGTATAGCAAGTGTCTGAGCGGGTCCTTGTTACAGTATTACAGAAGTATAGTGAGTGTCTGAGCGGGTCCTTGTTACAGTATTACAGAAGTATAGTGAGTGTCTGAGCGGGTCCTTGTTACAGTATTACAGAAGTATAGTGAGTGTCTGAGCGGGTCCTTGTTACAGTATTACAGAAGTATAGCGAGTGTGTGAGCGGGTCCTTGTTACAGTATTACAGAAGTATAGTGAGTGTCTGCGCGGGTCCTTGTTACAGTATTACAGAAGTATAGCGAGTGTCTGAGCGGGTCCTTGTTACAGTATTACAGAAGTATAGCGAGTGTCTGAGCGGGTCCTTGTTACAGTATTACAGAAGTATAGTGAGTGTCTGAGCGGGTCCTTGTTACTGTATTACAGAAGTATAGCGAGTGTCTGAGCAGGTCCTTGTTACTGTATTACAGAAGTATAGCGAGTGTCTGAGCGGGTCCATGTTACAGTATTACAGAATTATAGCGAGTGTCTGAGCGGGTCCTTGTTACAGTATTACAGAAGTATAGCGAGTATCTGAGCGGGTCCTTGTTACAGTATTACAGAAGTATAGCGAGTGTCTGAGCGGGTCCTTGTTACAGTATTACAGAAGTATAGCGAGTGTCTGAGCGGGTCCTTGTTACATTATTACAGAAGTATAGCGAGTGTCTGAGCGGGTCCTTGTTACATTATTACAGAAGTATAGCGAGTGTCTGAGCGGGTCCTTGTTACATTATTACAGAAGTATAGCGAGGGTCTGTGCGGGTCCTTGTTACATTATTACAGAAGTATAGCGAGTGTCTGAGCGGGTCCTTGTTACAGTATTACAGAAGTATAGCGAGTATCTGAGCGGGTCCTTGTTACAGTATTACAGAAGTATAGCGAGTGTCTGAGCGGGTCCTTGTTACAGTATTACAGAAGTATAGCGAGTGTCTGAGCGGGTCCTTGTTACAGTATTACAGAAGTATAGCGAGTGTCTGAGCGGGTCCTTGTTACAGTATTACAGAAGTATAGCGAGTGTGTGAGCGGGTCCTTGTTACAGTATTACAGAAGTATAGCGAGTGTGTGAGCGGGTCCTTGTTACAGTATTACAGAAGTATAGCGAGTGTGTGAGCGGGTCCTTGTTACAGTATTACAGAAGTATAGCGAGTGTCTGAGCGGGTCCTTGTTACAGTATTACAGAAGTATAGCGAGTGTGTGAGCGGGTCCTTGTTACAGTATTACAGAAGTATAGCGAGTGTCTGAGCGGGTCCTTGTTACAGTATTACAGAAGTATAGCGAGTGTCTGAGCGGGTCCTTGTTACAGTATTTCAGAAGTATACCGAGTGTCTGAGCGGGTCCTTGTTACAGTATTACAGAAGTATAGCGAGTGTCTGAGCGGGTCCTTGTTACAGTATTACAGAAGCTTAGCGAGTGTCTGAGCGGGTCCTTGTTACAGTATTACAGAAGTATAGCGAGTGTCTGAGCGGGTCCTTGTTACAGTATTACAGAAGTATAGCGAGTGTGTGAGCGGGTCCTTATTACAGTATTACAGAATTATAGTGAGTGTCTGAGCGGGTCCTTGTTACAGTATTACAGAAGTATAGCGAGTGTGTGAGCGGGTCCTTTTTACAGTATTACATAAGTATAGCGAGTGTCTGAGCGGGTCATGTTACAGTATTACAGAAGTATAGCGAGTGTATGAGCGGGTCCTTGTTACAGTATTACAGAAGTACAGCGAGTGTCTGAGCGGGTCCTTTTTACAGTATTACAGAAGTATAGCGAGTGTCTGAGCGGGTCCTTGTTACAGTATTACAGAAGTATGGCGAGTGTGTGAGCGGGTCCTTGTTACAGTATTACAGAAGTATAGCAAGTGTCTGAGCGGGTCCTTGTTACAGTATTACAGAAGTATAGTGAGTGTCTGAGCGGGTCCTTGTTACAGTATTACAGAAGTATAGTGAGTGTCTGAGCGGGTCCTTGTTACAGTATTACAGAAGTATAGCGAGTGTGTGAGCGGGTCCTTGTTACAGTATTACAGAAGTATAGTGAGTGTCTGCGCGGGTCCTTGTTACAGTATTACAGAAGTATAGCGAGTGTCTGAGCGGGTCCTTGTTACAGTATTACAGAAGTATAGCGAGTGTCTGAGCGGGTCCTTGTTACAGTATTACAGAAGTATAGTGAGTGTCTGAGCGGGTCCTTGTTACTGTATTACAGAAGTATAGCGAGTGTCTGAGCAAGTCCTTGTTACTGTATTACAGAAGTATAGCGAGTGTCTGAGCGGGTCCATGTTACAGTATTACAGAAGTATAGCGAGTGTCTGAGCGGGTCCTTGTTACAGTATTACAGAAGTATAGCGAGTATCTGAGCGGGTCCTTGTTACAGTATTACAGAAGTATAGCGAGTGTCTGAGCGGGTCCTTGTTACAGTATTACAGAAGTATAGCGAGTGTCTGAGCGGGTCCTTGTTACATTATTACAGAAGTATAGCGAGTGTCTGAGCGGGTCCTTGTTACATTATTACAGAAGTATAGCGAGTGTCTGAGCGGGTCCTTGTTACATTATTACAGAAGTATAGCGAGGGTCTGTGCGGGTCCTTGTTACATTATTACAGAAGTATAGTGAGTGTCTGAGCGGGTCCTTGTTACAGTATTACAGAAGTATAGCGAGTATCTGAGCGGGTCCTTGTTACAGTATTACAGAAGTATAGCGAGTGTCTGAGCGGGTCCTTGTTACAGTATTACAGAAGTATAGCGAGTGTCTGAGCGGGTCCTTGTTACAGTATTAGAGAAGTATAGTGAGTGTCTGAGCGGGACCTTGTTACAGTATTACAGAAGTATAGTGAGTGTCTGAGCGGGACCTTGTTACAGTATTACAGAAGTATAGTGAGTGTCTGAGCGGGTCCTTGTTACAGTATTACAGAAGTATAGTGAGTGTCTGAGCAGGTCCTTGTTACAGTATTACAGAAGTATAGCGAGTGTCTGCGCGTGTCCTTGTTATAGTATTACAGAAGTATAGTGAGTGTCTGAGCGGGTCCTTGTTACAGTATTACAGAAGTATAGCGAGTGTCTGAGCGGGTCCTTGTTACAGTATTACAGAAGTATAGCGAGTGTCTGAGCGGGTCCTTGTTACAATATTACAGAAGTATAGCGAGTGTCTGAGCGGGTCCTTGTTACAGTATTACAGAAGTATAGCGAGTGTCTGAGCGGGTCCTTGTTACAGTATTACAGAAGTATAGTGAGTGTCTGAGCGGGTACTTTTTACAGTATTACAGAAGTATAGCGAGTGTCTGAGCGGGACCTTGTTACAGTATTACAGAAGTATAGTGAGTGTGTGAGCGGGTCCTTGTTACAGTATTACAGAAGTATATTGAGTGTGTGAGCGGGACCTTGTTACAGTATTACAGAAGTATAGTGAGTGTCTGAGCGGTTCTTTGTTACAGTATTACAGAAGTATAGCGAGTGTCTGAGCGGGTCCTTGTTACAGTATTACAGAAGTATAGGGAGTGTCTGAGCGGGTCCTTGTTACAGTATTACAGAAGTATAGTGAGTGTCTGCGCGGGTCCTTGTTACAGTATTACAGAAGTATATTGAGTGTGTGAGCGGGACCTTGTTACAGTATTACAGAAGTATAGCGAGTGTCTGAGCGGGTCCTTGTTACAGTATTACAGAAGTATAGGGAGTGTCTGAGCGGGTCCTTGTTACAGTATTACAGAAGTATAGTGAGTGTCTGCGCGGGTCCTTGTTACAGTATTACAGAAGTATAGGGAGTGTCTGAGCGGGCCCTTCTACAGTATTACAGAAGTATAGCGAGTGTCTGAGCGGGGCCTTGTTACAGTATTACAGAAGTATAGCGAGTGTCTGAGCGGGTCCTTGTTACAGTATTACAGAAGTATAGCGAGTGTCTGAGCGGGTCCTTGTTACAGTATTACAGAAGTATAGCGAGTGTGTGAGCGGGTCCTTATTACAGTATTACAGAATTATAGTGAGTGTCTGAGCGGGTCCTTGTTACAGTATTACAGAAGTATAGCGAGTGTGTGAGCGGGTCCTTTTTACAGTATTACATAAATATAGCGAGTGTCTGAGCGGGTCAAGTTACAGTATTACAGAAGTATAGCGAGTGTATGAGCGGGTCCTTGTTACAGTATTAAAGAAGTACAGCGAGTGTCTGAGCGGGTCCTTTTTACAGTATTACAGAAGTATAGCGAGTGTCTGAGCGGGTCCTTGTTACAGTATTACAGAAGTATGGCGAGTGTGTGAGCGGGTCCTTGTTACAGTATTACAGAAGTATAGCAAGTGTCTGAGCGGGTCCTTGTTACAGTATTACAGAAGTATAGTGAGTGTCTGAGCGGGTCCTTGTTACAGTATTACAGAAGTATAGCGAGTGTCTGAGCGGGTCCTTGTTACAGTATTACAGAAGTATAGTGAGTGTCTGAGCGGGTCCTTGTTACAGTATTACAGAAGTATAGCGAGTGTGTGAGCGGGTCCTTGTTACAGTATTACAGAAGTATAGTGAGTGTCTGCGCGGGTCCTTGTTACAGTATTACAGAAGTATAGCGAGTGTCTGAGCGGGTCCTTGTTACAGTATTACAGAAGTATAGCGAGTGTCTGAGCGGGTCCTTGTTACAGTATTACAGAAGTATAGTGAGTGTCTGAGCGGGTCCTTGTTACTGTATTACAGAAGTATAGCGAGTGTCTGAGCAGGTCCTTGTTACTGTATTACAGAAGTATAGCGAGTGTCTGAGCGGGTCCATGTTACAGTATTACAGAATTATAGCGAGTGTCTGAGCGGGTCCTTGTTACAGTATTACAGAAGTATAGCGAGTATCTGAGCGGGTCCTTGTTACAGTATTACAGAAGTATAGCGAGTGTCTGAGCGGGTCCTTGTTACAGTATTACAGAAGTATAGCGAGTGTCTGAGCGGGTCCTTGTTACATTATTACAGAAGTATAGCGAGTGTCTGAGCGGGTCCTTGTTACATTATTACAGAAGTATAGCGAGTGTCTGAGCGGGTCCTTGTTACATTATTACAGAAGTATAGCGAGGGTCTGTGCGGGTCCTTGTTACATTATTACAGAAGTATAGCGAGTGTCTGAGCGGGTCCTTGTTACAGTATTACAGAAGTATAGCGAGTATCTGAGCGGGTCCTTGTTACAGTATTACAGAAGTATAGCGAGTGTCTGAGCGGGTCCTTGTTACAGTATTACAGAAGTATAGCGAGTGTCTGAGCGGGTCCTTGTTACAGTATTACAGAAGTATAGCGAGTGTCTGAGCGGGTCCTTGTTACAGTATTACAGAAGTATAGCGAGTGTCTGAGCGGGTCCTTGTTACAGTATTACAGAAGTATAGCGAGTGTGTGAGCGGGTACTTGTTACAGTATTACAGAAGTATAGCGAGTGTGTGAGCGGGTCCTTGTTACAGTATTACAGAAGTATAGCGAGTGTCTGAGCGGGTCCTTGTTACAGTATTACAGAAGTATAGCGAGTGTGTGAGCGGGTCCTTGTTACAGTATTACAGAAGTATAGCGAGTGTCTGAGCGGGTCCTTGTTACAGTATTACAGAAGTATAGCGAGTGTCTGAGCGGGTCCTTGTTACAGTATTTCAGAAGTATACCGAGTGTCTGAGCGGGTCCTTGTTACAGTATTACAGAAGTATAGCGAGTGTCTGAGCGGGTCCTTGTTACAGTATTACAGAAGCTTAGCGAGTGTCTGAGCGGGTCCTTGTTACAGTATTACAGAAGTATAGCGAGTGTCTGAGCGGGTCCTTGTTACAGTATTACAGAAGTATAGCGAGTGTGTGAGCGGGTCCTTATTACAGTATTACAGAATTATAGTGAGTGTCTGAGCGGGTCCTTGTTACAGTATTACAGAAGTATAGCGAGTGTGTGAGCGGGTCCTTGTTACAGTATTACAGAAGTATAGCGAGTGTGTGAGCGGGTCCTTTTTACAGTATTACATAAGTATAGCGAGTGTCTGAGCGGGTCATGTTACAGTATTACAGAAGTACAGCGAGTGTCTGAGCGGGTCCTTTTTACAGTATTACAGAAGTATAGCGAGTGTCTGAGCGGGTCCTTGTTACAGTATTACAGAAGTATAGCGAGTGTCTGAGCGGGTCCTTGTTACAGTATTTCAGAAGTATACCGAGTGTCTGAGCGGGTCCTTGTTACAGTATTACAGAAGTATAGCGAGTGTCTGAGCGGGTCCTTGTTACAGTATTACAGAAGTATAGCGAGTGTCTGAGCGGGTCCATGTTACATTATTACAGAATTATAGCGAGTGTCTGAGCGGGTCCTTGTTACTGTATTACAGAAGTATAGCGAGTATCTGAGCGGGTCCTTGTTACAGTATTACAGAAGTATAGCGAGTGTCTGAGCGGGTCCTTGTAACAGTATTACAGAAGTATAGCGAGTGTCTGAGCGGGTCCTTGTTACAGTATTACAGAAGTATAGCGAGTATCTGAGCGGGTCCTTGTTACAGTATTACAGAAGTATAGCGAGTGTCTGAGCGGGTCCTTGTTACAGTATTACAGAAGTATAGCGAGTGTCTGAGCGGGTCCTTGTTACATTATTACAGAAGTATAGCGAGTGTCTGAGCGGGTCCTTGTTACATTATTACAGAAGTATAGCGAGTGTCTGAGCGGGTCCTTGTTACATTATTACAGAAGTATAGCGAGGGTCTGTGCGGGTCCTTGTTACATTATTACAGAAGTATAGCGAGTGTCTGAGCGGGTCCTTGTTACAGTATTACAGAAGTATAGCGAGTATCTGAGCGGGTCCTTGTTACAGTATTACAGAAGTATAGCGAGTGTCTGAGCGGGTCCTTGTTACAGTATTACAGAAGTATAGCGAGTGTCTGAGCGGGTCCTTGTTACAGTATTACAGAAGTATAGCGAGTGTCTGAGCGGGTCCTTGTTACAGTATTACAGAAGTATAGCGAGTGTGTGAGCGGGTCCTTGTTACAGTATTACAGAAGTATAGAGAGTGTGTGAGCGGGTACTTGTTACAGTATTACAGAAGTATAGCGAGTGTGTGAGCGGGTCCTTGTTACAGTATTACAGAAGTATAGCGAGTGTCTGAGCGGGTCCTTGTTACAGTATTACAGAAGTATAGCGAGTGTGTGAGCGGGTCCTTGTTACAGTATTACAGAAGTATAGCGAGTGTCTGAGCGGGTCCTTGTTACAGTATTACAGAAGTATAGCGAGTGTCTGAGCGGGTCCTTGTTACAGTATTTCAGAAGTATACCGAGTGTCTGAGCGGGTCCTTGTTACAGTATTACAGAAGTATAGCGAGTGTCTGAGCGGGTCCTTGTTACAGTATTACAGAAGCTTAGCGAGTGTCTGAGCGGGTCCTTGTTACAGTATTACAGAAGTATAGCGAGTGTCTGAGCGTGTCCTTGTTACAGTATTACAGAAGTATAGCGAGTGTGTGAGCGGGTCCTTATTACAGTATTACAGAATTATAGTGAGTGTCTGAGCGGGTCCTTGTTACAGTATTACAGAAGTATAGCGAGTGTGTGAGCGGGTCCTTTTTACAGTATTACATAAGTATAGCGAGTGTCTGAGCGGGTCATGTTACAGTATTACAGAAGTATAGCGAGTGTATGAGCGGGTCCTTGTTACAGTATTACAGAAGTACAGCGAGTGTCTGAGCGGGTCCTTTTTACAGTATTACAGAAGTATAGCGAGTGTCTGAGCGGGTCCTTGTTACAGTATTACAGAAGTATGGCGAGTGTGTGAGCGGGTCCTTGTTACAGTATTACAGAAGTATAGCAAGTGTCTGAGCGGGTCCTTGTTACAGTATTACAGAAGTATAGTGAGTGTCTGAGCGGGTCCTTGTTACAGTATTACAGAAGTATAGTGAGTGTCTGAGCGGGTCCTTGTTACAGTATTACAGAAGTATAGCGAGTGTGTGAGCGGGTCCTTGTTACAGTATTACAGAAGTATAGTGAGTGTCTGCGCGGGTCCTTGTTACAGTATTACAGAAGTATAGCGAGTGTCTGAGCGGGTCCTTGTTACAGTATTACAGAAGTATAGCGAGTGTCTGAGCGGGTCCTTGTTACAGTATTACAGAAGTATAGTGAGTGTCTGAGCGGGTCCTTGTTACTGTATTACAGAAGTATAGCGAGTGTCTGAGCAGGTCCTTGTTACTGTATTACAGAAGTATAGCGAGTGTCTGAGCGGGTCCATGTTACAGTATTACAGAAGTATAGCGAGTGTCTGAGCGGGTCCTTGTTACAGTATTACAGAAGTATAGCGAGTATCTGAGCGGGTCCTTGTTACAGTATTACAGAAGTATAGCGAGTGTCTGAGCGGGTCCTTGTTACAGTATTACAGAAGTATAGCGAGTGTCTGAGCGGGTCCTTGTTACATTATTACAGAAGTATAGCGAGTGTCTGAGCGGGTCCTTGTTACATTATTACAGAAGTATAGCGAGTGTCTGAGCGGGTCCTTGTTACATTATTACAGAAGTATAGCGAGGGTCTGTGCGGGTCCTTGTTACATTATTACAGAAGTATAGTGAGTGTCTGAGCGGGTCCTTGTTACAGTATTACAGAAGTATAGCGAGTATCTGAGCGGGTCCTTGTTACAGTATTACAGAAGTATAGCGAGTGTCTGAGCGGGTCCTTGTTACAGTATTACAGAAGTATAGCGAGTGTCTGAGCGGGTCCTTGTTACAGTATTACAGAAGTATAGCGAGTGTCTGAGCGGGTCCTTGTTACAGTATTACAGAAGTATAGCGAGTGTGTGAGCGGGTCCTTGTTACAGTATTACAGAAGTATAGCGAGTGTATGAGCGGGTCCTTGTTACAGTATTACAGAAGTACAGCGAGTGTCTGAGCGGGTCCTTTTTACAGTATTACAGAAGTATAGCGAGTGTCTGAGCGGGTCCTTGTTACAGTATTACAGAAGTATGGCGAGTGTGTGAGCGGGTCCTTGTTACAGTATTACAGAAGTATAGCAAGTGTCTGAGCGGGTCCTTGTTACAGTATTACAGAAGTATAGTGAGTGTCTGAGCGGGTCCTTGTTACAGTATTACAGAAGTATAGTGAGTGTCTGAGCGGGTCCTTGTTACAGTATTACAGAAGTATAGCGAGTGTGTGAGCGGGTCCTTGTTACAGTATTACAGAAGTATAGTGAGTGTCTGCGCGGGTCCTTGTTACAGTATTACAGAAGTATAGCGAGTGTCTGAGCGGGTCCTTGTTACAGTATTACAGAAGTATAGCGAGTGTCTGAGCGGGTCCTTGTTACAGTATTACAGAAGTATAGTGAGTGTCTGAGCGGGTCCTTGTTACTGTATTACAGAAGTATAGCGAGTGTCTGAGCAGGTCCTTGTTACTGTATTACAGAAGTATAGCGAGTGTCTGAGCGGGTCCATGTTACAGTATTACAGAAGTATAGCGAGTGTCTGAGCGGGTCCTTGTTACAGTATTACAGAAGTATAGCGAGTATCTGAGCGGGTCCTTGTTACAGTATTACAGAAGTATAGCGAGTGTCTGAGCGGGTCCTTGTTACAGTATTACAGAAGTATAGCGAGTGTCTGAGCGGGTCCTTGTTACATTATTACAGAAGTATAGCGAGTGTCTGAGCGGGTCCTTGTTACATTATTACAGAAGTATAGCGAGTGTCTGAGCGGGTCCTTGTTACATTATTACAGAAGTATAGCGAGGGTCTGTGCGGGTCCTTGTTACATTATTACAGAAGTATAGTGAGTGTCTGAGCGGGTCCTTGTTACAGTATTACAGAAGTATAGCGAGTATCTGAGCGGGTCCTTGTTACAGTATTACAGAAGTATAGCGAGTGTCTGAGCGGGTCCTTGTTACAGTATTACAGAAGTATAGCGAGTGTCTGAGCGGGTCCTTGTTACAGTATTACAGAAGTATAGCGAGTGTCTGAGCGGGTCCTTGTTACAGTATTACAGAAGTATAGCGAGTGTGTGAGCGGGTCCTTGTTACAGTATTACAGAAGTATAGCGAGTGTGTCAGCGGGTACTTGTTACAGTATTACAGAAGTATAGCGAGTGTGTGAGCGGGTCCTTGTTACAGTATTACAGAAGTATAGCGAGTGTCTGAGCGGGTCCTTGTTACAGTATTACAGAAGTATAGCGAGTGTGTGAGCGGGTCCTTGTTACAGTATTACAGAAGTATAGCGAGTGTCTGAGCGGGTCCTTGTTACAGTATTACAGAAGTATAGCGAGTGTCTGAGCGGGTCCTTGTTACAGTATTACAGAAGTATAGCGAGTGTCTGAGCGGGTCCTTGTTACAGTATTACAGAAGTATAGCGAGTGTCTGAGCGGGTCCTTGTTACAGTATTACAGAAGTATAGCGAGTGTCTGAGCGGGTCCTTGTTACAGTATTACAGAAGTATAGCGAGTGTCTGAGCGGGTCCTTGTTACAGTATTACAGAAGTATAGCGAGTGTGTGAGCGGGTCCTTGTTACAGTATTACAGAAGTATAGCGAGTGTGTGAGCGGGTACTTGTTACAGTATTACAGAAGTATAGCGAGTGTGTGAGCGGGTCCTTGTTACAGTATTACAGAAGTATAGCGAGTGTCTGAGCGGGTCCTTGTTACAGTATTACAGAAGTATAGCGAGTGTGTGAGCGGGTCCTTGTTACAGTATTACAGAAGTATAGCGAGTGTCTGAGCGGGTCCTTGTTACAGTATTACAGAAGTATAGCGAGTGTCTGAGCGGGTCCTTGTTACAGTATTACAGAAGTATAGCGAGTGTCTGAGCGGGTCCTTGTTACAGTATTACAGAAGTATAGCGAGTGTCTGAGCGGGTCCTTGTTACAGTATTACAGAAGTATAGCGAGTGTCTGAGCGGGTCCTTGTTACAGTATTACAGAAGTATAGCGAGTGTCTGAGCGGGTCCTTGTTACAGTATTACAGAAGTATAGCGAGTGTCTGAGCGGGTCCTTGTTACAGTATTACAGAAGTATAGCGAGTGTCTGAGCGGGTCCTTGTTACAGTATTACAGAAGTATAGCGAGTGTCTGAGCGGGTCCTTGTTACAGTATTACAGAAGTATAGCGAGTGTCTGTTGTTTCAATGTAATCTTTTGCTGTGAACCCGATGGTCACAGTGTACTGCGAGTTTTATGCCCTGCCTGGAAGGAGACAGCGATTGTGTGTGGTACAGTAAGTGGGAGGCTGGCATTATGTAGTACAGTATAAATGGGAAACATCCTCTGTGTTTGGATTCTCAGTTGAGGTTTCTGAGTTGATGTATCGTGTATCTGTGATGTCTCACACTGGGACCGAGGGGCACACTGACCCAAACAGGTTGAGCACCACTGCCGTAGTGCAGGGAGGCTGGACTCTGTTCAAAGAACTAAGCCTCTGAGCCACCTGTGCTGAAGCAGGGATTTCCTGAAAACCTGACCTGTTGGGCGGGGCTGGGGAGGGCTTGAGGACGGGAGTTGAGCCCCCCTGCTTTTGTGTATGGATGTCTTTTCTCATTCTGCGTGAACCTGAATTTAAGAGACACCATTGGATTGAGCAACTGTCCGCATTGACACGCTGATAGTGACAGAGAACGTTCTGGTTAGAGGCTTTGCATGGGATACAACGAGGGACTTCAGTGACCAGCAGTGCTCCAGTGTGAACACCCTGCACTTCCTGCTTAGAGGGTCCCTGAGCTGGGTCACATTAATCTAAGCAAAGGGGGAGATAGTATTCTCACAACAAAAAGGTGGAAGGGTTCGACACGCCAGTCCCTACCTGCTTAGACATGGAGTCGATGAGCCGTACATACAGATCCTGCTCCGTCCTGAGCCCTGCAAGAATAATGACAGAAGAAGCTGCTTTCACCTGCTGAGCACAGTCCACATGCATCCATAACAGTTCATACAGTATGTGGGGGAAATGGCTGTTCTTATAGCCACACTTTGGGGTCTACATATCCAGCTCACAGGCTGGCTGATCTTATAGCCACACTTTGGGGTCTATACTATGTATCCAGCTCACCGGCCGGCTGTTTTGGACGGAATGGGATATTTGATCGCGGTCGTTTCGCCGCAGACGATTTTCCACTGGAATCAGTGCTGCGGGCCACTTGTAAGGTCAGTTTTATTACTAGTTAGGGTACAGGGGTTAATGTAAGGGTTTTAGTGGTTAGGGTAGGGGGTGTTAGGGTACGGGCTTAGGGTAGGGGGTTTAAGGGTAGGGGGTTTACTTAGTGATCGGCAGCGAAGTGGCCGGTGGAGGAAGCTTCTGGCGGCGGAGAGAGTCACGACGAAACGGCCGCGACCAAATGTCCTAGAACAGTTTTGGAGATCATATGTGGCTCATAAAGTCATTTGGGGCAAATTAATCTAACATGAGGCGCACAGACCGGCGTCAGCACCAGCAATGTATAATACAGACTGATCCCTGGGAGAATCACTGCACCAACATCGTACCCTCGCCTCCGCCACCACCCACTGCCTCCGCCACCGACGACGCCACCACCGACGCCGCCATGCTGCACAAGATACTTATCAAGGCTCATGAGGTCATATACAACCATGTCCATGGAGTATTTTGTGTTGGTCCATATAAAGGTCCAATCTAAATAATGTATATGTGCTCTGAAAGGACTAGCTTATTCTGGAGAGGGAAGTTTAAAACAATAGGTGACACCACAACCTTATAAATAGGAGACAGCAAACAGTTTCCAGACCTCAATGAAGAATCCAAAGATGAGGGCTAAAGGCTGCCAAAGATGAGGGCTAAAGGCTGCCAAAGATGAGGGCTAAAGGCTGCCAAAGATGAGGGCTAAAGGCTGCCAAAGATGTCACAATATTTATTATTAAGGGGAACCCCGCGGCTAAAGATCCCACGATATTTATTATTAAGGGGAACCCCGCGGCTAAAGATCCCACGATATTTATAATTAAGGGGAACCCCAAGGCTAAAGTTCCCACAATATTTATTATTAAGGGGAACCCTTTGGACATTCGCAGCAGGCAAGAATGTGCGCAGATATCCGCTAGAAATGGAAGACTGCAAACCTCTTCCTTACATATCTCCTTCATACCAACTACGGGAAATATTTCCTGCCAAGGCTGGCGGCCTCTCGGCAAATGTCGGTGGAATTTAGAGAGAAAAAATAATAATTTCTCATTTTTAAATCTTTATATTAACAAAAAGCCTTTACTCCAAAACTGGGACAGAATCCCATCTCTCGATAAGATTATAGTCAGCGCTATCAGATTTCAGCAAAAATATGCAAACAGCACAAACACGTCCTCTCCGTGACAGGGAGAAGTTATTGATATTACTGAGTCTTGTTTCTTGACTGAAATGTTGCATGAACACCTGCAATTCATAAACCTCACATCCTCCTTCAGAAAGAGTTCACGAGTCGCAGGATTTCATGCAGCGCTTTAACAAGAATCCCCCCCACATCTGTGTCACGTGGCACCCACTTTTCTTACATTTAGACTCACACTATAACGGGTGCCACGTTGGTTAATGACTCATGAAAGATCCTGATGTAAAGTGCGGAGTGCACTGGAAAACATGAATATCCTAATTATTAATCAATATTCTGCAGTGTAACTAAACCCCTGTAACACTAAACTCCCCCGGTCCCTCCCTGCCCCCGCAGCAGCATGTCTGTGAGGAACAGGTGATGTTCCCTGTATTGCTACAGCCCTTACGGCTCTGCAGAAACCCTGAGGAGTGGGGATAGAAGCAGCACCTGGGAGCGGGACATAAGCAGCACCTGGGAGCGGGGACAGAAGCAACACCTGGGAGAGGGACAGAAGCTGCACCTGGGAGCGGGACAGAAGCAGCACCTGGGAGCGGGACAGAAGCAGCACCTGGGAGAGGGACAGAAGCAGCACCTGGGAGAGGGACAGAAGCTGCACCTGGGAGTGGGACAGAAGCAGCACCTGGGAGCGGGGACAGAAGCAGCACCTGGGAGTGGGACAGAAGCAGCACCTGGGAGCTGGGACAGAAGCAGCACCTGGGAGCGGGACAGAAGCAGCACCTGGGAGCGGGACAGAAGCTGCACCTGGGAGCAGGGACAGAAGCAGCACCTGGGAGAGAGACAGAAGCAGCACCTGGGAGAGGGGACAGAAGCAGCACCTGGGAGCGGGGACAGAAGCAGCACCTGGTAGCGGGACAGAAGCTGCACCTGGGAGCGGGGACAGAAGCAGCACCTGGGAGCGGGGACAGAAGCTGCACCTGGGAGCGGGACAGAAGCAGCACCTGGATGAGGGGACAGAAGCAGCACCTGGGAGAGGGACAGAAGCTGCACCTGGGAGCGGGACAGAAGCAGCACCTGGGAGAGAGACAGAAGCAGCACCTGGGAGAGGGGACAGAAGCAGCACCCGGGAGTGGGACAGAAGCTGCACCTGGGAGCGGGGACAGAAGCAGCACCTGGGAGCGGGGACAGAAGCTGCACCTGGGAGCGGGACAGAAGCAGCACCTGGGAGAGGGGACAGAAGCAGCACCTGGGAGTGGGACAGAAGCTGCACCTGGGAGTGGGACAGAAGCAGCACCTGGGAGCGGGGACAGAAGCTGCACCTGGGAGCGGGACAGAAGCAGCACCTGGTAGAGGGACAGAAGCTGCACCTGGGAGCGGGACAGAAGCAGCACCTGGGAGCGGGGACAGAAGCAGCACCTGGGAGCGGGACAGAAGCAGCACCTGGGAGAGGGACAGAAGCAGCACCTGGGAGAGGGACAGAAGCTGCACCTGGGAGCGGGGACAGAAGCAGCACCTGGGAGAGGGACAGAAGCTGCACCTGGGAGCGGGGACAGAAGCAGCACCTGGGAGCGGGGACAGAAGCTGCACCTGGGAGCGGGGACAGAAGCAACACCTGGGAGCGGGGACAGAAGCAGCACCTGGGAGAGGGACAGAAGCTGCACCTGGGAGCGGGGACAGAAGCAGCACCTGGGAGCCGGGACAGAAGCTGCACCTGGGAGCGGGGACAGAAGCAACACCTGGGAGCGGGGACAGAAGCAGCACCTGGGAGCGGGACAGAAGCAGCACCTGGGAGCGGGTCAGAAGCAGCACCTGGGAGCGGGGACAGAAGCAGCACCTGGGAGCGGGTCAGTAGCAGCACCTGGGAGCGGAGACAAAAGCAGCACCTGGGAGCGGGACAGAAGCAGCACCTGGGAGCGGAGACAGAAGCAGCACCTGGGAGCCGGGACAGAAGCAGCACCTGGGAGCGGGACAGAAGCAGCACCTGCGAGTGGGGACAGAAACTGCACCTGGGAGCGGGGACAGAAGCAGCACCTGGGAGCAGAGACAGAAGCAGCACCTGGGAGTGGGGACAGAAACTGCACCTGGGAGCGGGGACAGAAGCAGCACCTGGGAGCGGGACAGAAGCAGCACCTGGGAGCGGGTCAGAAGCAGCACCTGGGAGCGGGGACAGAAGCAGCACCTGGGAGTGGGGACAGAAACTGCACCTGGGAGCGGGGACAGAAGCAGCACCTGGGAGCAGAGACAGAAGCAGCACCTGGGAGCAGGGACAGAAGCAGCATCTGGGAGCGGGACAGAAGCAGCACCTGGGAGCGGGGACAGAAGCAGCACCTGGGAGCGGGGACAGAAGCAGCAACTGGGAGTGGGACAGAAGCAGCACCTGGGAGCGGGACAGAAGCTGCACCTGGGAGCGGGGACAGAAGCAGCACCTGGGAGCCGGGACAGAAGCTGCACCTGGGAGCGGGGACAGAAGCAACACCTGGGAGCGGGGACAGAAGCAGCACCTGGGAGCGGGACAGAAGCAGCACCTGGGAGTGGGTCAGAAGCAGCACTTGGGAGCGGGGACAGAAGCAGCACCTGGGAGCGGGTCAGTAGCAGCACCTGGGAGTGGAGACAAAAGCAGCACCTGGGAGCGGGACAGAAGCAGCACCTGGGAGCCGGGACAGAAGCAGCACCTGGGAGCGGGACAGAAGCAGCACCTGCGAGTGGGGACAGAAACTGCACCTGGGAGCGGGGACAGAAGCAGCACCTGGGAGCAGAGACAGAAGCAGCACCTGGGAGTGGGGACAGAAACTGCACCTGGGAGCGGGGACAGAAGCAGCACCTGGGAGCGGGACAGAAGCAGCACCTGGGAGCGGGTCAGAAGCAGCACCTGGGAGCGGGGACAGAAGCAGCACCTGGGAGTGGGGACAGAAACTGCACCTGGGAGTGGGGACAGAAGCAGCACCTGGGAGCAGAGACAGAAGCAGCACCTGGGAGCAGGGACAGAAGCAGCATCTGGGAGCGGGACAGAAGCAGCACCTGGGAGCGGGGACAGAAGCAGCACCTGGGAGCGGGGACAGAAGCAGCACCTGGGAGCGGGACAGAAGCAGCACCTGGGAGCGGGACAGAAGCTGCACCTGGGAGCCGGGGACAGAAGCAGCACCTGGGAGCGGGGACAGAAGCAGCACCTGGGAGCGGGACAGAAGCTGCACCTGGGAGCGGGGACAGAAGCAGCACCTGGGAGCAGGACAGAAGCACACCTGGGAGCGGGACAGAAGCAGCACCTGGGAGCAGGGACAGAAGCAGCACCTGGGAGCCGGGGACAGAAGCTGCACCTGGGAGCGGGGACAGAAGCAGCACCTGGGAGTGAGACAGAAGCTGCACCTGGGAGCGGGACAGAAGCAGCACCTGGGAGCGGGGACAGAAGCAGCACCTGGGAGTGAGACAGAAGCTGCACCTGGGAGCGGGACAGAAGCAGCACCTGGGAGCCGGGGACAGAAGCAGCACCTGGGAGCCGGGACAGAAGCAGCACCTGGGAGCCGGGACAGAAGCAGCACCTGGGAGCGGGGACAGAAGCAGCACCTGGGAGCCGGGGACAGAAGCAGCACCTGGGAGCGGGACAGAAGCAGCACCTGGGAGCGGGGACAGAAGCAGCACCTGGGAGCGGGGACAGAAGCAGCACCTGGGAGCGGGGACAGAAGCAGCACCTGGGAGCCGGGACAGAAGCAGAACCTGGGAGCGGGGACAGAAGCAGCACCTGGGAGCGGGGACAGAAGCAGCACCTGGGAGAGGGACAGAAGCAGCACCTGGGAGCGGGACAGAAGCAGCACCTGGGAGCGGGACAGAAGCAGCACCTGGGAGCCGGGACAGAAGCAGCACCTGGGAGCGGGGACAGAAGCAGCACCTGGGAGCGGGACAGAAGCAGCACCTGGGAGCCGGGACAGAAGCAGCACCTGGGAGCGGGGACAGAAGCAGCACCTGGGAGCGGGGACAGAAGCAGCACCTGGGAGCGGGTCAGAAGCAGCACCTGGGAGCGGGGACAGAAGAGGCACCTGGGAGTGGGACAGAAGCAGCACCTGGGAGCGGGACAGAAGCTGCACCTGGGAGCGGGACAGAAGCAGCACATGGGAGCGGGGACAGAAGCAGAACCTGGGAGTGGGACAGAAGCTGCACCTGGGAGCGGGGACAGAAGCTGCACCTGGGAGCGGGACAGAAGCTGCACCTGGGAGCGGGACAGAAGCTGCACCTGGGAGCGGGACAGAAGCAGCACCTGGGAGCGGGGACAGAAGCAGCACCTGGGAGTGGGACAGAAGCAGCACCTGGGAGCGGGACAGAAGCTGCACCTGGGAGCTGGGACAGAAGCTGCACCTGGGAGCGGGGACAGAAGCTGCACCTGGGAGCGGGGACAGAAGCAGCACCTGGGAGAGAGACAGAAGCAGCACCTGGGAGCGGGGACAGAAGCAGCACCTGGGAGCGGGACAGAAGCTGCACCTGGGAGTGGGACAGAAGCAGCACCTGGGAGCGGGGACAGAAGCTGCACCTGGGAGCGGGACAGAAGCAGCACCTGGGAGAGGGACAGAAGCTGCACCTGGGAGCGGGGACAGAAGCAGCACCTGGGAGAGGGACAGAAGCAGCACCTGGGAGAGGGACAGAAGCTGCACCTGGGAGCGGGGACAGAAGCAGCACCTGGGAGAGGGACAGAAGCTGCACCTGGGAGCGGGGACAGAAGCAGCACCTGGGAGCCGGGACAGAAGCTGCACCTGGGAGCGGGGACAGAAGCAACACCTGGGAGCGGGGACAGAAGCAGCACCTGGGAGCGGGACAGAAGCAGCACCTGGGAGCGGGTCAGAAGCAGCACCTGGGAGCGGGGACAGAAGCAGCACCCGGGAGCGGGTCAGTAGCAGCACCTGGGAGCGGAGACAAAAGCAGCACCTGGGAGCGGGACAGAAGCAGCACCTGGGAGCCGGGACAGAAGCAGCACCTGGGAGCGGGACAGAAGCAGCACCTGCGAGTGGGGACAGAAACTGCACCTGGGAGCGGGGACAGAAGCAGCACCTGGGAGCAGAGACAGAAGCAGCACTTGGGAGTGGGGACAGAAACTGCACCTGGGAGCGGGGACAGAAGCAGCACCTGGGAGCGGGACAGAAGCAGCACCTGGGAGCGGGTCAGAAGCAGCACCTGGGAGTGGGGACAGAAACTGCACCTGGGAGCGGGGACAGAAGCAGCACCTGGGAGCAGAGACAGAAGCAGCACCTGGGAGCAGGGACAGAAGCAGCATCAGGGAGCGGGGACAGAAGCAGCACCTGGGAGCGGGGACAGAAGCAGCACCTGGGAGTGGGACAGAAGCAGCACCTGGGAGCGGGACAGAAGCTGCACTTGGGAGCGGGGACAGAAGCAGCACCTGGGAGCGGGACAGAAGCTGCACCTGGGAGCGGGGACAGAAGCAGCACCTGGGAGCAGGACAGAAGCAGCACCTGGGAGCGGGACAGAAGCAGCACCTGGGAGCCGGGACAGAAGCAGCACCTGGGAGCCGGGGACAGAAGCTGCACCTGGGAGCGGGGACAGAAGCAGCACCTGGGAGTGAGACAGAAGCTGCACCTGGGAGCGGGACAGAAGCAGCACCTGGGAGTGGGGACAGAAGCAGCACCTGGGAGCCGGGACAGAAGCAGCACCTGGGAACGGGGACAGAAGCAGCACCTGGGAGTGAGACAGAAGCTGCACCTGGGAGCGGGGACAGAAGCAGCAACTGGGAGCCGGGGACAGAAGCAGCACCTGGGAGCCGGGACAGAAGCAGCACCTGGGAGTGAGACAGAAGCTGCACCTGGGAGCGGGACAGAAGCAGCACCTGGGAGCGGGGACAGAAGCAGCACCTGGGAGTGAGACAGAAGCTGCACCTGGGAGCGGGGACAGAAGCAGCACCTGGAAGCCGGGACAGAAGCAGCACCTGGGAGCGGGGACAGAAGCAGCACCTGGGAGCGGGACAGAAGCAGCACCTGGGAGCCGGGACAGAAGCAGCACCTGGGAGCGGGGACAGAAGCAGCACCTGGGAGCGGGGACAGAAGAAGCACCTGGGAGCCGGGACAGAAGCAGCACCTGGGAGCGGGGACAGAAGCAGCACCTGGGAGCGGGGACAGAAGCAGCACCTGGGAGAGGGACAGAAGCAGCACCTGGGAGCGGGACAGAAGCAGCACCTGGGAGCCGGGACAGAAGCAGCACCTGGGAGCGGGGACAGAAGCAGCACCTGGGAGCGGGACAGAAGCAGCACCTGGGAGCCGGGACAGAAGAGGCACCTGGGAGCCGGGGACAGAAGCAGCAGCTGGGAGCGGGACAGAAGCAGCACCTGGAAGCGGGGACAGAAGCAGCACCTGGGAGCGGGGACAGAAGCAGCACCTGGGAGCGGGTCAGAAGCAGCACCTGGGAGCGGGGACAGAAGAGGCACCTGGGAGTGGGACAGAAGCAGCACCTGGGAGCGGGACAGAAGCTGCACCTGGGAGCGGGACAGAAGCAGCACATGGGAGCGGGGACAGAAGCAGCACCTGGGAGCAGGACAGAAGCTGCACCTGGGAGTGGGACAGAAGCAGCACCTGGGAGCGGGACAGAAGCTGCACCTGGTAGCGGGACAGAAGCAGCACCTGGGAGCGGGACAGAAGCAGCACCTGGGAGCGGGGACAGAAGCAACACCTGGGAGAGAGACAGAAGCAGCACCTGGGAGCGGGTCAGAAGCAACACCTGGGAGCGGGGACAGAAGAGGCACCTGGGAGTGGGACAGAAGCAGCACCTGGGAGCGGGACAGAAGCTGCACCTGGGAGCGGGACAGAAGCAGCACATGGGAGCGGGGACAGAAGCAGCACCTGGGAGCAGGACAGAAGCTGCACCTGGGAGTGGGACAGAAGCAGCACCTGGGAGCGGGACAGAAGCTGCACCTGGGAGCGGGACAGAAGCAGCACCTGGGAGAGGGACAGAAGCTGCACCTGGGAGCGGGGGCAGAAGCAGCACCTGGGAGAGGGACAGAAGCAGCACCTGGGAGAGGGACAGAAGCTGCACCTGGGAGCGGGACAGAAGCTGCACCTGGTAGCGGGACAGAAGCAGCACCTGGGAGCGGGACAGAAGCAGCACCTGGGAGCCGGGACAGAAGCAACACCTGGGAGCGGGGACAGAAGCAGCACCTGGGAGCGGGACAGAAGCAGCACCTGGGAGCGGGTCAGAAGCAGCACCTGGTAGCGGGGACAGAAGCAGCACCTGGGAGCGGGGACAGAAGCAGCACCTGGGAGCGGGGACAGAAGCAGCACCTGGAAGCCACAGCTCCCGTTGGGAGGCTACGGGACTCTTACCGTTGCTGTAGAGAAGCTGTAGTCGGTAGTGGATCCCATTATTAGTTTTCTCACCGCTCTGCTCCTGTGAACACGGAAATAGTGAAACATTCATCATGTGCAGTAAGTAAGACACAGAAACACACAGGCAAACTGTCAGATATGCACAAACACCACCCAGAGATCAGACTTTGCAAGCGATTCACTTGTGCATAGGTGCGCGTATTGCTGTGTGTACACACCATGTGCTTGTGTATAGGTGCACGTACACACCATGTGCTTGTGCATAGGTGTGCGTACACACCATGTGCTTGTGCATAGGTGTGCGTACACACCATGTGCTCGTGCTTAGGTGTGCGTGCACACTATGTGCTTGTGCACAGGTGCGCGTACACACCATGTGCTTTTGTATAGGTGCGCATATTGTGTGCGTACACACCATGTGCCTGTGCATTGGTGTGCGTACACACCATGTGCTTGTGTATAGGTGTGCGTATTGCTGCGTGTACACATGTACTTGTGCATAGGTATGTATACACATGTGTGCTTGTGTGTAGGTGCGCGTATTGTGCGCGTACACACCCTGTGCTTGTGCATAGGTGCGTGTATTGTGCGCGTACACACCATGTGCTTGTGTATAGGTGCGTGTAGTGTGCGCGTACACACCCTGTGCTTCTGCATAGGTGCGCGTATTGTGCACGTACACACCATGAGCTTGTGCATAGGTGCACGTACACACCCTGTGCTTGTGTATAGGCACGCGTATTGCTACGTGTACACGTGACCTTGTGCATAGGTGCACGTACACACCCTGTGCTTGTGTATAGGCACGCGTATTGCTACGTGTACACGTGACCTTGTGCATAGGTGCGCGAACACACCATGTGCTTGTGCATAGGTGTGCGTATTGTGCGTGCACACACCATTTGCTTGGGCATAGGTGAGCGTACACACCATGTGCTTGTGTATACATGTGCGTATTGCTACGTGTACATGTGTACTTGTGCTTAGGTGAGCATACACACCATGTTCTTGTGCATAGGTGTGCGTATTGTGCGCGTACTCACCATGTTCTTGTGTATAGGTGCACGTACACACCATGTGCCTGTGTATAGGTGCGCGTATTGTGCACGTACACACCATGTGCTTGTGCATAGGTGCGTGTATTTCTACGTGTGCGTGTGCATAGGTGCGCATATTTCTATGTGTACTTGTACATAGGTGCGCGTATTTCTACGTGTACTTGTGCATAGGTGCGCATATTTCTATGTGTACTTGTGCATAGGTGCACGTATTTCTATGTGTACTTGTGCATAGGTGCGCGTATTTCTATGTGTACTTGTGCATAGGTGCGCATATTTCTATGTGTACTTGTGCATACAGTAGGTGCACGTATTGCTACGTGTACTTGTGTATAGGTGCACGTATTGCTACGTGTACTTGTGTATAGGTGCGCGTATTTCTATGTGTACTTGTACATAGGTGCGCGTATTTCTATGTGTACTTGTGCATAGGTGCTCGTATTTCTACGTGTACATGTGCATAGGTGCGCGTATTTCTACGTGTACATGTGCATAGGTGCGCGTATTTCTACGTGTACATGTGCATAGGTGCGAGTATTTCTACATGTACTTGTGCGTAGGTGCACATATTTCTATGTGTACTTGTGCATAGGTGCGCGTATTTCTCGTGTACTTGTGCATCGGTGCGCGTATTTCTACGTGTAATTGTGCATAGGGAGGGTTATACACAGAGGACACTGATCTAGTGATTAATCTCACCCAGTAAAATTTAATAAAACAAGAATGTTTAGATAAATTATGTACAGTAAAGAGGCAATGGGTGTAGTGGTCATTGTGGTCATTGTGGTTATGGCTGTGGTGACAGCAGCCGGAATGGACGGATTAATGAGAGCCCGGAGACAATAGTAGCTGCTTCTGTGGAAACAGCCGCCGCTGAAGTTGACCCAAAGCAGCAGCGTCCTAGTATGGAAATAAATAAACCAGGGAGGAGACACGCTTAGCAGATAAACGGTAATAATGTCACCACCTCCAGGGTGGAAAAGGTTGCCCAGAAAAACTAGAGGGTGTTCACAAGACTAGAAGTGGAATCCACAGGGTAGCAAACCAAACCAAGCTAAGCAGCACGTGTGTTATTAATACCAATCCAAGTGAGAGGAGAAAGGCTGGGCAGGCCTCAACCTCCGGGAGTGCCAGCATCACAGCAGAACTACGTGTACAGGACCGGTCAGCTACTCTCTTTTATGCGTCCTCCTATTCCTCAGCAGACTGTGTAACTGCGGTGACAAGGACTGGGAGGAAGGGGATGGATGTGAAACTGGCTATAGGTTTGCGGCCTGAGAGAATTAACACTGTTGGGGTCCCTGCTTCTGATTGGGACCCCGACCCCCAGCCCCTAGCTGAGGGAAACCAATACTAACCGTGTGGAGGAATCGGCTTCTATTCTCTCCTAATGGCCCAACAGTATTAACGCCGAGAACCGGATTAACACTGAGGGGTCCCATTCAGCAGCATGGAGCCCCGCGGAGGTAATCCTACTGGGTTTCTCACTGTGTTCGGGGCCGCAATCAGTGCCGCCACCAGTTGCATAATTCAAATGTCATTTATTGTAACATTACGTGGGGGCCCAAACAAGCCAGTACTGACCAGGCATTGCCAGCGCCAGACGCAACGTCCATGTTGGCTTTGCACAGGGTTTGGATGCTTCATCTGTAATGCAAGATACTCCTTTTAATTTCATCTTTGCCCTGTGACTAGAAAATCTTTTGTAAGTGTGAGTGCTGCCACAGCTGCAGGGCGAGTGGTGAGAGAGTGTGTAAGTGTGAGTGCTGCCACAGCTGCAGGGCGAGTGGTGAGAGTGTGTAAGTGTGAGTGCTGCCACAGCTGCAGGGCGAGTGGTGAGAGAGTGTGTAAGTGTGTGTGCTGCCACAGCTGCAGGGCGAGTGGTGAGAGTGTGTAAGTATGAGTGCTGCCACAGCTGCAGGGCGAGTGGTGAGAGAGTGTGTAAGTGTGTGTGCTGCCACAGCTGCAGGGCGAGTGGTGAGAGAGTTTGTAAGTGTGAGTGCTGCCACAGCTGCAGGGCGAGTGGTGAGAGAGTTTGTAAGTGTGAGTGCTGCCACAGCTGCAGGGTGAGTGGTGAGAGAGTGTGTAAGTGTGAGTGCTGCCACAGCTGCAGTGCGAGTGGTGAGAGAGTTTGTAAGTGTGAGTGCTGCCACAGCTGCAGGGCGAGTGGTGAGAGAGTTTGTAAGTGTGAGTGCTGCCACAGCTGCAGGGCGAGTGGTGAGAGAGTATGTAAGTGTGAGTGCTGCCACAGCTGCAGGGCGAGTGGTGAGAGAGTTTGTAAGTGTGAGTGCTGCCACAGCTGCAGGGCGAGTGGTGAGAGAGTGTGTAAGTGTGAGTGCTGCCACAGCTGCAGGGCGAGTGGTGAGAGAGTGTGTAAGTGTGAGTGCTGCCACAGCTGCAGGGCGAGTGGTGAGAGAGTTTGTAAGTGTGAGTGCTGCCACAGCTGCAGGGTGAGTGGTGAGAGAGTATGTAAGTGTGAGTGCTGCCACAGCTGCAGGGTGAGTGGTGAGAGAGTTTGTAAGTGTGAGTGCTGCCACAGCTGCAGGGCGAGTGGTGAGAGAGTGTGTAAGTGTGAATGCTGCCACAGCTGCAGGGTGAGTGGTGAGAGAGTTTGTAAGTGTGAGTGCTGCCACAGCTGCAGTGCGAGTGGTGAGAGAGTTTGTAAGTGTGAGTGCAGCCACAGCTGCAAGGTGTGTGGTGAGAGAGTATGTAAGTGTGAGTGCTGCCACAGCTGCAGGGCGAGTGGTGAGAGAGTTTGTAAGTGTGAGTGCTGCCACAGCTGCAGGGTGAGTGGTGAGAGAGTTTGTAAGTGTGAGTGCTGCCACATCTGCAGGGCGAGTGGTGAGAGAGTTTGTAAGTGTGAGTGCAGCCACAGCTGCAAGGTGTGTGGTGAGAGAGTATGTAAGTGTGAGTGCTGCCACAGCTGCAGGGCGAGTGGTGAGAGAGTTTGTAAGTGTGAGTGCTGCCACAGCTGCACGGCAAGTGGTGAGAGAGTGTGTAAGTGTGACTGCTGCCACAGCTGCAGGGCAAGTGGTGATAGAGTATGTAAGTGTGAGTGCTGCCACAGCTGCAGGGTGAATGGTGAGAGAGTTTGTAAGTGTGAGTGCTGCCACAGATGCAGTGGGAGTGGTGAGAGAGTGTGTGAGTGTTGCCACATCTGCAGGGCGAGTGGTGAGAGAGTGTGTAAGTGTGAGTGCTGCCACAGCTGCAGGGTGAGTGGTGAGAGAGTTTGTAAGTGTGAGTGCTGCCACAGCTGCACGGCAAGTGGTGAGAGAGTGTGTAAGTGTGACTGCTGCCACAGCTGCAGGGCAAGTGGTGATAGAGTATGTAAGTGTGAGTGCTGCCACAGCTGCAGGGTGAATGGTGAGAGAGTTTGTAAGTGTGAGTGCTGCCACAGATGCAGGGGGAGTGGTGAGAGAGTGTGTGAGTGTTGCCACATCTGCAGGGCGAGTGGTGAGAGAGTGTGTAAGTGTGAGTACTGCCACAGCTGCAGGGTGAGTGGTGAGAGAGTTTGTAAGTGTGAGTGCTGCCACAGCTGCAGGGCAAGTGGTGAGAGAGTGTGTAAGTGTGAGTACTGCCACAGCTGCAGGGTGAGTGGTGAGAGAGTTTGTAAGTGTGAGTTCTGCCACAGCTGCAGGGCAAGTGGTGAGAGAGTGTGTAAGTGTGACTGCTGCCACAGCTGCAGGGCAAGTGGTGAGAGAGTGTGTAAGTGTGACTGCTGCCACAGCTGCAGGGTGAATGGTGAGAGAGTTTGTAAGTGTGAGTGCTGCCACAGCTGCAGGGCAAGTGGTGAGAGAGTGTGTAAGTGTGACTGCTGCCACAGCTGCAGGGCAAGTGGTGAGAGAGTGTGTAAGTGTGAGTGCTCCCACAGCTATAGGGTGAATGGTGAGAGAGTTTGTAAGTGTGAGTGCTGCCACAGATGCAGGGGGAGTGGTGAGAGAGTGTGTGAGTGTTGCCACATCTGCAGGGCGAGTGGTGAGAGAGTGTGTAAGTGTGAGTGCTGCCACAGCTGCAGTGCGAGTGGTGAGAGAGTGTGTAAGTGTGAGTGCTGCCACAGCTGCAGGGCAAGTGGTGAGAGAGTGTGTAAGTGTGACTGCTGCCACAGCTGCAGGGCAAGTGGTGAGAGAGTGTGTCAGTGTGAGTGCTGCCACAGCTGCAGGGTGAGTGGTGAGAGAGTTTGTAAGTGTGAGTGCTGCCACAGCTGCAGGCCAGGTGGTGAGAGAATGTGTAAGTGTGACTGCTGCCACAGCTGCAGGGCAAGTGGTGAGAGAGTGTGTAAGTGTGACTGCTGCCACAGCTGCAGGGCAAGTGGTGAGAGAGTGTGTAAGTGTGACTGCTGCCACAGCTGCAGGGTGAATGGTGAGAGAGTTTGTAAGTGTGAGTGCTGCCACAGCTGCAGGGCAAGTGGTGAGAGAGTGTGTAAGTGTGACTGCTGCCACAGCTGCAGGGCAAGTGGTGAGAGAGTGTGTAAGTGTGAGTGCTCCCACAGCTACAGGGTTAATGGTGAGAGAGTTTGTAAGTGTGAGTGCTGCCACAGATGCAGGGGGAGTGGTGAGAGAGTGTGTAAGTGTGAGTGCTGCTACAGCTGCAGGGCAAGTGGTAAGAGAGTGTGTAAGTGAGACTGCTGCCACAGCTGCAGGGCAAGTGGTGAGAGAGTGTGTAAGTGTGACTGCTGCCACAGCTGCAGGGTCAGTGGTGAGAGAGTTTGTAAGTGTGAGTGCTGCCACAGCTGCAGGGCAAGTGGTGAGAGAGTGTGTAAATGTGAGTGCTGCCACAGCTGCAGGGTGAGTGGTGAGAGTGTGTAAGTGTGAGTGCTGCCACAGCTGCAGGGTGAGTGGTGAGAGAGTGTGTAAGTGTGAGTGCTGTCACAGCTGCAGGGTGAGTGGTGAGAGAGTGTGTAAGTGTGACTGCAGCCACAGCTGCAGGGCAAGTGGTGAGAGAGTGTGTAAGTGTGAGTGCTGCCACAGCTACAGGGTGAATGGTGAGAGAGTTTGTAAGTGTGAGTGCTGCCACAGATGCAGGGGGAGTGCTGAGAGAGTGTGTAAGTGTGAGTGCTGCCACAGCTGCAGTGCGAGTGGTGAGAGAGTGTGTAAGTGTGAGTGCTGCCACAGCTGCAGGGCAAGTGGTGAGAGAGTGTGTAAGTGTGACTGCTGCCACAGCTGCAGGGCAAGTGGTGAGAGAGTGTGTCAGTGTGAGTGCTGCCACAGCTGCAGGGTGAGTGGTGAGAGAGTTTGTAAGTGTGAGTGCTGCCACAGATGCAGGGGGAGTGGTGAGAGAGTGTGTGAGTGTTGCCACATCTGCAGGGCGAGTGGTGAGAGAGTGTGTAAGTGTGAGTGCTGCCACAGCTGCAGGGCAAGTGGTGAGAGAGTGTGTCAGTGTGAGTGCTGCCACAGCTGCAGGGTGAGTGGTGAGAGAGTTTGTAAGTGTGAGTGCTGCCACAGATGCAGGGGGAGTGGTGAGAGAGTGTGTGAGTGTTGCCACATCTGCAGGGCGAGTGGTGAGAGAGTGTGTAAGTGAGACTGCTGCCACAGCTGCAGGGCAAGTGGTGAGAGAGTGTGTAAGTGTGACTGCTGCCACAGCTGCAGGGTTAATGGTGAGAGAGTTTGTAAGTGTGAGTGCTGCCACAGCTGCAGGGCAAGTGGTGAGAGAGTGTGTAAATGTGACTGCTGCCACAGCTGCAGGGTGAGTGGTGAGAGAGTTTGTAAGTGTGAGTGCTGCCACAGCTGCAGGGTGAGTGGTGAGAGTTTGTAAGTGTGAGTGCTGCCACAGCTGCAGGGCAAGTGGTGAGAGAGTGTGTAAATGTGAGTGCTGCCACAGCTGCAGGGTGAGTGGTGAGAGTGTGTAAGTGTGAGTGCTGCCACAGCTGCAGGGTGAGTGGTGAGAGAGTGTGTAAGTGTGAGTGCTGTCACAGCTGCAGGGTGAGTGGTGAGAGAGTGTGTAAGTGTGACTGCAGCCACAGCTGCAGGGCAAGTGGTGAGAGAGTGTGTAAGTGTGAGTGCTGCCACAGCTACAGGGTGAATGGTGAGAGAGTTTGTAAGTGTGAGTGCTGCCACAGATGCAGGGGGAGTGCTGAGAGAGTGTGTAAGTGTGAGTGCTGCCACAGCTGCAGTGCGAGTGGTGAGAGAGTGTGTAAGTGTGAGTGCTGCCACAGCTGCAGGGCAAGTGGTGAGAGAGTGTGTAAGTGTGACTGCTGCCACAGCTGCAGGGCAAGTGGTGAGAGAGTGTGTCAGTGTGAGTGCTGCCACAGCTGCAGGGTGAGTGGTGAGAGAGTTTGTAAGTGTGAGTGCTGCCACAGATGCAGGGGGAGTGGTGAGAGAGTGTGTGAGTGTTGCCACATCTGCAGGGCGAGTGGTGAGAGAGTGTGTAAGTGTGAGTGCTGCCACAGCTGCAGGGCAAGTGGTGAGAGAGTGTGTCAGTGTGAGTGCTGCCACAGCTGCAGGGTGAGTGGTGAGAGAGTTTGTAAGTGTGAGTGCTGCCACAGATGCAGGGGGAGTGGTGAGAGAGTGTGTGAGTGTTGCCACATCTGCAGGGCGAGTGGTGAGAGAGTGTGTAAGTGAGACTGCTGCCACAGCTGCAGGGCAAGTGGTGAGAGAGTGTGTAAGTGTGACTGCTGCCACAGCTGCAGGGTTAATGGTGAGAGAGTTTGTAAGTGTGAGTGCTGCCACAGCTGCAGGGCAAGTGGTGAGAGAGTGTGTAAATGTGACTGCTGCCACAGCTGCAGGGTGAGTGGTGAGAGAGTTTGTAAGTGTGAGTGCTGCCACAGCTGCAGGGTGAGTGGTGAGAGTGTGTAAGTGTGAGTGCTGCCACAGCTGCAGGGTGAGTGGTGAGAGAGTGTGTAAGTGTGAGTGCTGTCACAGCTGCAGGGTGAGTGGTGAGAGAGTGTGTAAGTGTGAGTGCTGCCACAGCTGCAAGGTGAGTGGTGAGAGACGGACATCACCATCCTGCCTATGACATATTATTACCATCAACAATCATCAGCACCTAATGCTATACAAATACACCACCACCAACAATCATCAGCACCTACTGCTATACAAATACACCACCACCAACAAACATCAGCACCTACTGCTATACAAATACACCACCACCAACAAACATCAGCACCTACTGCTATACATATACACCACCACCAACAAACATCAGCACCTACTGCTATACAAATACACAACCACCAACAAACATCAGCACCTACTGCTATACAAATACACCACCACCAACAATCATCAGCATCTACTGCTATACAAATACATCACCTCCAACAAACATCAGCACCTACTGCTATACAAATACACCACCACCAACAAACATCAGCACCTACTGCTATACAAATACACCACCACCAACAATCATCAGCACCTACTGCTATACAAATACACCACCACCAACAAACATCAGCACCTACTGCTATACAAATACACCACCACCAACAAACATCAGCACCTACTGCTATACAAATACACCACCACAAACAATCATCAGCACTTACTGCTATACAAATACACCACCACCAACAAACATCAGCACCTACTGCTATACAAATACACCACCACCAACAAACATCAGCACCTACTGCTATACACCACCACCAACAAACATCAGCACCTACTGCTATACAAATACAGAACCACCAACAAACAACAGCACCTACTGCTATACAAATACACCACCAACAACAATCATCAGCACCTACTGCTATACAAATACACAACCACAAACACACATCAGCATCTACTGCTATACAAATACACCACCACGAGCAATCATCAGCACCTACTGCTATACAAATACACCACCACCAACAAACATCAGCACCTACTGTTATACAAATACACCACCACCAACAAACATCAGCACCTACTGCTATACACCACCACCAACAAACATCAGCACCTACTGCTATACAAATACACAACCACCAACAAACAACAGCACCTACTGCTATACAAATATACCACCAACAACAATCATCAGCACCTACTGCTATACAAATACACAACCACCAACAAACATCAGCACCTACTGCTATACAAATACACCACCACGAACAATCATCAGCACCTACTGCTATACAAATACACCACAGCCAACAAACATCAGCACCTACTGCTATACACCACCACCACCAACAAACATCAGCACCTACTGCTATACAAATATACCACCACGAACAATCATCAGCACCTACTGCCATACAAATACTCCACCACCAACAAACATCAGCACCTACTTCTATACAAATACACCACCACGAACAATCATCAGCACCTACTGCTATACAAATACACCACCACCAACAAACATCAGCACCTACTGCTATACAAATACACCACCACCAACAAATATCAGCACCTACTGCTATACAAATACACCACCACCACTAATCATCAGCACCTACTGCTATACAAATACACCACCACGAACAATCATCAGCACCTACTGCTATACAAATACACCACCAACAACAAACATCAGCACCTACTGCTATACACCACCACCAACAAACATCAGCACCTACTGCTATACAAATACACCACCACCAACAAACATCAGCACCTACTGCTATACAAATACACCACCACCAACAAACATCAGCACCTACTGCTATACAAATACACCACCACCAACAAACATCAGCACCTACTGCTATACAAATACACCACCACCAACAAACATCAGCACCTACTGCTATACAAATACACCACCACCACCAATCATCAGCACCTACTGCCATACAAATACACCACCACCAACAATCATCAGCACCTACTGCTATACAAATACACCAGCACCAACAAACATCAGAACCTACTGCTATACAAATACACCACCACCAACAATCATCATCACCTACTGCTATACAAATACACCACCACCAACAAACATCAGCACCTACTGCTATACAAATACACCACCACCAACAATCATCAGCACCTACTGCTATACAAATACACCACCACCAACAAACATCAGCACCTACTGCTATACACCACCATCAACAAACATCAGCACCTACTGCTATACAAATACACCACCACCAACAATCATCAGCACCTACTGCTATACAAATACACCATCAACAACAAACATCAGCACCTACTGCTTTACAAATACACCACCACCAACAATCATCAGTACCTACTGCTATACACCACCACAGCCAACAAACATCAGCACCTACTGCTATACAAATACACCACCACCAACAATCATCAGCACCTACTGCTATACAAATACACCACCACAAACAAACATCAGCACCTACTGCTATACAAATACACCACCACCAACAATCATCAGCACCTACTGCTATACAAATACACCACCACCAACAAACATCAGCACCTACTGCTATACAAATACACCACCACCAACAAACATCAGCACCTACTGCTATACAAATACACCACCACCAACAATCATCAGAACCTAATGCTATACAAATACACCACCACCAACAATCATCAGCACCTACTGTTATACAAATACACCACCACCAACAAACATCAGCACCTCCTGCTATACAAATACACCACCACCAACAAACATCAGCACCTACTGCTATACAAATACACCACACCAACAATCATCAGCACCTACTGGTATACAAATACACCACCACCAACAAACATCAGCACCTACTGCTATACAAATACACCACCACCAACAAACATCAGCACCTACTGCTATACACCACCACAGCCAACAATCATCAGCACCTACTGCTATACAAATACACCACCACCAAAAAACATCAGCACCTACTGCTATACAAATACACCACCACCAACAAACATCAGCACCTACTGCTATACAAATACACCACCACCAACAAACATCAGCACCTACTGCTATACAAATACACCACCACCAACAATCATCAGCACCTACTGCCATACAAATACACCACCACCAACAATCATCAGCACCTACTGCTATACAAATACACAACCACCAACAATCATCAGCACCTACTGCTATACAAATACACCACCACCAACAATCATCAGCACCTACTGCTATACAAATACACCACCACCAACAATCATCAGCACCTACTTCTATACAAATACACCACCACCAACAATCATCAGCACCTACTGCTATACAAATACACCACCAACAACAAACATTAGCACCTACTGCTTTACAAATACACCACCACCAACAAACATCAGCACCTACTGCTATACAAATACACCACCACGAACAATCATCAGTACCTACTGCTATACACCACCACAGCCAACAAACATCAGCACCTACTGCTATACAAATACACCACCACCAACAATCATCAGCACCTACTGCTATACAAATACACCACCACAAACAAACATCAGCACCTACTGCTATACAAATACACCACCACCAACAATCATCAGCACCCACTGCTATACAAATACACCACCACCAACAAACATCAGCACCTACTGCTATACAAATACACCACCACCAACAAACATCAGCACCTACTGCTATACAAATACACCACCACCAACAATCATCAGCACCTACTGCTATACAAATACACCACCACCAACAAACATCAGCACCTACTGCTATACAAATACACCACCACCAACAAACATCAGCACCTACTGCTATACACCACCACAGCCAACAATCATCAGCACCTACTGCTATACAAATACACCACCACCAAAAAACATCAGCACCTACTGCTATACAAATACACCACCACCAACAAACATCAGCACCTACTGCTATACAAATACACCACCACCAACAAACATCAGCACCTACTGCTATACAAATACACCACCACCAACAATCATCAGCACCTACTGCCATACAAATACACCACCACCAACAATCATCAGCACCTACTGCTATACAAATACACCACCACCAACAAACATCAGCACCTACTGCTATATAAATACACCACCACCAACAATCATCAGCACCTACTGCTATACAAATACACCACCACCAACAATCATCAGCACCTACTGCTATACAAATACACCACCACCAACAATCATCAGCACCTACTTCTATACAAATACACCACCACCAACAATCATCAGCACCTACTGCTATACAAATACACCACTACCAACAAACATCAGCACCGACTGCTATACAAATACACCACCACCAACAAACATCAGCACCAACTGCTACAAACCACCACAGCCAACAATCATCAGCACCTACTGCTATACACCACCACCAACAATCATCAGCACCTACTGCTATACACCACCACCATCTATCATCAGCACCTACTGCTACAAACCACCACAGCCAACAATCATCAGCACTTACTGCTATGCACCACCACAGCCAACAATAATCAATCCTCATCACCCCCGGCCGCAGCTAACCTGCCAGCGACATCAGGATGTATGTTAGTGCTACAGTGACTATGAGCTGCACAAATATGTGAGTGACTAGATCTCCAAGCTCATTGAGGGGTCATACCATGGTCTCCCTATAACGTCTCTCACTCCCTCTCTCTCTGTCTCTCTCCCACACTCCTCTCTCTCTCACTCCCTCAGTCTCCCACTCTCTCTCACTCCCTCTCTCACTCTCTCTCTCTCCCTTTTGGTTACCCATGATCCGTGTATAAAGGTCCAAGAGAGTTAGCTCTTGGGCCCAGTAACATTGTATGATTCCAATGTACTTTGCGCAATAAAAGTATTTGGTGTGTTTTTCCCTTTCCGGGCATGCTAGCGAGCAGGGATTGCTAGGGTGGGAGTTTAAAGGGGGGTTTTGTGGAGGATCCGTTAACAGAATGTGCCTAGGAGGTTGGGGTCCGGAGCTGTCGGATCCCCTGTAAATGTACCCGGGAAACATGCCTGATTCTCGGATACATGTCGGCACATTGTCCCGGCAATACCTCCACTTGAAAACGCTTGGCGCGACTCCCCACTAGGGTACCCTGCTTCAGCACAGCCCAGAAAAGAGAATGAGGCACAGGGATAAACATGTAACCCTGTAGCTGAGGGAATCCCTAGGTTAAGGCGGTACACCAGCTTGTGCCAAAGTGACCCACAACCAGTGTAAGGTTTGTGGGTGCCCCAACCGAATATAAGGTTGAGTATGGGGAATAAGGCAGCTAGCATCTTTCTTATTCTGTCCCCTGTACCGAGAGACTCAGAAGTATATTAAACATGTACCTTGTGTATTAAAAAATACTTTAATAATGTAAAGTACTGAAATGTGTTTTTACATTCGGAACCGATGTCCAAACAGGCTGCCCGAGCTAACCCATAGGCGCCGGTAAGTCTGATGGACATCGGAGTTCAAAGCAGCCAGAGGATGCTCAGAGGTGTGAAAGCCATTTGGGCAGCGGGGGAAAGGCAGAGTACCAGGTCCGGAGATCAATGGCCGTCCTCCGGGATGCCACTTGTTCTGCCAGTGGAAGGTATAAGAAACACGGCTCCACGGAATTTTCAAAATTAATTTATTGGCAATAAATTTATCTTGAAAATTCCGTGGAGCCCTGTTTCTTATACCTTCCACTGTAAGCTGGATCATCACAGAGAATCCTGAACCAGGAGCACCGGTACTTGTATCTTTATATTATTGTTATGTGGTGCACAGCATTTCCCCTTTAGTAACTTGTTCTGCCAGGCCTGGTGGAGCCTGCCCAGCGGGTGGCATTGAGATAGCCAGGGACGGAGGTGGCAGGCTTGCGCATGTATCTTGGCAATTTCAGATTTCCCGCTGACCCGGCTTTTTTGTAGCCGGCTTGGCTCTGATTGGTTGCTGGGAATTTTCCCACGCAATGATTGGCTGCTGAGTTTTGTGAATGAAACTCAGAATACTACAAGAACCTGTGAGCCAATCAGATTGGAGTTCCCCAGTAGTAAGCGGGCGGGCTTTTCAAAGTTGCTCTTGCGCGAATAGCAGAGCAACCGGCTTCGATTTCATGCCTGAAAAGTCTGCCCGCCTGAGACTAAGTCCCGACTTTAGCGGCCAAGTTCTCAATATTGAACGTAGCCGACGCGGCTGGGATCTGATGCCGATTTTAGTTCCAACTTGGTACTAACTCACGGTCAAGAAAGTCCAAGTTCTAAGAAGGCAAGGGAGCGGTGGCGTGTGGATCTTCACGCCGATTTGGGAACCAGAAGATTCTGGGCTAAGTCCCAGTCAGGGTAAAAATCTTATTTAGAGTTCCCTGCACCTAGAATAGTCTAGTTTTCGACCCCAGACCCCCAGTAAGTGCGTCTTTTTTTCTGTATTTTGTGTATCATAGTGTGTAAGGGAATTTGTGCGAATAAACAAAATGTATTTAATTACCTTGTTTTGCTCAGTGAATGATCCCGGTTAAAAAGGTGTAAATTGCCTGGTCTCCTATGCTACAAGTTTAGGTCAGTCACAGGCACATGTCAGTCACAGGCGCAGGTAATTCACAGGTGCAGGTCAGTCACAGGTGCAGGTCATTCACAGGCACATGTCAGTAACAGGCGCAGGTCATTCACAGGTGCAGGTCAGTCACAGGTACAGGTCAGTCACAGGTGCAGGTCAGTCACAGGCACATGTCAGTCACAGATGCAGGTCATTCAAAGGCGCAGGTCAGTCACAGGTACAGGTCAATCACAGATACAGGTCAGTCACAGGCACAGGTCATTCACAGGTATAGGTCAGTCACAGGCACAGGTCATTCACAGGTACAGGTCAGTCACAGGCACAGGTCATTCACAGGTACAGGTCATTCACAGGTGCAGGTCATTAAAATGATTGATTTTGCCCGTATAGCCGTTACCCGGTTTTCTAAAAAAAAAATAGGACTCGTTACAACTCTAGTATACAGCGTAAATAAATGGGTATGGTTACTATCTCATTATATATAGGTTTCGGTGCTTGTCTACAGTATTATCTTAGAGACCCGTTGTAAAATCCTTACACGTGGACAGAAAGGGGGAAGATGACATGTTTCTCTTGCATCATTGCAGTATTGGGACATCCTACAGGATAGATTGCTACACCGTGGAAATGACATGTTATTTTATATTGTGCTCATATATGGGCAATACAGCAAACTTGCACGGGTTATGTACACTACGGAAGTAACGATGAGGTTTATAGAGAATCCCCTGACCAGCTCTTACTTTGTCTTTCTCCACAAAGTCGATGTAGGACGTTCTCTCAATCTCCACAGGTTGTCCTTGCCGATCATACAGGGCCAGGACAAAGTGGAAGAAGTTGGATTTCCGCAGGTTGGATGGAGGCTGCTTCTCAAAGTGAGCCCGGGCCAAACCGATCCCACTGTGAGAAGAGAAGCAGAAGAGAACTGGTCAGCGAATGGACATAAGATTGAGGAACACTGAAGAGAGGATGGTTTCAAGTCTAAATATTAATGATGCTATATTCTCTATATACATATATATTCAGCATGTAACTGGTTAAAATAAGTAATTTAGTATTAACTTAGTAATTATATTGGAAAATGATTAGCTGAAGACAGCCAGGTGTATGTTTAATGCCTGCTAAGTTGCAACAGTCTGCATTCAAAGGTCAGTTGAATAGTTGTAAGACCGTACAATAGAGATGGGTCTTAAAAGATAAGGAACACAGGATTACCTATAGTTACTTAGTGACAGAACAAAGAGTGTTTTCTAAATCACAGTAAATATTGCTAAAGGTAGGCCCTGTGTTCTAATGTTGTT
Organism: Ascaphus truei; assembly: GCF_040206685.1. Taxonomy (NCBI): domain Eukaryota; kingdom Metazoa; phylum Chordata; class Amphibia; order Anura; family Ascaphidae; genus Ascaphus; species Ascaphus truei. Next base: position 544,542,867 of record NC_134483.1, read on the forward strand.
GATTAACCAAGAGCATTTGGGGCTGACACTGAGAAAAATAGGTGATTACTATGTTAAAACTCTTGGAAGAAAATCTATCGAGTATATTTGAATATATAGATTCAGAATCATTTAACACCAAACTAAGAATAACCAAGCTAAGGATTCCCCACTCTAACTAACTTCTATATGCCTGAAATGATGCTGTAAAATATGTTTTCTATTGTCTATGAATACATTGAGAAAAGAACTGGGCCATGGACTATTTGATATATATTGAAAGGTGGGACATTTATTTGCACCCATCTAATGAAGCAAATCTTCAAACACCCCCTGAAATGCCTGTTCTAGAGGTGTGAATATCTCGTATACTATTAGAAAGATTCAACATTTCCAGAGCGTCCCCTCACTTCTTCATTAACTTCATGTTTCTTGTTCTATGTAGCACAGTATTTGGGTTGATAACAAGCAGTGTCACGCAAATAACCCAAACTTTAAGATGATACTGTAACTATGTTTGCTTGATTAGTTCCCTCTTAAAACATTGATATAGTTTGTAATTGTGACATTGGTCTGAAACAGGTGTGCTGTATTTTCAGTTCTTATCGTTTTCAGACGCCCTCTGTCCTCATATTCCTCGGTTGCAGAAAAAGGGGTTTCCATGTTAACAATGAGCAGAATGAAGTCTGTGGTCAGTGCAGACGTAACAGAAGATATTAGAATCAGTGATGGGGTCTGGGTGGAGGTTAGCAGCACTTCAGCCCCGTGAAATATGTTAATAATCTCAGCCAAAGCTGGAAAGTTTTCCAGGCTCAACTTGCAAAATGTAAAACTTCAATCCAAGTTACCAATATTTCCCCCACGATGCTGCTCGGTGTCCCCAATGTTGAGTTATCTGGTTTCTAATGTAGTCGTGACTAGGTACAAGGAAAGGGTCCTGCGTTTGAAGGCAATTGTGGAGTATTTTCTCCCTGCACCTACGGGCTCTATGTATCTGTAACAGGGTATGTCTTTCCCTGCCCTGTTATGCAAGTCCCTAACAAAAAATAACAAAGAAGGTATACGAGGTGACACTTTAATGTAAGGTAAGTAGGGTGGCCAGGTGGCTTCTCCAAAAATACTGGACTCAATGGTGAAAGGTGCGTCAGGTCACTATGTCCAGGGAGGAAAATACCGGACACATACATGTCCAGTATTACAGAACCTCTCATTTTTTACTGGACAGAGTGTCCAAATACAGGACAGTCCGGTTCAATACCGGACACCTGGCAACCCTAAATGTAATAGGGACTTAGATAATCAGGAGACACAAGAGTAAGATGTGGAATAGAACGAGCAGTACAAGGTATCACACAGTATACTCTACCACTTCTCCCGCCTTTGCTACTTTACTCTAGAAGAAGTGGCTCAGTGAGGAACGAAGCTGACTCTGTAAGTACGTGAACACCTGAATAATCTGCTTCCCTTCCCGGTGTCGGCTCCTTGGGACCTTGGGCGAGTCACTTTATCTCCCTGTGCCTCAGGCACCAAACACATAGAGTGTAAGCTCTGCGGGGCAGGGACGGTGTGCTGCGTATACTGTAATTGTGAAGCGCTGCATGAAATAAAGTTACTATTTATTATATTGACTCTGACAGAAGATAGGGCCTGTGAGGACTGCTCACTCAGCATGTGCCCCTAACGACCCCACCTTAACGAGTGATCTGTAAATCAGTACACAAGGGCCCAGATGTTTAGGTTGCCCTCTGTGAGCTCACAGAATTGCATCAATGTCACATCACCAGCTGATGTGCGGAAAGCTAATGACTTCTGTGAGAGAATTAACAGGCAAAACGTTTAATAAAACAGCGCCACCTATTGAAGCTCAGTATGTGTGCAGCTACGCACAAACAGCCCACGCTGGGCTGGGATCCAGCTTCCACTGGCTCACACACTGCGGGGGGCGCTGTGACAAGCAAGGCCTCTCTTATTAACTGACGGGGTAATTATCCTTTACACGCAGTGTAACACTGTAAGGACAGTGTGACTGTAATCCTCCCATACATATGCATTATAATGCACTGAGAAAGACAATGTCATTATCTGCCACTATGCAAAGTAGCTCATTACTAAATACAGTATAATTCTCTGCTAATGTATTGTCACTAACTGTGCACAGTAACACTCACTGGCACAGAGCAGCACAACTGGCTGCTAATAAATAAATATATATATATATGTTGGAAAAAAGGGGAAACTTGATACCGCACGCACTCCGCGCCTCAATCACGGTACCCACAAAAAGCCGCTAATGACAATCAATGTTATTGTGCCAGCGCTGCTCCAGGACACAGGATAATAAATAACACAAACACAAAGTATTCCAGCGGAGCACACTAGGGGTACCACAATTATCACAAATGTGTTAAATGTCGCATAATATAAAAGAACAATACAAAAGGATTATAAAATATGACACGGACACCAGGCACGAATCCTGACAAATCAGAGAGGCTGTATCCAATAGGACCCCAAGAACTGCTAGCTCATCACAAATGTGGTGTGTGTGGGAAGACACCAAGTAATATAACTCCTGTAGAAATCTGAAGAGTGCCCTCAAGGGGTTTGCAAGATGGGTGCTGCAGGGTGACCAGACGCCCCAGTGTGTAAGTCACTGTCCCGCAGGGTTTGCAGGATGGGTGCTGCAGGGTGACCAGACGCCCCAGTGTGTAAGTCACTGTCCCGCAGGGTTTGCAGGATGGGTACTGCAGGGTGACCAGACGCCCCAGTGTGTAAGTCACTGTCCCGCAGGGTTTGCAGGATGGGTGCTGCAGGGTGACCAGACGCCCCAGTGTGTAAGTCACTCTCCCGCAGGGTTTGCAGGATGGGTGCTGCAGGGTGACCAGACGCCCCAGTGTGTAAGTCACTGTCCCGCAGGGTTTGCAGGATGGGTGCTGCAGGGTGACCAGACGCCCCAGAGATAGTCTCGCCTCATTCTCATTATAGCCTTAAATACCTATGATTAATGTGAATAGAATCAGGTGAATTACCAACCAATGAGAATAGAATTGAGGGTATATATATCCCCACTAAGCAATAGAATGTCACTCCTGATGAAACCTTTGTGGTGAAACGCGTAGAGTGACGCTCTATCCCTGAGACGGCTGGAATCCCCGGAAGTGGACGCGGCGGATGACATCACTTCCGGTGTTTGGAACGCACCGGTGGAACGCACGCCACGAGAGAGGGGAAGCGGAGACACCATCCATCCGGCCGAAGAGATCCATTGAGATCTAAAATGCTTACCTGTATTTGAAACAATGTGAGTGTAACTTGTTTTAATTACTTTTGATAAACTATACATACAGTCTGCACTATGTCCAGTTGTATCTTTTAAATAAGGTTCCTGGGAGTCCATATACACGGGGAAACACTGATTTCTGCATCTTCTGGGAACTGAGTGAACGCCTTAAAAGATACCTTTATGTGCCTGCAAAAGCTCACACGTTTGTGAGTATATTTAGAGAGCAGTGTCATTACTATTTGAGTTCACTAATTTTATTTGAAACAATATTGCACTATTATTATTTTATTCTTTTCACATATATTGCGCTTCCCGGAGACTTCATCGCCCCAGTGTGTAAGTCACTGTCCCACAGGGTTTGCAGGATGGGTGCTGCAGGGTGACCAGACGCAGCCTGTGTGTAAGTCACTGTCCCGCAGGGTTTGCAGGATGGGTGCTGCAGGGTGACCAGACGCCCCAGTGTGTAAGTCACTGTCCCACAGGGTTTGCAGGATGGGTGCTGCAGGGTGACCAGACGCAGCCTGTGTGTAAGTCACTGTCCCGCAGGGTTTGCAGGATGGGTGCTGCAGGGTGACCAGACGCCCCAGTGTGTAAGTCACTCTCCCGCAGGGTTTGCAGGATGGGTGCTGCAGGGTGACCAGACGCAGCCTGTGTGTAAGTCACTGTCCCGCAGGGTTTGCAGGATGGGTGCTGCAAGGTGACCAGACGCCCCAGTGTGTAAGTCACTGTCCCGCAGGGTTTGCAGGATGGGTGCTGCAGGGTGACCAGACGCCCAAGTGTGTAAGTCACTCTCCCGCAGGGTTTGCAGGATGGGTGCTGCAGGGTGACCAGACGCAGCCTGTGTGTAAGTCACTGTCCCGCAGGGTTTGCAGGATGGGTGCTGCAGGGTGACCAGACGCCCCAGTGTGTAAGTCACTGTCCCGCAGGGTTTGCAGGATGGGTGCTGCAGGGTGACCAGACGCCCCAGTGTGTAAGTCGCTGTCCCGCAGGGTTTGCAGGATGGGTGCTGCAGGGTGACCAGACGCCCCAGTGTGTAAGTCACTGTCCCGCAGGGTTTGCAGGATGGGTGCTGCAGGGTGACCAGACGCCCCAGTGTGTAAGTCGCTGTCCCGCAGGGTTTGCAGGATGGGTGCTGCAGGGTGACCAGACGCCCCAGTGTGTAAGTCACTGTCCCACAGGGTTTGCAGGATGGGTGCTGCAGGGTGACCAGACGCCCCAGTGTGTAAGTCACTGTCCCGCAGGGTTTGCAGGATGGGTGCTGCAGGGTGACCAGACGCCCCAGTGTGTAAGTCACTGTCCCGCAGGGTTTGCAGGATGGGTGCTGCAGGGTGACCAGACGCCCCAGTGTGTAAGTCACTGTCCCGCAGGGTTTGCAGGATGGGTGATGCAGGGTGACCAGACGCAGCCTGTGTGTAAGTCACTGTCCCGCAGGGTTTTTAAATGTCCCAGGTTTGCAGAGAGGAGCAGGGGCTGCACCGTGCAATCTCTCCTCCGGCTCTCCTTGTGTTTGGGGGGTGTTTGGTTTTTGAGATAGGCAAGGGGGGGGGGGAAGAGAGACGGGAAGGGGGAAGGGAGATTGTTGGCGGGGGAAAAGAGACTGGGGAGGGGGAGAGAGACTGGGGGGGGAGACTGGGGGAGGCGGAAAGAGAGACCTGGCTTGTGGAGGAAGAGAGAATGGGGAGGGGAACAAGAGACTGGGGGAGGGGAAAAAGAGAGACTGGGGGATGGGGAAGAGACTGGGGGAGGGGAAAGAGAGATTGGAGAGGAGGAGAGAGACTGGGGGAGGGGAAAGAGAGACTGGGGAGGAGGAGAGAGACTGGGGAGGGGGAAATAGAGACTGAGGGCGGGGAAGAGATAAAGAGACTGGGGAGTCACAGGGGGAGATAGAGACTGAGGGGGAAAGAGACAGGCACTGGGGGAGGGAGAGAAATGGGGGAAAAGACACTGGTGGGAGAGGGAGAGATAGAGATTGGGGACAGATAAAGAGACTGGTGAGAGGGGGAGTGATAAAGAGACTGAGGAGATGGGAAGAGAGATACATTGGGGAGGGGGAGAGGCATTGGGGGAGGGGGGAGAGAGACATTGGGGATAAACTTTGGGGGGAAGGAGAAAGAGATATTGGGGGAGGGAGAGAGACTTGGGGAGGGATAGAGTGTGAGAGACTGGGAGAAGGGAATAGAGAAAGAGACTGGGGGGGTGGAGAGAGACTGGGAGGAGGGGGGGAGAGGGACTGGAGGGGGAGAGAGAAAGGGAAAGATCCCAGCCGCGTCCGCTACTTTCGATTCTGAGAACTTGGGCGCAGAATGCGGGACGTAGTCTCTGGCGGGCGGCTTTCAGGCGTGAAATCGAAGCCGGTTGCTCTGCTATTACAAATAAAGCAACTTTGAAAAGCCCTCCCGCGCTCTTACTACTGGGGAACTCCGAATCCGATTGGCTCATCGATTCTTATAGTATTTTCAGTTTCATTCACAAAACTGAGCAGCCAATCAGCGCGTGGGAACTTTCCCAAGCAGCCAATCAGAGCCAAGCCGGTTAGAAAAGCCGAGTCAGCGGGAAATCCGAAATAGCCGAGGGACATGCGCAAACCTGCCACCTCTCTCCCTGCCGCCTCTCTCCCTGCCGCCTCTCTCCCTGCCGCCTCTCTCCCTGCCGCCTCTCTCCCTGCCACCTCTCTCCCTGCCACCTCTCTCCCTGCCACCTCTCTCCCTGCCACCACTCTATCTGCCACCTCTCTCCCTACCACCTCTCTCCCTGCCACCTCTCTCCCTGCCACCACTCTCCCTGCCACCACTCTATCTGCCACCTCCCTCCCTGCCGCCTCTCTCCCTGCCGCCTCTCTCCCTGCCGCCTCTCTCCCTGCCGCCTCTCTCCCTGCCGCCTCTCTCCCTGCCACCTCTCTCCCTGCCACCTCTCTCCCTGCCACCTCTCTCCCTGCCACCTCTCTCCCTGCCACCTCTCTCCCTGCCACCTCTCTCCCTGCCACCTCTCTCCCTGCCACCACTCTATCTGCCACCTCTCTCCCTACCACCTCTCTCCCTGCCACCTCTCTCCCTGCCACCTCTCTCCCTGCCACCACTCTCCCTGCCACCACTCTATCTGCCACCTCCCTCCCTGCCGCCTCTCTCCCTGCCACCTCTCTCCCTGCCACCTCTCTCCCTGCCACCACTCTCCCTGCCACCACTCTATCTGCCACCTCCCTCCCTGCCGCCTCTCTCCCTGCCGCCTCTCTCCCTGCCGCCTCTCTCCCTGCCGCCTCTCTCCCTGCCGCCTCTCTCCCTGCCGCCACTCTATCTGCCACCTCTCTCCATGCCACCTCTCTCCCTGCCACCTCTCTCCCTGCCACCTCTCTCCCTGCCACCACTCTCCCTGCCACCACTCTATCTGCCACCTCCCTCCCTGCCGCCTCTCTCCCTGCCACCTCTCTCCCTGCCACCTCTCTCCCTGCCACCACTCTCCCTGCCACCACTCTATCTGCCACCTCCCTCCCTGCCGCCTCTCTCCCTGCCGCCTCTCTCCCTGCCGCCTCTCTCCCTGCCGCCTCTCTCCCTGCCGCCTCTCTCCCTGCCGCCTCCCTCCCTGCCGCCTCCCTCCCTGCCGCCTCCCTCCCTGCCGCCTCCCTCCCTGCCGCCTCCCTCCCTCTCTCCCTGCCACCACTCTATCTGCCACCTCTCTCCCTGCCACCTCTCTCCCTGCCACCTCTCTCCCTGCCACCTCTCTCCCTGCCACCTCTCTCCCTGCCACCTCTCTATCTGCCTCCTCTCTCCCTGCCACCTCTCTCCCTGCCACCTCTCTCCCTGCCACCTCTCTCCCTCCCTGCCACCTCTCTCCCTGCCACCTCTCTCCCTGCCACCTCTCTCCCTGCCACCTCTCTCCCTGCCACCTCTCTCCCTGCCACCTCTCTCCCTGCCACCTCTCTCCCTGCCACCACTCTATCTGCCACCTCTCTCCCTGCCACCTCTCTCCCTGCCACCTCTCTCCCTGCCACCTCTCTCCCTGCCACCTCTCTCCCTGCCACCTCTCTCCCTGCCACCACTCTATCTGCCACCTCTCTCCCTGCCACCTCTCTCCCTGCCACCTCTCTCCCTGCCACCTCTCTCCCTGCCACCTCTCTCCCTGCCACCTCTCTCCCTGCCACCTCTCTCCCTGCCACCTCTCTCCCTGCCACCACTCTCCCTGCCACCTCTCTCCCTGCCACCTCTCTCCCTGCCACCTCTCTATCTGCCTCCTCTCTCCCTGCCACCTCTCTCCCTGCCACCTCTCTCCCTGCCACCTCTCTCCCTGCCACCTCTCTCCCTGCCGCCTCTCTCCCTGCCGCCTCTCTCCCTGCCACCTCTCTCCCTGCCACCACTCTCCCTGCCACCTCTCTCCCTGCCACCTCTCTCCCTGCCACCTCTCTCCCTGCCACCTCTCTCCCTGCCACCACTCTATCTGCCACCTCTCTCCCTGCCACCTCTCTCCCTGCCGCCTCTCTCCCTGCCGCCTCTCTCCCTGCCGCCTCTCTCCCTGCCTCCTCTCTCCCTGCCGCCTCTCTCCCTGCCGCCTCTCTCCCTGCCACCTCTCTCCCTGCCACCTCTCTCCCTGCCTCCTCTCTCCCTACCACCTCTCTCCCTGCCACCTCTCTCCCTGCCACCTCTCTCCCTGCCACCTCTCTCCCTGCCACCACTCTATCTGCCTCCTCTCTCCCTGCCACCTCTCTCCCTGCCACCTCTCTCCCTGCCACCTCTCTCCCTGCCACCTCTCTCCCTGCCACCTCTCTCCCTGCCTCCTCTCTCCCTGCCTCCTCTCTCCCTGCCACCTCTCTCCCTGCCACCTCTCTCCCTGCCACCTCTCTCCCTGCCACCTCTCTCCCTGGCTATCTCAATGCCCCCCGCTGGGCAGACTCCACCAGGTCTGGCAGAGCGAGTGGTATCCCGGGGGACTGACATTTATCTCTGGACCTAATACTCCTCCTTTCCCCGCTGACCAAATGCCGTTCACACCCCTGGGCATCCTCTGGCTGCTTTGAACTCCGATGTCCAGCAGACTTACAGGCGCCTATAGGTTAGCTCGGGCAGCCTGTTTGGACATCGGTTCCGAATGTAAAAAGCACATTAAATTATATTAAAGTATCTTTTAATACACTTCTGAGTGTTGGGGGACAGGGGATAGAAAAGGAAATATATTTTAGCTTTATTTATATCTGCCTTATTCCCCACACACTTTCCCTTGGACTCAGTCTGGACTCTCACAGTCCCCCCCAACCTTATATACAGTTGGTCACCCACAAACCCTCTACTGGTTGTGGGTCACCATGGCACAAGCTGTGGTACCCCCTTAACCTAGGGATTCCCTCAGCTACAGGAATACATGTTTTATCCCTGTGCCTCATTCTCCTTTCTGGGCTGTGCTGAAGCAGGGTACCCTAGTGGTGAGTCGCGCTTGCGTTTTGAAGGGGAGGTATTGCCGGGACAATGTGCCCACATGTATCCGAGGATCAGGTATGTTACACAAAAATACTTTTACTACAGACAGTATATCTGAAAGGTTACTGTGCCCAAGAGCTGACTCTCTGGGACCCTTATACACGGAGCCGGGGTAACAACACGGGCTTAACCTGTATTGTATAGCCTGGTTACCCCCTCCCGTCACAGTCCCCACAGAGAGAGCGTCCCCGCAGCGAGAGCGTCCCCGCAGCGAGAGTGTCCCCGCAGAGAGAGCGTCCCCGCAGAGAGAGCGTCCCCGCAGCAAGAGCGTCCCCGCAGCGAGAGCGTCCCCGCAGCGAAAGCGTCCCTGCAGAGAGAGCGGCCCCGCAGCTAGAGCGTCCCCACAGAGAGAGCGTCCCCGCAGAGAGAGCGTCCCCGCAGCGAGAGCGTCCCCGCAGAGAGCATCTCGCAGAGAGAGCGTCCCCGCAGAGAGAGCGTCCCGCAGAGAGAGTGTCCCCGCAGAGAGAGCGTCCCCGCAATGAGAGCATCCCCGCAGAAAGAGCGTCCCCGCAGAGAGAGCGTACCCGCAGAGAGAGCGTCCCCGCAGAGAGAGCATTCCCGCAGAAAGAGCATCCCAACAGAAAGAGCGTCCCCACATCGAGAGCATCCCCACATCGAGAGCGTCCCCGCAGAAAGAGAGCGTTCCCACAGAAAGAGAGCATCCCCACAGAGAGAGAGCATCCCCACAGAGAGAGCGTCCCCACAGAGAGCGTTAGAATGTGCACATTTATTCCCTGAACATCGTGAATCAGGTGAAATTTGGCGGGGGGGGGGTATGGGTGGGGTGGTGGTCTCGGGGGAAGCACTGGTGTAAATCGCTTCCCAATCTCTGTCATTGCCATTTACTGCTATTTTTGCTCAATTCGGGCAAAAAATGTCGAACTTCTGGCAAATGTAAGTTTTCGTTTTAATCTAAAACAAATGCTGCACCTAAATATATCTCTGCCCCTTCCCGAGCAGTGCGGCAAAAAGTCCCGAAAACCACGAGAGAAAACCACTCCAGGTGCTGTGAGTGACGATAGAGAGGAGTGAGGTGAAGCTTCCTATCATTTCCCGCATCTCACACTCAATTCTCCTCCTCACTTTTAAAGCTTTACATTCTTCTGCCCCTCCTTACATCTCAGCCCTAATTTCTCGCCATGCACCATCCCGACTCTTGCGTTCTTCTCAAGGATGTCTTCTCTCTACCCCCTTTGTATCTAAAGCCCTCTCCCGCCTTAAACCCTTCTCACTGACTGCCCCGCACCTCTGGAATGCCCTACCCGACTAGCACCCTCTCTATCCACCTTTAAGACCCACTTTAAGACACACCTGCTTAAAGAAGCATATGAATAGCACTGGATAATCCTGGACACATGATACATAAAGCTTGGCCCCCTGCAGACGCACTTACCAGAACTCCCTCCTACTGTCTCTGTACGTTCTCCCTACCTACCAATTAGATTGTAAGCTCCTCGGGGCAGGGACTCCTCTTCCTTAATGTTACTCTTATGTCTGAAGCACTTATTCCCATGATCTGTTATTTATATTATCTGTTATTTATTTGATTACCACGTGTATTACTACTGTGAAGCCCTATGTACATTAATGGCGCTATATAAATAAAGACAGATACAATACAAGCCTTCAAGTCACCTTATTCTCGGGGGTTACCCCAATCAGCGTCCAACCCCCTTTCCCTGAGCACAGTATAACCCTGAGAGTGCCTTGATTAGAAGCTATAATTAGAGAGGGTCGCATTTTTGCGGCGGATTCCTTTGGCCGGTTCCTTCAGTCCGCGGATTTCCGCGAATCAATCTCAAAAAGGGCGAGCCGCCTTCTCGGATTTTTTTTTTACCACCGACAGTCCAATCCGCGGATCCCGCAATCCTCTGCCGGGTTTTAACAATTCCATCCCCGGATTCAGAAACCCGCGCGCGGATGGCGGAATCCGCGGATTGGATCGGTAACATCCACTGGCGGATTGTATCCAATGGCGCTTTGTGATTGACCCCCACGGATAGAAACTGGAACGACCCTCCGACAGGTTAGACATAGCGGCACCGCGGGACGGAATTTGAATGGAAAACTCGGGGGAAATTCTGTGAAACAGATTTTGACAGTTTCGCCCCCCGATCTCTCGCGATAATTCCTTGTTAAAACGCGACTGCCTTAAATTCTCCCCAACTCCTCCTTTGGCTTTCCCCAAAACACAAGCCGACGCGCGGGACAAAACGGGCCAAGTTGGGGAAACTTTTACCTTTCTATGGGAACATTTAGGCTTGCGATTATGATACAGACGCACATGGGGTACAGGGCAGCAGCGGATCTTAGGCTGGACGCATGTTACAGCCGTGGGAACGGAAGCCAACAGCATCAAACTCAAGGCGGACTCCGTTTACCTCCACCCCCAGAAGATGAAGGCCATTATCCCGGGATAGTGTTAATGTGGATGAAGAATTGACTACTCTGGAGAGAAGGAAAAAAATAAACCTTTATACAGTATGAGAAGCAGAATAATTAATGATCATGTTCAACCTTGTCAGCTGCACAGAGCGTTAGATAAAGGTGCAGTGTAGGAGACGATGTCCTTATTAAAGACATCTGGATACAAACCATCGCTGGGTCAGAGGAAGCATTAGTCTCTATGAAAGATAACGCAACGCAAACCAGCTGTGGGATGTAGAATGAGGCCAAATGTGAGAGGAGATCTGCTCACTTTCTGCTCTGTATTACTGCTTTGCATTTCGTGCGAGTGCAATGCGGATCCCTCTGGGGTTAAATCAGCCACTTCTGCTTCATACGGCCCACAGTCCAATTGCACTGAGGCCACTTCCCTGTGCTGAAGAAGATTTTTTTGCCCAGGGGTGGGCAACTCCAGTCCTCAAGGGCCACCAAACAGGTCAGGTTGGCAGGATATCCCTGCTTCAGCACAGGTGGCTCAATCAGTGGCTCAGTTGAAGACTCAGTCACCTGTGCTGAAGCAGGGATATCCTTAAACCCTGATCTGTTGTTGGCCCTTGAGGACTGGAGTTGGCCACTCAATGACTGCACCACTGATTGAGCCATCTGTGCTGAAGCAGGGAAAACCTTAAAACCTGACCTGTTGGTGGCCCTTGAGGACTGGAGTTGGCCACTCCTATTTTAGCCCCATTAAGTTGATCTTTTCTCCAAATAACATTATTACTTCTTTGGGGAAATAATCACTATACCCAAATATTGTAAACATCGGGGGGGGGAAAGCTATTTGCCCCAAACTTCGAGAGATGTATACAACATTTAGGCTTAAAATACAGAAAGAGAGAGAATCCTGAAACAAATCAGTTTTTCTTTCAATAAAAAGGTTAACAGTGTGTCAAATAAGGAGTCGTACGGTAGGTGTTTAAGGGAAAAAGCAACCCCCGCCCTTCTCATCACACTATGGATGCTTAGTGCTTTCCCTCCCCCGAATCATCACACGCTGACCCCTGAGTGTGACTGTGTTCGTATTGTTCTACAACACAACGTGAATGCTGGGAGTGAATAATGCTAATGCTTGTGTAGCCTTGCTATGATTATGGGTTATATTTCTACCCTCCTCCTGTGCAGTAATCCCTGTTAAGGGCCGGTTTGCCAGGAGTTATCATGGGTTTCCCCCACCTCAAGCACTTGCCCTGAATGGTGAAGGTAGGTCACCTGACCCTGTGTCCAATCAAGAGACACAGGGGCGGTGCCTGCTGAAACCATAAAGAGCAGTGCACTTCCTATTTAGAGTTTGTTAGTCTGAGGGTCTAGTCTAGTCTAGTTAGTGTGTGAGTAGAGTGATGGAGAACGTTAGAGCCTAATGGGTAGGGCTGATAGTTAGGTGGACCAATTGCCTCTTACCCTGCCTAGGGGGTAAGGGAAGAGCTAGCCCCCACTCTGGGTGCCCCTGCGGCCCAGAGTGGAGGCAGGGACATCCTAAGGGAGTACAGCTGGCTGCTGGTTCCTATGTGATACCTGTCTGTATGCTGTGGATAAAGAGACAAATAAAGAGCTGCTGCTAATAGAAAGAGACTTGTGTGGAGACTGGAATCTCTCATCCCTGAGGGGGGATTCTGTGGTAGGGATTCACACCCATCCCCCGTTATCCCTGGGGCTTACTACAGAAGGAGGCGCTGCACCATTGAAGGAGAACGAAGGCATCCACCCCAGAAACCTGTCTTGTTGTCCCCCATGTCATCGCGGGAGACTCAGGCCCTGCTGTCGCCAGCAGGTATGCACCACACAGAGACATGTAGCCAGACCTTGAGACACCCTAGGGTACCCGATATGCGATTGGGTGTGGGTACATGGGCTACACGTGTATGACAAAATTGTCCGAAGAGCAGGAAGGAGAAAGGACCCCTTGACGACGCACTGGTAGGATGAGATTTGGAGTGAGGCGTCATGCCACGAGTCCTGCGTTGATTGAGGATGAGAGTCACCCATAGAAACCACTTCTTCCCATGGAAAGACCATCGTATGATGAGAGTCCTTACTCTATCCATAGGGAGGCGAATCTGCACGGGAAAACTAGTTTCTTTGTTTTGCTTCCATGTGCAAGAAACTTCCATCTTGCTAATCAAACTTCTTCTACCTGAGGGACATTATTTAGAGGAGTTTGGGCCAAAAGCAGACCTGCTGGAGATTGTTGATGCTTAAGGATAGGGGAATAAATGATGTGTGCAGATGCAGAATTACACACATCCCAGAATAAGGCTTCATCAAGTAACATCCTCCAACCTCTGCCCAACCCGCATTCCCCAAACCACTCACTGACGGACAAGATGTCAAAGCCACTGAAATTCATCAGGACGTTTCAATAGGTGGGACCTGTGTTAAAAGTCATGTGCTAAGAGTCAGCTGAAATATGCATATGTTTATAGTGTAGGTAGAGGAGGTTCCAGAAAAGCCAACACAAAGCAGGTTATCAAAAAATCTGATTTATGCAAATCTTATAAGTGACTATTTTTTTAATCCTTCAGGGCTCTTTTTTGAGCCATTTTTACATTAGAAAAACAAGACGTCCACGATCCTGAATAAACACAAACATCCGTGTGATGAGGAAGAGGTCACTTCAACCCGATGTTTCTGTGCTTTGTGTATTTGGGCCACTTGGCCAAATTAATCGTACTGGTACCTTTAGCTAAAACTTAGGTTGCAGTACAATTATAGGTTGAACTTGATGGACGTACGTCTTTTTTCAACCTCATCTACTATGTCTAAGTTCTTTCAAATCTAAGGCTGTCTCACGTTTTAACCTGGTCTGTAACTGTTTCATACGCTCATAATATATATTTTCTCAAACTGTGCACGCAATGTCTTGTATATAATGTATACCTTGTTCATTTATGTAACTGTACTTGTAACCATGTATTATTTGTCTTAACTCTGTGCCCAGGACATACTTGAAAACGAGCGGTAACGCTCAATATATTACTTCCTGGTAAAATATTTTATCAATAAATAAATGTAACTCTATGTAACTATGTAACTATATGTAACTATGTAACTTGTTTCCTTTTTTTCTACACTTTTGTCTGTTGGTTATTCACGTGAATGCCCTCAGTCCCCCTCCCTCTGTGCTGTGGGCCCGTTGTCCTTCTCCCTTCCCCAGGACAGGCTGTGATAGGAGCTGAGAAACATAAGAAGCACGGGCATTGATCGGTGGTGGAAGGTCCCCATCACGGTCTATTCTTGGTCTAATGTATAATATGATCACAGACCAGCAGCCCGAGAGCCTGTGAAGCTAAATCTACGGGAAATAGATTCTAGAGAGAGATATGAAGAAGATAAGCATGGATTAAACTGCAAAGCCATTAAATACACTCAAAGGCCCCATCTAACTTGCCCATTACCAATACGGCCTCATTAAATAGTTCAATCATATTTTACTGGATTTATACCTGCCAATATTATTCTCCAACAATCAAGTCACAATGTAAACCTACAAACCATAACAAGCCATGTATATTTTTCTATCTATAGCGATCACATATATAGGAGTTATCAATATTGCCCAGGCGGAAATATACCTCCGTTATATAAGACAGGACACAGCCTGTTAAGAAATTGCCAAATATATTGGGCTTCTGTGTTTTAAGTACACATCACCCCGGCATTTATGGTAAATATAGATGCATATTTAGGGAAATATTGTTTAACTCCTAAATGCCTCACACTCTGTGATCACGGAGGGGGAAATAAAGAGACAGGACGTTGGTTGTAAATATTGATGGATCCTTTCTTAACCCCGTAGGTGCCGGACGGGTTCAGTTAAAAATAACTAAAGATCCCAGTGACTTTCGGTAGAGTTGTGTTAATTTGCCGGATTGGTTGTGTAAGTGGAGCGCGGGTTAATTTGCCGTATTGGTTGTGTAACTGGAGCACGGGTTAATTTGCCGGATTGGTTGTGTAAGTGGAGCGCGGGTTAATTTGCCGGATTGGTTGTGTAACTGGAGCGCGGGTTAATTTGCCGGATTGGTTGTGTATGTGGAGCGCGGGTTAATTTGCCGGATTGGTTGTGTAACTGGAGCGCGGGTTTATTTGCCGGATTGGTTGTGTAAGTGGAGCGCGGGTTAATTTGCCGGATTGGTTGTGTAACTGGAGCGCGGATTTATTTGCCGGATTGGTTGTGTAAGTGGAGCGCGGGTTAATTTGCCGGATTGGTTGTGTAAGTGGAGCGCGGGTTAATTTGCCGTATTGGTTGTGTAAGAGGAGCGCGTGTTAATTTGCCGGATTGGTTGTGTAAGTGGAGCGCGGGTTCATTTGCCGGATTGGTTGTGTAAGTGGAGCGCGTGTTAATTTGCCGGATTGGTTGTGAAAGTGGAGCGCGGGTTAATTTGCCGGATTGGTTGTGTAAGTGGAGTTCAGGTTAATTTGCCGGATTGGTTGTGTAAGTGGAGCGCAGGTTAATTTGCCAGATTGGTTGTGTAAGTGGAACGCGGGTTAATTTGCCGGATTGGTTGTGTAAGTGGAGTGCAGGTTAATTTGCCGGATTGGTTGTGTAAGTGGAGCGCGGGTTAATTTGCCGGATTGGTTGTGTAAGTGGAGCGCGGGTTAATTTGCCGGATTGGTTGTGTAAGTGAAGCGCGGGTTAATTTGCCATATTGGTTGTGTAAGTGGAGCGCGGGTTAATTTGCCGGATTGGTTGTGTAAGAGGAGCGCGGGTTAATTTGCCGGATTGGTTGTGTAAGTGGAGCGCGGGTTAATTTGCCGGATTGGTTGTGTAAGTGGAGCGCGGGTTAATTTGCTGGATTGGTTGTGTAAGTGAAGCGCGTGTTAATTTGCCGGATTGGTTGTGTAAATGGAGCGCGGGTTAATTTGCCGAATTGGTTGTGTAAGTGGAGCACGGGTTAATTTGCCGGATTGGTTGTGTAAGTGGAGCGCGGGTTAAATTTCCGGATTTTTTGTGTAAGTGGAGCGCGGGTTTATTTGCCGGATTGGTTGTGTAAGTGGAGCGCAGGTTAATTTGCCGGATTGGTTGTGTAAGTGGAGCGCGGGTTAATTTGCCGGATTGGTTGTGTAAGTGGAGCGCGGGTTAATTTGCCGGATTGGTTGTGTAAGTGGAGCGCGGGTTAATTTGCCGGATTGGTTGTGTAAGTGGAGCGCGGGTTAATTTGCCGGATTGGTTGTGTAAGTGGAACGCGGGTTAATTTGCCGGATTAGTTGTGTAAGTGGAGCGCAGGTTAATTTGCCGGATTGATTGTGTAAGTGGAGCGCGGGTTAATTTGCCGGATTGGTTGTGTAAATGGAGCGCGGGTTAATTTGCCGGATTGGTTGTGTAAATGGAACGCGGGTTAATTTGCCGGATTGGTTGTGTAAATGGAGTGCGGGTTAATTTGCCGGATTGGTTGTGTAAATGGAGTGCTGGTTAATTTGCCGGATTGGTTGTGTAAGTGGAACGCGGGTTAATTTGCCGTATTGGTTGTGTAAGTGGAACGCGTGTTAATTTGCCGGATTGGTTGTGTAAGTGGAGCGCGGGTTAATTTGCCGGATTGTTTGTGTAAGTGGAACGCGTGTTAATTTGCCGGATTGGTTGTGTAAGTGGAGTGCGGGTTAATTTGCCGGATTGGTTGTGTAAATGGAGTGCTGGTTAATTTTCCGGATTGGTTGTGTAAGTGGAGCGCGGGTTAATTTGCCGGATTGTTTGTGTAAGTGGAACGCGTGTTAATTTGCCGGATTGGTTGTGTAAGTGGAGCGCGGGTTAATTTGCCGGATTGGTTGTGTAAGTGGAGCGTGGGTTAATTTGCCGGATTGGTTGTGTAAGTGGAGCGCGGGTTAATTTGCCGGATTGGTTGTGTAAGTGGAGCGCGGGTTAATTTGCCGGATTGATTGTGTAAGTGGAGCGCGGGTTAATTTGCCGGATTGGTTGTGTAAGTGGAGTGCGGGCAGACACCGGCGGAGTCCGAGCGACTTTACTTCTCCATAGAGGGGGTCACACTGTCTGCTCCAAGCCTGGGACCCCCTGACCAGCGGCAGTGCAGCTATATATATATATATATATATATATATATATATATATATATATATATATATATATATAATCAAAAAATAAATAGATGATACCGTTCTGTGGCTAACGAAATGCTTTTATTTGTGCGAGCTTTCGAGATACACTGATCTCTTCTTCCGGCGATGTTACAATGAATGAAGCAAGGATTACTTAAAAACAGTGTCTCTTGGAATGTTATCTTTGCTGTTCCTTCCCCGGTGTGGATGTGTTTTATGGCTAGAGGTGTCAAAGGGTAACTGAAGGCAAGTGAAGAAAGAGTGTGTATGTGTATGAAGTAAGAGTGTGAATAAAAATGAATGGAGAGCCCACAGTATAAACAGTGCTCTACACAAGGTGTGTGTGGAGTGAGAGGGGATATAAATGGTGTGGGTGGGTGTGGAAATGTGAGAGTTTGTAGCACAACTAAAAGTGTGTGTGGATTCTATGTGGTCCCTATTGGTGTATAGGGATGGAAAAATAAGGAGTATTAGTATGTGTGAGAGACAGCTGTGTGTGCATACATATAGCACAGTATGTACATACATGGCCTTTAGCGCTCATGGGAAGAGAGTTCGCTAGTGTCAGTAATGACTCATAAAATTTCGATCTCTGTTTAGGCCACTGCTAAGTGTCCCGAACAGTTGCATAAATTTGTATTCATGCAACCATCTCTCTTTCGGGGTTTTAAGATTACCTTTGAGTATGGCAACCCTCAGATCGTTCATCTTATGGCCAGAGTCAGAGAAATGTTCGCCAACAGGCATACTCAAAGGTAATCTTAAAACCCCGAAAGAGAGACGGTTGCATGAATACAAATTTATGCAACTGTTCGGGACACTTAGCAGTGGCCTAAACAGAGATCGAAATTTTATGAGTCATTACTGACACTAGCGAACTCTCTTCCCATGAGCGCTAAAGGCCATGTATGTACATACTGTGCTATATGTATGCACACACAGCTGTCTCTCACACATACTAATACTCCTTATTTTTCCATCCCTAGTATCCACACACACTTTTAGTTGTGCTACAAACTCTCACATTTCCACACCCACCCACACCATTTATATCCCCTCTCACTCCACACACACCTTGTGTAGAGCACTGTTTATACTGTGGGCTCTCCATTCATTTTTATTCATACTGATACACATACACACTCTTTCTTCACTTGCTTTCAGTTACCCTTTGACACCTCTAGCCATAAAACACATCCACACCGGGGAAGGAACAGCAAAGATAACATTCCAAGAGACACTGTTTTTAAGTAATCCTTGCTTCATTCATTTTAACATCGCCGGAAGAAGAGATCAGTGTATCTCGAAAGCTCGCACAAATAAAAGCATTTCGTTAGCCACAGAACGGTATCATCTATTTATTTTTTGATTATTGAAGCTCGGCTAACACGGTACTGATACACATATATATATATATATATATATATATATATATATATATATATATATGAACAAATGCTACAAATCCTAATCTGAATAGAAGAGTATCTAACCCCTCAAGTGTGGTGACAAGGAGATAGGTAAATAAGCAATGAGCTAGAGATGGCTATGTATGCAAATACCACAAATCCCAAAATGAGAGACAAAACGTCCTAACCCTTACGTGTGGAGGCAAGGAGATGGCGTGCTGACACTTGGTGCGGCCGGTCAGAAGCTCTAGTGATACTAGCACCAAAGGTGAAATGCATGTGAGAGATGGTGCAAAAAACATGGCACGGTCACAGTACAGGCTGATGGAGCACACACAGTGCGGCAGCAGAGCTAAAGGCAGATGTCAGGCAGATGTCAACAGAGCCAAAATGGGGCAAAGAATACTTAGCACAAGTCCACAGCTGGGGGGATGGTTATAGGGCAAATAAATAGGGAAATGTACCCTACAGAATGCACTCACTGTGTAAGCGTGTGTAATGGTTATGTTTAATTAAAATCCTTGTATTAGGTATTAAAAACAGTATTGGAAAGAGGGGTCAGGTGTATTAATCCAAGACCTGTCCCTATATAACCGCTATCTACCTCAATTTGTAGTGATTCAAATATCATGGTTATAGGTTCAGGAGAGTTCAGCCGCCACAATGCGCACGCTCCATAAGCAATGAGGGTGTCAGAAATGAAACCACGGCACAGGCAGAAAACGCATCCGACGGAAAGCAAAACGTCATAAAGCGAGGACTACCTGTAATCTGCTGTCTCTGTGACTCTCCCAACACAGCACACAATAACCTGCTGTCTCTGTGACTCTCCCAACACAGCACACAATAACCTGCTGTCTCTGTGACTCTCCAAACACAGCACACATTATAATCTGCTGTCTCTGTGACTCTCCCAACTCAGCACACATTATAATGTGCTGTCTCTGTGACTCTCCCAACACAACACACATTACAATCTGCTGTCTCTGTGACTCTCCCAACTCAACACACATTATAACCTGCTGTCTCTGTGACTCTCCCAGCTCAACACTCATAATAATCTGCTGTCTCTGTGACTCTCCCAACACAACACACATTATATAACCTGCTGTCTCTTTGACTCTCCCAGCAGAACACACAACAATCTGCTGTCTCTGTGACTCTCCAACACAGCACACAATAACCTGCTATCTCTGTGACTCTCCCAACACAACACACATTACAATCTGCTGTCTCTGTGACTCTCCCAACACAACACACATTACAATCTGCTGTCTCTGTGACTCTCCCAACACAACACACATTATAAGATGCTGTCTCTGTGACTCTCCCAACACAGTACACACAAATATAACCTGCTGTTTCTGTGACTCTTCCAACACAACACACAATAATCTGCTCTCTCTGTGACTCTCCAAACACAACACACATTATAACCTGCTGTCTCTGTGACTCTCCCAACACAACACACATTACAATGTGTTGTCTCTGTGACTATCCCAACACAGCACGCACATTATAATCTTATAATCTGCTGTCTCTGTGACTCTCGCAACAAAGCACACACATTATAACCTGTTGTCTCTGTGACTCTCCCAACACAACACACATTACAATCTGCTGTCTCTGTGACTCTCCCAACACAACAGACATTACAATCTGCTGTCTCTGTGGCTCTCCCAACACAGGACACAATAATCTGCTCTCACTGTGACTCTCCAAACACAGCACACATTATAATCTGCTGTCTCTGTGACTCTCCCAACTCAGCACACATTATAATCTGCTGTCTCTGTTACTCTCCCAACACAACACACATTACAATCTTGTAAGGAATCCGCTCCTGGCTTTGATTCTAGCCTTGTAGACCTCTGCAGTTGCAAAGGCTTCCTCTGGCAATCATTGGCACATGTGCTGCCTCTCATTGTAGCTTCAGCCCTGTGCTTCATCATTGGAGGAATGCTCACACACCTCCTCCCTGTGATTGCATCTCCGCCCTTTATATGCTGGGCTTTGGCACTGAGTCAGTGCCGAGCATAATCCTTCTCTGGATGTTACTGTGTTTTGCCACAAGCCTTCTGGCTTGTCTTCGTTTTTTTACCAACGTCTCTAGTTCTCATCTCTAGTTCCTGAGTATCCGGAGACCTGCTGCTTTTTGCCACGCAGAGGTCTGTGTTCCGTTGTTACCTGTGGCCTGCTGGTAGTACCACGCAGAGGCCTGTGTTCCTGTGTTTCCTGTGGCCTGCTGCTACCCTCCACGCAGAGGCCTGCTTTGAACTTCTGTGCTGAAGCGTTGGTTTTTCCCCGACGCTGCCCCACGGTGTACTTCGGCCAGCCTGCTGTCTCCCCCTGCTGAGACCGGCGTCATGGGCCGAGGCCGCTCCTCGCGCAGAGGTCACTCCCGCGCTTACGCTCCTAAACTGAAGCGGGGAACTCCTGTCTACTTGTTGCTGAACTCCTGCTTGAATAACGACGATGCTGCCTTCTCCAATCCTGACCCTGCTATGTACGACTACGAACTGCGCACTCCGGATCAGTCTGCGCGTACTAAGGTCGGTGATTAAATAACCCCACCTCAGTCCCGCGGTCCGGTCCCGGTTTGTGGCGAGCACAATCGTAACAAATCTGCTGTCTCTGTGACTCTACCAACACAACACACATTATAATCTGCTGTCTCTGTGACTCTCCCAACACAACACACATTATAATCTGCTGTCTCTGTGACTCTCCCAACACAACACACATTATAATCTGCTGTCTCTGTGACTCTCCCAACACAACACACATTATAATCTGCTGTCTCTGTGACTCTCTCAACACAGCACACATTATAACCTGCTGTCTCTGTGACTCTCCCAACACAACACACATTATAACCTGCTGTCTCTGTGACTCTCCCAACACAACACACATTATAACCTGCTGTCTCTGTGACTCTCCCAACACAACACACATTATAACCTGCTGTCTCTGTGACTCTCCCAACACAACACACATTATAACCTGCTGTCTCTGTGACTCTCCCAACACAACACACATTATAACCTGCTGTCTCTGTGACTCTCCCAACACAACACACAAATTTCTAAGCTTTTTGGAGCAAAGTCTCAATTTTCCTAATATTTATTTTTATATTGGATGAATTTATTTTAGTTGTGTATTATACTTCCACGTAACATATCTTACGTACATATGTACATAGCATAAATACTACACTAACACAGACGCACTGCATACATACTGCACATACACCCCTTGTACATACATACGGCATACATGTATATATGTCTTTATTTATATAGCTGCATAATGTACACAGCGCTTCACAGCAGTAATACACGTGACAATCATATAAATAACACATAATACAAGTAACACATAAATGGAAGAAGTGCTTGAGACATAAAGTAACATTTAGGAAGAGGAGTCCCTGCTCCGGAGAGCTTACAATCTAATTGGTTGGTAGGGAGAACGTACAGAGACAGTAAGGGGGCGTTCTGGTCAGTGCGTCTGCAGGGGGCCAAGCTTTATGTATCGTGTATAGTATTAGCGACAGAGCTACTCATATGCTTCGTTAAGCAGGTGTGTCTTAAAGGTCTGTCTTATATACATAATAAACTGACACACTGTCCATACATACTACATGTACACCCCTGGTACATACACACTGCCCATACATACTACATGTACACCCCTGGTACATACACACTGCCCATACATACTACATGTACACCCCTGGTACAGACACACTGCCCAAGCATACTACAAGTACACCCCTGGTACAGACACACTGCCCATTCATACTACATGTACACCCCTGGTACATACACACTGCCCATACATACTACATGTACACCCCTGGTACATACACACTGCCCATACATACTACAAGTACACCCCTGGTACAGACACACTGCCCAAACATACTACATGTACACCCCTGGTACAGACACACTGCCCATACATACTACAAGTACACCCCTGGTACAGACACACTGCCCAAACATACTACATGTACACCCCTGGTACATACACACTGCCCATACATACTACAAGTACACCCCTGGTACAGACATACTGCCCATACATACTACAAGTACACCCCTGGTACATACACACTGCCCATACATACTACAAGTACACCCCTGGTACAGACACACTGCCCAAACATACTACATGTACACCCCTGGTACAGACACACTGCCCATAGATACTACATGTACACCCCTGGTACAGACACACGGCCCATACATACTACATGTACACCCCTGGTACATACACACTGCCCATACATACTACATGTACACCCCTGGTACAGACACACGGCCCATACATACTACATGTACACCCCTGGTACATACACACTGCCCATACATACTACATGTACACCCCTGGTACATACACACTGCCCATACATACTACATGTACACCCCTGGTACAGACACACTGCCCAAGCATACTACAAGTACACCCCTGGTACAGACACACTGCCCATACATACTACATGTACACCCCTGGTACATACACACTGCCCATACATACTACATGTACACCCCTGGTACATACACACTGCCCATACATACTACAAGTACACCCCTGGTACAGACACACTGCCCAAACATACTACATGTACACCCCTGGTACAGACACACTGCCCATACATACTACAAGTACACCCCTGGTACAGACACACTGCCCAAACATACTACATGTACACCCCTGGTACATACACACTGCCCATACATACTACAAGTACACCCCTGGTACAGACATACTGCCCATACATACTACAAGTACACCCCTGGTACATACACACTGCCCATACATATTACAAGTACACCCCTGGTACAGACACACTGCCCAAACATACTACATGTACACCCCTGGTACAGACACACTGCCCATACATACTACATGTACACCCCTGGTACAGACACACGGCCCATACATACTACATGTACACCCCTGGTACATACACACTGCCCATACATACTACATGTACACCCCTGGTACAGACACACGGCCCATACATACTACATGTACACCCCTGGTACATACACACTGCCCATACATACTACATGTACACCCCTGGTACATACACACTGCCCATACATACTACATGTACACCCCTGGTACAGACACACTGCCCATACATACTACATGTACACCCCTGGTACAGACACACTACCCATACATACTACATGTACACCCCTGGTACAGACACACTGCCCATACATACTACATGTACACCCCTGGTACAGACACACTGCCCATACATACTACATGTACACCCCTGGTACAGACATACTGCCCATACATACTACATGTATACCACTGGTACAGACACACTGCCCATATATACTACATGTACACCCCTGGTACAGACACACTGCCCATACATACTACATGTACACCCCTGGTACAGACATACTGCCCATACATACTACATGTACACCCCTGGTACAGACACACTGCCCATACATACTACATGTACACCCCTGGTACAGACACACTGCCCATACATACTACATGTACACACCTGGTACAGACATACTGCCCATACATACTACATGTACACCCCTGGTACAGACACACTGCCCATACATACTACATGTACACCCCTGGTACAGACATACTGCACACACATACTACATGTACACACCTGGTACAGACACACTGCCCATACATACTACATGTACACCCCTGGTACAGACATACTGTCCATACATACCACATGTACAACCCTGGTACAGACATACTGCCCATACATACTACATGTACACCCCTGGTACAGACACACTGCCCATACATACTACATGTACACCCCTGGAACAGACACACTGCCCA
Organism: Ascaphus truei; assembly: GCF_040206685.1. Lineage (NCBI taxonomy): Eukaryota > Metazoa > Chordata > Amphibia > Anura > Ascaphidae > Ascaphus > Ascaphus truei. Next base: position 544,567,337 of record NC_134483.1, read on the forward strand.
TACATACTACATGTACTCCCCTGGTACAGACACACTGCCCATACATACTACATGTACACCCCTGGTACATACACAGCCCATGCATACTACATGTACTCCCCTTGGTACAGACACACTGCCCATACATACTGCATGTACACCCCTGGTACAGACATACTGCCCATACATACTACATGTACACCCCTGGTACATACACACTGCCCATACATACTGCATGTACACCCCTGGTACAGACATACTGCCCATACATACTACATGTACGCCCCTGGTACAGACATACTGCACATACATACTACATGTACACCCCTGGTACAGACATACTGCTCAACATACTACATGTACTCCCCTGGTACAGAAATACTGCTCCTACATACTACATGTACTCCCCTGGTACAGACACACTGCCCATACATACTACATGTACACCTCTGGTACAGACATACTGCACATACATACTACATGTACACCCCTGGTACATACACACTGCCCATACATACTACATGTACACCCCTGGTACAGACATACTGCCCATACATACTACATGTACACCACTGGTACATACACACTGCTCATACATACTACAAGTACACCCCTGGTACATACACACTGCCCATACATACTACATGTACACCCCTGGAACAGACACACTGCTCATACATACTACATGTACTCCCCTGGTACAGACACACTGCCCATACATACTACATGTACACCCCTGGTACATACACACTGCCCATACATACTACAAGTACACCCCTGGTACATACACACTGCCCATACATACTACATGTACACCCCTGGTACATACACACTGCCCATACATACTACATGTACACCCCTGGTACATACACACTGCCCATACATACTACATGTACACCCCTGGTACAGACATACTGCCCATACATACTACATGTACACCCCTGGAACAGACACACTGCTCATACATACTACATGTACTCCCCTGGTACAGACACACTGCCCATACATACTACATGTACACCCCTGGTACATACATACTGCCCATACATACTACAAGTACACCCCTGGTACATACACACTGCCCATACATACTACATGTACACCCCTGGTACATACACACTGACCATACATACTACATGTACACCCCTGGTACATACACACTGCCCATACATACTACATGTACACCCCTGGTACAGACATACTGCCCATACATACTACATGTACTACCCTGGTACAGACACACTGCCCATACATACTACATGTATACCCCTGGTACATACACACTGCCCATACATACTACATGTACACCCCTGGAACAGACACACTGCCCATACATACTACATGTACACCCCTGGTACAGACATACTGCTCATACATACTACATGTACACCCCTGGTACAGACACACTGCCCATACATACTACATGTACACCCCTGGTACAGACACACTGCCCATACATACTACATGTACACCCTTGGTACAGACACCCTGCACATACATACTACATGTACACCCCTGGTACAGACATACTCACCATACATACTACATGTAAACCCTTGGTACAGACACCCTGCACATACATACTACATGTACACGCCTTGTACAGACATACAGTACTGCACGTACAGACATGCTGCACATACCATACATACATACATAGTGCCACTCGTACACATTGTGTGTGTGTGATGAGAGAAGAGAGAGAGGGGGAAAGCCGTGTGTTTCTGCCCCTATAAAAGCAGTGCCCGGGCTGGCACTTTGCTGCTGCTCTGTGGGATCAGTGAGCAGATCTCAGCCCATCCTTCACCATTCCATCGCAGGCCTTATCGTTCCTCTGAGTGCTGTGACCGGCTGCCATTAATTATTCAAGCAAATCGCTGCGTTTCTAGTAAATGAGGCTGTTACAGTAAGCAGCATCCTGAGCTCAGGGGCCCTCCCAGAGACGCAGGCCGCCAGAAGCCGGCTTAATGCAATTAGACATCTCATCCGCAGCCCAGCGCTAACTGCAGCGGCTAAATGGAGGAACGAGAGGGATCACATGAGCTTCTCAGAACTGTGCAGCCGCTCCGTCTCAAACGGGAAGAATCCAACAGACACCTTTCTGTCTCCTGCTAATGCACAGCACGGACACATTAACCCCACGTGTGCCGGAGGGCCCTGCGTCTTAGCGAGAAGCCGAAAACCTTACTGCTGCTCAGGATCTCTTCCCAACGGCACCTTCCCTTGTTCTTATAACATAAATACAGCACACATTTGGAATATATGTAGATAGCCTTTGCCACGCGGTGTAAATGGGTTGTGTTCTCCGTGCCACCACTTTACGTGGCACCTCACAAATGACACTCACTGTACGAGTGGTGGCCAACTCCAGTCCTCACGGGCCACCACCCGGCCAGGTATTAGGGATATCCCTGCTTCAGCACGGGTGGCTCAATCAGTGGCTGAACGCAACAGAAGACAGGATTCCCCCCAGACAGAAGCGCACAATTCCCAATGCGACTGCCTGATGCATCGGGGAGGTTAAAATACCAACGTTTATTGGAGATAAATACTCAAGAAAATAAAATGTAAGGCTGCAGTGTGTGACTTGTAGTAGTATAGGGTGGTTCCCCAGCACAGAGACAGGCAGCAGTAACCCAGGGGAAACGCATAGACATGAGAGGCCGATATCAGGTCTCAGCCACAATGTCACTTAGTGATGAGTGTGAGTGGCACAGACGTTACTTTGTATGCCAAGCTCAACAGAGCCAGCATAGTGTGTCTATATACATGGGTGCTGAGTCTCACACACAAAGGACACAGTAACAAGTAACTCAAGTTGCAATTCAGGGCCCCTGCAGTGATGTGTAAATCAGAAGTATATCTGCAGTATACAGCAGTGCTGAGGTAGGGAACAGCTGCTTTGAACTCGGTTGTATAATAATGTTTGGATATACCACGCTTGGTAGGGTAAGTACGCCGTAGTAATATAATCAGCTGCTCTGTCCATAGACACCCTGAGTATCTGCAATGATAGATATGACTCGCTGAGCAGACTAAGCACATAATAATAATCTATATAAACACGCTCATTATCTGTGGTATTGGTAATGAGAAGAGCTTCACACTGCAAGAGGTGGGAGTGTAACCCCAATAACTGGTTACCATCCCTGATCTGGGCTAGTAGCATTGTAGTATTGGCTCTGTTAATGCAGAGGAAGCTGCCTGCAGAGATTACTTAAGAGCATTGAGCCGCCGACGGTAAGGGGTAACCCTAATTGTATGGCCACCCGAGCCGGGAATCAGGCAGACCCCGGCCATGCGGATGCAATATTAAGTTAGATCAATAAAGCTACTGACTTGAGCAGGGGTAGAAATCATGTGGTGCAGGGATCACTGGCCTCATAATATGATAGCGGAAACTGAACTTAAAATAAGGATAACATGTGAATGCTAGTGTGTAGGGTAAGTACAAAGGAGTGTATGAATATGTATGTTAAGTTTAAGTATGTATGTACTGTATGTGTGTAAGTGTGTGTGTGTGTGTGTTAAGATGCATGGATATGAATGTTAGTACAATGTGTGGATAAGTATCCCCATGATATAATATGCCCCTGACCAGAGTGCAAGAAGTTTCCTCTGGTGACATATATCCGAGTCTTGTCCTGTTACTTTCTGTGTTTCCGCGCACTGCAACATTGCTGTGAATATCTCCTCCCATCATCACTTCTACGCCCACTGGTCACATCAGAGCGGGGGCGACGTACCGTAGGACACTCGGGGAGAGGTACATCGGCCAGGGGGTGTCTGGCACGCCTGATACATATTCCTGCGCTCTTACAGGTGAGGAGCATTTAATAAGCATTTATTAGCCCAGTAAGATCGGGGGGAGGTCGGATCTCCTCATTTCCCTGCCATCTCCAGTCCGTAAGGGCCACCAACAGGTCAGGGTTTAAGGATATCCCTGCTTCAGCACAGGCCTTCGACTGAGCCACTGATTGAGCCACCTTTGCTGAAGCAGGGATATCCTTAAACTCTGACCTGCTGGTGGCCCTTGAGGACTGGAGTTGGCCACTCCTAGGATAAATAATTGCCAGCGATGCTAAATATGACTTCCACATGCCGTGGAATTGCGCCGCTATGCACAGTCTGCCGGGTACCGTCTCCCCCGCTTCCTCACATTGCTCCATGCAACCGCCCACAAACTGCGCATGCAAGGTCCGCTTCCCACCGGCCGTGACCTCGAGACTGAGGTCAATAAGCTCGGAACACAGCCTGCCCGGGAACGTGAGGAAGTCGACCCTTGAACTTGATTTTGCACCTACATACGCCATCCATAAACTTGTCATTAAAACGCATGTCAGAGTAACGTTATTATATGTGATCCGCTGGAAGCGCCTTCTCGTAATCACCATTTCCTGGAATGAAACGTTTCAATTCCATTGAATATGTTTTCCTTTACCGACGGGAACACTGTAATTTACTTATTGTCTCCCACCCTTAAAATGACAATTATTGCACTTGCCAAGGAGAAGGAAATATATATATATATATATATATATGCAAATATAGCTGTGTGCTCATCTGCATGTTTTAGGCAGGTCTGCAACCCCGCCTTTCCCCATTATCACCCAGCATACAGCACTTCCACTGCAGCAAGGGATTCTGGGAAATGACATGCAAATGAGCACACATTGTCACTTTTTGCCTCAATAACTATTTTTAACATGGTTCCCTATAGGCTTAAGCTTGCTGCATGGTCACAGCTTTGAGCACAGCCAGGGTTAAGGTGCATACCCAGAAAACCACCCACAGACAGCTGTTTCGACCTTTATGGGTCTCATCAGTGTGGGGTTGATTTTACTGGGAATGCAAGAGAGGCTATGGGATAGGCTCAAAGCTGTGACCATGCAGCAAGCTTAAGCCTATAGGAAACCATGTTAAAAATGGTTATTGAGGCAAAAAGTGACAATGTGTGCTCATTTGCATGTCATTTCCCAGAATCCCTTGCTGCAGTGGAAGTGCTGTATGCTGGGTGATAATGGGGAAAGGCGGGGTTGCAGACCTGCCTAAGACATGCAGATGAGCATACAGTTATATTTGCATATTTGCTTTCCTGTGGAGGGTTTTTGTCACTTTTTTTACTCACCATAACTTAACTCAGTATTATGTTTTATATATATATATATATATATATATATATATATATATATATATATATATATACTGTATACTGTATACTGTATATAGGGAAGGGGGCCGGGAGAGAGCAGGGATTGAAAAAATGATCTTAATTATCAAGTTAAATTGTACAAAATGGAAGTTTATTAAAAAAAAATGAAAACATCTATACTGGTGCGTTTTGTAAAAATTGTTAATCACTAATATTTGATTAAATACATTGCTGTGATTAAATTAGATCACTTTGGGATTGCATATTTAAAACCCAAACCCACGCATGTACAGTAGGGCACTCGTTAGCTTTCTGTTGCAGCCTTTGTGGGCTTCACATATAGTCTGCAAGTCTCCAGACACATTGCAGGGGTTCTCCCATTGTTAGAACGGCTGCCGTGGGCGCCCTCTGCAGCCGCGGTTACCAGCTCTTTGGAGAACCTTAGGAGGGTAATTTATTGGCAGATGTTACCGAAATATTAGGGAGAATCTCTGATACTAAACTGAACAGTATGATCTTTACACTTTCTTCCTGGTTAAAGTTCCCCCAACCAAAGATAAGTGAATAGAGCTCCCTCACTTCCCCCCAAACCACTTTAATTTGCTTTTGTGGCCACTAGCACTCTCCATGTACCAAGAGAGACCCCCCCCCCCCCAATCCCCCCCTATCGTAAGAAAAGACTATGCTATTAGTTATCACAGCATTCTTGGGGAGAGTCAGTAGAAGGAGGTGGGGGAGTTACATGGTGCACAGATTATAATGAGATGTATCACATTCTGCGTCTCTGTCCCAGCATGCATCTTGGGGTGAGTCAGTACGAGGAGTTGGGGAGGAGTTACATGGTGCACAGATTATAATGAGATGTATCACATTCTGTGTCTCTGTCCCAGCTTGCACCTTGGGGAGAGTCAGTAGGAGGAGTTGGGGGGAGTTACATGGTGCACAGATTATAATGAGATGCATCACATTCTGCGTCTCTGCCCCAGCTTGCACCCTGGGGTGAGTCAGTAGGAGGAGTTGGGGAGGAGTTACATGGTGCACAGATTATAATGAGATGTGTCACATTCTGCGTCTCTGCCCAAGCTTGCACCTTGGGGAGAGTCAGTAGGAGGAGTTGGGGGGAGTTACATGGTGCACAGATTATAATGAGATGTATCGCATTCTGCATCTCTGCCCCAGCATGCACCTTGGGGTGAGTCAGTAGGAGGAGTTGGGGAGGAGTTACATGGTGCACAGATTATAATGAGATGTATCACATTCTGCGTCTCTGCCCCAGCTTGCACCTTGGGAGAGTCAGTAGGAGGAGTTGGGGGGATTTACTTGGTGCACAGATTATAATGAGATGTATCACATTCTGTGTCTCTGCCCCAGCTTGCACCTTGGGGAGAGTCAGTAGGAGGAGTTGGGGGGAGTTACATGGTGCCAAATTATAATGAGATGTATCACATTCTGCGTCTCTGCCCCAGCATGCACCTTGGGGAGAGTCAGTAGGAGTAGTTGGGGAGGAGTTATATGGTGCACAGATTATAATGGGATATATCACATTCTGCGTCTCTGCCCCAGCATGCACCTTGGGGTGAGTCAGTAGGAGGAGTTGGGGAGGAGTTACATGGTGCACAGATTATAATGAGATGTATCACAGTCTGTCTCTGTCCCAGCTTGCACCTTGGGGTGAGTCAGTAGGAGGAGTTGGGGGGAGTTACATGGTGCACAGATTATAATGAGATGTATCACATTCTGCTTCTCTGCCCCAGCTTGCACCATGGGGAGAGTCAGTAGGAGGAGTTGGGGGGGAGTTACATGGTGCACAGATTATAATTAGATGTATCACATTCTGTGTCTCTGCCCCAGCTTGCACCTTGGGAAGAGTCAGTAGGAGGAGTTGGGGGGATTTACTTGGTGCACAGATTATAATGAGATGTATTGTCATGGAACAGGAATACCATACCCCTGTCTGCACTTCTGTTTCACCCCCCCTTTCCTCGCAGACCTGCTTGCCAGCTTATTAGTGCCAGCTGTATGTGTTTGGTTCTGCACACAAACACAGTGCTTGTGTGATAAATACAGTGCCATTTCTCCTCTCCCAGCAGCTTGCTGTATTAGAGATGCAACATTATTGCTACATGTTGTAGCTCCCCCAGACACTCCTGTGAGTTGCCATAGCAGCCCCAGCCTTTCTCTCAAATGGGCTAGTCTGCTTTCTCCCCCTCTGCTCTGCCCACAGATGGTCTGTCCCCAGACTATCTTACTACCCAGCATACATTGCCATTTCCTTTCCACCACACCACTGGACGAGTGAGTACCTTGCTGTAACCCCTGTAATGGTGCTGCAGGATTATCTTTTCACCTCCCTTTACTACTAAGCACACACCGAGATATTTAGACCTACACCTCTACACAAGAGACTGTTTTTCCCTGCTTTTTCCAAAATAAAGTAAGAAAAGAAACAGACCTTGTCGTGCTTGGAAAAGAGGGCGAGTTGACACTATCTGAGCTAAGTCATCACCACGTGACCCTCTGGCTTCCAGAATATGTATCACATTCTGCGTCTCTGCCCCAGCTTGCACCTTGGGGAGAGTCAGTAGGAGGAGTTGGGGAGGAGTTACATGGTGCACAGATTATAATGAGATGTATCACATTCTGCGTCTCTGCCCCAGCTTGCACCTTGGGGAAAGTCAGTAGGAGGAGTTGGGGGGAGTTACATGGTGCACAGATTATAATGAGATGTATCACATTCTGCGTCTCTGTCCCAGCTTGCACCTTGGGGAGAATCAGTAGGAGGAGTTGGGGGGAGTTACATGGTGCACAGATTATAATGAGATGTGTCACATTCTGCGTCTCTGTCCCAGCTTGCACCTTGGGGAAAGTCAGTAGGAGGAGTTGGGGGGAGTTACATGGTGCACAGATTATAATGAGATGTATCACATTCTGCGTCTCTGCCCCAGCATGCATCTTGGGGAGAGTCAGTAGGGGTAGTTGGGGAGGAGTTACATGGGACACAGATTATAATGGGACATATCACATTCTGCATCTCTGCCCAGCTTGCACCTTGGGGAGAGTCAGTAGGAGGAGTTGGGGGGAGTTACATGGTGCACAGATTATAATGGGATATATCACATTCTGCGTCTCTGCCCCAGCTTGCACCTTGGGGAGAGTCAGTAGGAGGAGTTGGGATGAGTTACATGGTGCACAGATTATAATGAGATGTATCACATTCTGCGTCTCTGTCCCAGCTTGCACCTTGGGGAGAGTCAGTAGGAGGAGTTGGGATGAGTTACATGGTGCACAGATTATAATGAGATGTATCACATTCTGCGTCTCTGTCCCAGCTTGCACCTTGGGGAGAGTCAGTAGGAGGAGTTGGGGGAGTTACATGGTGCACAGATTATAATTAGATGTATCACATTCTGTGTCTCTGCCCCAGCTTGCACCTTGGGGAGAGTCAGTAGGAGAAGTTGGGAGGGAGTTACATGGTGCACAGATTATAATGAGATGTATCACAGTCTGTGTCTCTGCCTCAGCTGCCCCAGTTTGGGAGCTGGGAGGCTGTTATCTGACTGGTTTTGCCCCAGTTTGGGAGCTGGGAGACTGTTATCTGAGGGAATGGAAGGGAACTGTCTAATATTCCTCACACAAACCAGCAAAGTTATGTTTTAGGAAGACTTTGATCATAATCTGTATTTTTCCCACTGTATCTCCCCAGAATGTAAGGATTCGCTGCCTTTAAAGTGTAAATCAAAAGATACGTGTGCAGTAAATAATGCAGCCATTGTGCAGTTACAAAGGGGCACTGCAAATACCCCCAAAATACCCTACAAGTCTGCGTGAGGAGGAGCGGCAGCGCTGAGACACGTGCTGAAGACGCGCAGAGCAGGAAATAATCAGCTTTCTCCCTGGACCAACGCTCTGCATATATTGTTACTTTGGCATATCTCTGCAGACCTCTCTCACCTAAAAAGTCTCCAAATGTTTCGTAAAAGATATCTACTGTATCTGCCATCGTTATACTGCTCGGTGGAACATGAAGTGTTGTACTGTAAATAAATGATGATAGTAATAATAAACATAATAATAAATACTTATTCACACTCAGTCATGTCATGGCCTTCTCAGCCTGGGAATCTCTGGGGGAAACCGCGCCCGGGGCCTGTACCCTGCGGCCGACCACACTCAGTGTGTTCAATATGCGCATCGATACAACCCACACAATGATAAGTAATTGGCTAAGTTGCCGATCGATCCGTTCACCGGTTATCGATCGGCGAAGATCCGGCTCGGGGGGGGGGGGTCACTAAATGGCCGTCCGTGCAGCAGAAGAGGACCAAAGATGCAAAGTTCTGTGAGGGAGATCATGTGACCAGGCAGTGACTGGATACAATTGGTGCACTGCTAGAGAGAGGGCAGGGCTCAAAAAGGTGTGTGCCAGAGCCTGTTTCAGAAGAGGAAGGCGATGTGACTTTGTAAATGGTTGCTATAGGAACAAAAAAGTGCTTGTTGCATTATACAGTAATACATTAAACATGTCTTTAAAAATAGTTTTTAAAAAAATGCTACAAATATTCTCTCACAGTACAGAACTGATTAATAAAAAAAGGACACACGTGGGATATTGCATGAACTGCAGCTTTAACCACTAGGGTAAAGATATGACCACTGGCTGACAGTGGCTACTAGTTGCTCCATCTGATCCTTTTTACAGTTGTGAGCAGCGCCCCTCTCTGGAAAGCCACAGCACAGTCTGACCACAGAACCGTTCACATGTGAGACGAGGGATCCATGTTGCCCTCTCTTGGGCAGGGCCTGGAGTGACACATACTCATACTCATAATGTAATGAAGCAGCAATCCCCCCCCCAAAATAAATTCACTGATCAGTGGTCCCCCGATCCCCGGGGACCTCATGGTTTACGGTAAAATGGGCTTTTACATTGTTGTTTCCTTAAAAACCAACAAACATGGTCGCCGGGCACCAGTATCTGCTATGTCAGCTAGAGTGAACCCTGGCTCGGCTGCCATTTTGTATCCCCTGGGCAAGTGTCCTGCTGGACAAACCCCTTCATCGCTCATGGACAGGAGGTTTCCTGGACCTCAGGGGACCACGGAGCAACTTCCCGGGGACCCCCTCAGTTACGGCAAGGAATAAATTAAAACCCACAAAAGCGTGAGTAGCGCAGGGCGCGGCTGTGAGGTTTAGAAAGAGCGCGGAGATCGTCCGAACCTGTCTAAATCCGATCCGGGGGGCATCTTCCCAGGTTCTCCAGAGCCAATCCGTTCCCCGCGCTGCAATCCCAAGGTCAAAGAATGGGTCTCCGGAGCCGAACCGCAGCTCTGGGGACACCCTGCTTCCGGGGATACTTACCTCAGCAGCCTGAGGTATACTTCACGTGAACCAGCAGGAGACTCCAATCCCCAGGAAGGAGGCCCCCTGCTGGTGAAAGGGCACAGGGCAGTTGTCGGTTATGGAGGTGATGGCAATGACTCCTGGGGGAGGGGGGGTCTCGTTTGCAGCTGAGTACTCACTGCTGTATATGATGCATTTTTAGATTGTTATTCACCCCAAATGAGTTACCCACACAAGCAACTGCAAAATTAAAAGAAACAGGATATCGGCTCTGCTAAAAAAAACAGTTTAAAAAGGAGTGAAAAAAACAAAGGCTCAGCTGTTACAAGACGTGGATTTAAAGATACTTCTTCCCGGGGGAATTTCACCTATTATGTTTTATTTTAATGTCCCTGGCTAATTGCAGCTCGCCTCTAATTAACCTGCTGCTGACACAGGGCCCCGGAGAGAGGCGCACGTTACACCTTGTTGTTTTAGAAAAACAGGTGTTCTCCAACTTCGGAATAAAGGGCGCAGCTCAACTTAGCCACTTATATCCGAGTATCAATCGCCGCACCCGCAGGAGTCGAAATGCGCCGGCTGCGTTTTGGAGCAAATAAAAGCAGATTATTTATGTATTATTTATGACCCGCTTTCCAAAGACTTCAAGCGGCAAAACTGGGGCGGTGAGACCTCCCCGGAAAACAACAAGCGTGATCTTCTTTGATAAATCTGGCGCTGTCCCCCGCGGCCCCCCAAGTTGCGTCCCGGTTTTTTAAGGCGACAGATAACGGATCGATATCTCCTCTTTGTAGTAGAAAGCTGATGGACAACCGCTGGTCTGTTTTATCTGCTGCTTCTGGGAGCTGGAGAAAGGTGTTAAATCCGTTACTGAAAGGTGACACTGTGCGCTCATTTGCATGTCATTACCCAGAATCCCTGGCTGCAGTGGAAGCACTGTTTGCTAAGAGATAATGGGGCAGGGCAGGGCAGGGTCAGAGACGCGTGAATGTGCAGGCACGGCGGGATTTTTTTATATGCTGGTAAATGTAACACAGATCATTAGGGAGGAAGGTTGTCCCACGAACATGGATCCAGTTTCACGAGGCTGTTTAACAGTCTCTTGGCTGTAAAACTAGCAGCAAAACAGGACCAGATTTAGCAAGGAAGAGACATTGAATGTGTTTCTGTGATAAATCTGGTGCAGTTTGTTTGCTCCTTTATTGATTCAGTTTCACAGCAACGAGACTGCAATACGCCCCCCCCCCCCCCCCGAGATCTCCGGGGTCACAGCAGCGAGACTGCAATACACGCCCCCAAGATCTACGGGATCACAGCAGCGAGACTGCAATACACGCACCTCCCCCCCCCCCCGAGATCTCCGGGATCACAGCAGCAAGGCTGCAATACACGCACCTCCCCCCCCGAGATCTCCGGGGTCACAGCAGCGAGACTGCAATACGCCCCCCCCCCGAGATCTCCGGGATCACAGCAGCGAGACTGCAATACACGGCCCCGCGAGATCTCCGGGATCACAGCAGCAAGACTGCAATACACGCACCTCCCCCCCCCGAGATCACAGCAGCAAGACTGCAATACACGCCCCCCCCCCCCTGAGATCTCCGGGATCACAGCAGCAAGACTGCAATACACGCACCTCCCCCCCCCCCCCCCGAGATCACAGCAGCGAGACTGCAATACACGCACCTCCCCCCCCGAGATCTCCGGGATCACAGCAGCAAGACTGCAATACACGCACCTCCCCCCCCCCCACCGAGATCTCCGGGATCACAGCAGCGAGACTGCAATACACGCACCTCCCCCCCCCCGAGATCTCCGGGATCACAGCAGCAAGACTGCAATACACGCCCCACCCCCCCCCCCCCCTGAGATCTCCGGGATCACAGCAGCGAGACTGCAATACACGCCCTTCCCCCCGCCCCAAGATCTCCGGGATCACAGCAGCGAGACTGCAATACACGCACCTCCCCCCCCCCCGAGATCTCCGGGGTCACAGCAGCGAGACTGCAATACACGCACCCCCCCCCCCCCCGAGATCTCCGGGATCACAGCAGCAAGACTGCAATACACCCCCCCCCCCGAGATCTCCGGGGTCACAGCAGCGAGACTGCAATACACCCCCCCCCCCCGAGATCTCCGGGATCACAGCAGCGAGACTGCAATACACGCACCCCCCCCACCCGAGATCTCCGGGATCACAGCAGCAAGACTGCAATACAACCCCCCCCCCACCCCCCGAGATCTCCGGGATCACAGCAGCCAGACTGCAGTACAACCCCCCCCCCCCTGAGATCTCCGGGATCACAGCAGCGAGACTGCAATACATGGTCCCCGAGATCTCCGGGATCACAGCAGCAAGACTGCAATGCACGGCCCCCGAGATCTCCGGGGTCACAGCAGCGAGACTGCAATGCACGGCCCCCGAGATCTCCGGGGTCACAGCAGCAAGACTGCAACACGACCCCGAGATCTCCGGGATCACAGCAGCGAGACTGCAATAAACGGCCCCCGAGATCTCCAGGATCACAGCAGGAAGACTGCAACATGCCCCTGAGATCTCCGGGGTCACAGCAGCGAGACTGCAACACGCCCCCGAGATCTCTGGGATCACAGCAGCGAGACTGCAACACGCCCCCGAGATCTCTGGGATCACAGCAGCGAGACTGTAATACACGCCCCCGAGATCTCCGGGGCCACAGCAGCGAGACTGCAACACGTCCCCGAGATCTCTGGGATCACAGCAGCGAGACTGCAACACGCCCCCGAGATCTCTGGGATCACAGCAGCGAGACTTCAACACGGCCCCAAGATCTCTGGGATCACAGCAGCGAGACTGCAACACGCCCCCGAGATCTCTGGGATCACAGCAGCGAGACTGCAATACATGCCCCCCGAGATCTCTGGGATCACAGCAGCGAGACTGCAATACATGGCCCCCAGGATCACAGCAGCGAGACTGCAATACATGCCCCCCCCCCCGAGATCTCCGGGGTAAGAGCTACTATAAAAGGGTTGCGATGCACGGATATTTATGCCTGTGCCAAATGTATGGATAGTGTTGCACAAGTGTCTCTCCTGTTGCACAAGTGTCTCTCCTGTTGCACAAGTGTCTCTCCTGTTGCACAAGTGTCTTGCACTGGAAACAGATGGTTACTCAGGGGATTTGACTCCCGAGCATACTCTATACTATCGACTCTATACGTTTTGTTACCTGCCTCTGCCGTATCACCTGTGACCTGCCTCTGCCGTATCACCTGTTACCTGCCTCTGCCGTATCACCTGTTACCTGTCTGCTGTATCACCTGTTACCTGCCTCTGCCGTATCACCTGTTACCTGCCTCTGCCGTATCACCTGTTACCTGCCTCTGCCGTATCACCTGTTACCTGCCTCAGCCGTATCACCTGTTACCTGCCTCTGCCGTATCACCTGTTACCTGCCTCTGTCGTATCACCTGTTACCTGCCTCTGCCGTATCACCTGTTACCTGCCTCTGCCGTATCACCTGTTACCTGCCTCTGCCGTATCACCTGTTACCTGCCTCTGCCGTATCACCTGTTACCTGCCTCTGCCGTATCACCTGTTACCTGCCTCTGCCGTATCACTTGTTACCTGCCTCTGCCAAATCTCCATCACCTGTTACCTGACTTTGCTGTATCACTATCACCTGTCAGCTGTATCTACCGTATCACTATCACCTGTTACCTGTCTCTGTCGTATCACCATCACCTGTTACAGTGCCACGGAAAATAATACAGCACCACGGAATATAATACAGCACCACGGAAAATAATACAGCGCCACAGAATATAATACAGCGCCACGAAATATAATACAGCACCAAACAATATAATACCACGCCACGGAATATAATACAGTGCCACGGAATATAATACAGTGCCACGGAATATAATACAGTGCCACGGAATATAATACAGTGCCACGGAATAAAATACAGCGCCACGAAATATAATACAGCGCCACAGAATATAATACAGCGCCACGGAATGTAATACAGCGCCACGGAATATAATACAGCGTCGCGAAATATAATACAGCACCACGGAATATAATACAGCACAACGGAATAAAATACCATGCCACTGAATATAATACAGCACCACGGAATATAATACAGCACAACGGAATAAAACACCACACCACGGAATATAATACAGCGCCACGAAATATAATACAGCATCAAAGAATATAATACCACGCCATGGAATATAATACAGCGCCACGGAATATAATACAGCACCACAGAATGTAATACAGCGCCACAGAATGTAATACAGCGCCACGAAATATAATACAGCACCACGGAATATAATACAGCACAACGGAATAAAATACCACGCCACGGAATATAATACAGCGCCACATAATATAATACCATGCCACGGAATATAATACAGCGCCACGGAATATAATACAGCGCCACGAAATATAATACAGCACAACGGAATAAAATACCACGCCACTGAATATAATACAGCGCCACGGAATATAATACCACGCCACGGAATATAATACAGCACCACGGAATATAATACAGCACAACGGAATATAATACAGCACAACGGAATAAAATACCACGCCATGGAATATAATACAGCACAACGGAACACAGCAGTGTGTGTGATGCACAGGATAACAGCAGTGTGTGATGCACAGGATAACACAGCAGTGTGTGTGATGCACAGGATTACACAGCAGTGTGTGTGATGCACAGGATAACTGCAGTGTGTGTGATGCACAGGATAACACAGCAGTGTGTGTGATGCACAGGATAACTGCAGTGTGTGTGATGCACAGGATAACACAGCAGTGGGTGTGATGCACAGGATAACACAGCAGTGTGTGTGATGCACAGGATAACTGCAGTGTGTGTGATGCACAGGATAACACAGCAGTGTGTGTGATGCACAGGATAACTGCAGTGTGTGCGATGCAGGGGATAACACAGCAGTGTGTGTGATGCACAGGATAACACAGCAGTGTATGTGATGCACAGAATAACAGCAGTGTGTGTGATGCACAGGATAACACAGCAGTGTATGTGATGCACAGGATAACAGCAGTGTGTGTGATGCACAGGATAACACAGCAGTGGGTGTGATGCAGGGGATAACACAGCAGTGTATGTGATGCACAGGATAACACAGCAGTGGGTTTGATGCACAGGATAACAGCAGTGTGTGTGATGCACAGGATAACACAGCAGTGTGTGATGCACAGGATAACAGCAGTGTGTGTGATGCACAGGATATCACAGCAGTGTGTGTGATGCACAGGATAACACAGCAGTGTGTGTGATGCACAGGATAACAGCAGTGTATGTGATGCACAGGATAACAGCAGTGTGTGTGATGCACAGGATATCACAGCAGTGTGTGTGATGCACAGGATAACAGCAGTGTGTGTGATGCACAGGATAACAGCAGTGTGTGTGATGCACAGGATATCACAGCAGTGTATGTGATGCACAGGATAACAGCAGTGTGTGATGCACAGGATAACACAGCAGTGTATGTGATGCACAGGATAAAACAGCAGTGTGTGTGATGCACAGGATAACACAGCAGTGTGTGTGATGCACAGGATAACAGCAGTGTGTGTGATGCACAGGATAACACAGCAGTGTGTGTGATGCACAGGATAACAGCAGTGTGTGTGATGCACAGGATAACACAGCAGTGTGTGTGATGCACAGGATAACACAGCAGTGTATGTGATGCACAGGATAACACAGCAGTGGGTTTGATGCACAGGATAACTCAGCAGTGGGTGTGATGCACAGGATAACACAGCAGTGTATGTGATGCACAGGATAACACAGCAGTGTATGTGATGCACAGGATAACACAGCAGTGTATGTGATGCACAGGATAACACAGCAGTGTGTGTGATGCACAGGATAACACAGCAGTGTGTGTGATGCACAGGATATCACAGCAGTGTGTGTGATGCACAGGATATCACAGCAGTGTGTGTGATGCACATGATAACACAGCAGTGTGTGTGATGCACAGGATAACAGCAGTGTGTGATGCACATGATAACACGGCAGTGGGTGTGATGCACAGGATAACAGCAGTGTGTGTGATGCACAGGATAACAGCAGTGTGTGTGATGCACAGGATAACACAGCAGTGTGTGTGATGCACAGGATAACAGCAGTGTGTGTGATGCACAGGATAACACAGCAGTGTGTGTGATGCACAGGATAACAGCAGTGTGTGTGATGCACAGGATAACACAGCAGTGTGTGTGATGCACAGGATAACACAGCAGTGTGTGTGATGCACAGGATAACACAGCAGTGTGTGTGATGCACAGGATAACAGCAGTGTGTGTGATGCACAGGATAACACAGCAGTGTGTGTGATGCACAGGATAACAGCAGTGTATGTGATGCACAGGATAACAGCAGTGTGTGTGATGCACAGGATAACAGCAGTGTGTGTGATGCACAGGCTAACACAGCAGTGTGTGTGATGCACAGGATAACAGCAGTGTGTGTGATGCACAGGATAACACAGCAGTGTGTGTGATGCACAGGATAACACAGCAGTGTGTGTGATGCACAGGATAACACAGCAGTGGGTTTGATGCACAGGATAACTCAGCAGTGGGTGTGATGCACAGGATAACACAGCAGTGTGTGTGATGCACAGGATAACACAGCAGTGTGTGTGATGCACAGGATATCACAGCAGTGTGTGTGATGCACAGGATATCACAGCAGTGTGTGTGATGCACATGATAACACAGCAGTGTGTGTGATGCACAGGATAACAGCAGTGTGTGTGATGCACAGGATAACACAGCAGTGTGTGTGATGCACAGGATAACAGCAGTGTGTGTGATGCACATGATAACACGGCAGTGGGTGTGATGCACAGGATAACAGCAGTGTGTGTGATGCACAGGATAACAGCAGTGTGTGTGATGCACAGGATAACAGCAGTGTGTGTGATGCACAGGATAACACAGCAGTGTGTGTGATGCACAGGATAACAGCAGTGTGTGTGATGCACAGGATAACACAGCAGTGTGTGTGATGCACAGGATAACACAGCAGTGTGTGTGATGCACAGGATAACACAGCAGTGTGTGATGCACATGATAACACAGCAGTGTGTGTGATGCACAGGATAACAGCAGTGTGTGTGATGCACAGGATAACAGCAGTGTGTGTGATGCACAGGATAACACAGTAGTGTGTGTGATGCACAGGATAACAGCAGTGTGTGTGATGCACAGGATAACACAGCAGTGTGTGTGATGCACAGGATAACAGCAGTGTGTGTGATGCACAGGATAACACAGCAGTGTGTGTGATGCACAGGATAACACAGCAGTGTATGTGATGCACAGGATAACACAGCAGTGTGTGTGATGCACAGGATAACACAGCAGTGTGTGTGATGCACAGGATAACACAGCAGTGTGTGTGATGCACAGGATAACACAGCAGTGTGTGTGATGCACAGGATAACAGCAGTGTGTGTGATGCACAGGATAACAGCAGTGTGTGATGCACAGGATAACACAGCAGTGTGTGTGATGCACATGATAACAGCAGTGTGTGTGATGCACAGGATAACACAGCAGTGTATGTGATGCACAGGATAACACAGCAGTGGGTGTGATGCACAGGATAACACAGCATTGTGTGTGATGCACAGGATAACACAGCAGTGGGTGTGATGCACAGGATAACACAGCATTGTGTGTGATGCACAGGATAACACAGCAGTGTGTGTGATGCACAGGATAACACAGCAGTGTGTGTGATGCACAGGATAACAGCAGTGTGTGATGCACAGGATAACACAGCAGTGTGTGTGATGCACAGGATAACACAGCAGTGTGTGTGATGCACATGATAACAGCAGTGTGTGTGATGCACAGGATAACAGCAGTGTGTGTGATGCACAGGATAACACAGCAGTGTGTGTGATGCACAGGATAACTGCAGTGTGTGTGATGCACAGGATAACACAGCAGTGTGTGTGATGCACAGGATAACACAGCAGTGGGTGTGATGCACAGGATAACACAGCAGTGTGTGATGCACAGGATAACATAGCAGTGGGTGTGATGCACAGGATAACACAGCAGTGTGTGTGATGCACAGGATAACATAGCAGTGTATGTGATGCACAGGATAACACAGCAGTGTGTGTGATGCACAGGATAACACAGCAGTGGGTGTGATGCACAGGATAACACAGCAGTGTGTGATGCACAGGATAACATAGCAGTGGGTGTGATGCACAGGATAACACAGCAGTGTGTGTGATGCACATGATAACACAGCAGTGTGTGTGATGCACAGGATAACACAGCAGTGTATGTGATGCACAGGATAACACAGCAGTGGGTGTGATGCACAGGATAACACAGCAGTGTGTGTGATGCACAGGATAACACAGCAGTGGGTGTGATGCACAGGATAACACAGCAGTGTGTGTGATGCACAGGATAACATAGCAGTGTATGTGATGCACAGGATAACACAGCAGTGTGTGTGATGCACAGGATAACACAGCAGTGTATGTGATGCACAGGATAACACAGCAGTGTGTGTGATGCACAGGATAACACAGCAGTGGGTGTGATGCACAGGATAACACAGCAGTGGGTGTGATGCAGGGGATAACACAGCAGTGTATGTGATGCACAGGATAACACAGCATTGTGTGTGATGCACAGGATAACACAGCAGTGGGTGTGATGTAGGGGATAACACAGCAGTGTATGTGATGCACAGGATAACACAGCAGTGTGTGTGATGCACAGGATAACAGCAGTGTGTGATGTAGGGGATAACACAGCAGTGTGTGTGATGCACAGGATAACAGCAGTGTGTGTGATGCACAGGATAACACAGCAGTGTGTGTGATGCACAGGATAACAGCAGTGTGTGTGATGTACAGGATAACACAGCAGTGTATGTGATGCACAGGATAACACAGCAGTGTGTGTGATGCACAGGATAACACAGCAGTGGGTGTGATGCACAGGATAACAGCAGTGTGTGTGATGCACAGGATAACACAGCAGTGTGTGTGATGCACAGGATAACAGCAGTGTGTGTGATGCACAGGATAACACAGCAGTGTGTGTGATGCACAGGATAACACAGCAGTGGGTTTGATGCACAGGATAACACAGCAGTGGGTGTGATGCACAGGATAACACAGCAGCGTATGTGATGCACAGGATAACACAGCAGCGTATGTGATGCACAGGATAACACAGCAGTGTGTGTGATGCACAGGATAACACAGCAGTGTGTGTGATGCACAGGATATCACAGCAGTGTGTGTGATGCACAGGATATCACAGCAGTGTGTGTGATGCACATGATAACACAGCAGTGTGTGTGATGCACAGGATAACAGCAGTGTGTGTGATGCACAGGATAACACAGCAGTGTGTGTGATGCACAGGATAACAGCAGTGTGTGTGATGCACATGATAACACGGCAGTGGGTGTGATGCACAGGATAACAGCAGTGTGTGTGATGCACAGGATAACAGCAGTGTGTGTGATGCACAGGATAACAGCAGTGTGTGTGATGCACAGGATAACACAGCAGTGTGTGTGATGCACAGGATAACAGCAGTGTGTGTGATGCACAGGATAACACAGCAGTGTGTGTGATGCACAGGATAACACAGCAGTGTGTGTGATGCACAGGATAACACAGCAGTGTGTGATGCACATGATAACACAGCAGTGTGTGTGATGCACAGGATAACAGCAGTGTGTGTGATGCACAGGATAACAGCAGTGTGTGTGATGCACAGGATAACACAGTAGTGTGTGTGATGCACAGGATAACAGCAGTGTGTGTGATGCACAGGATAACACAGCAGTGTGTGTGATGCACAGGATAACAGCAGTGTGTGTGATGCACAGGATAACACAGCAGTGTGTGTGATGCACAGGATAACACAGCAGTGTATGTGATGCACAGGATAACACAGCAGTGTGTGTGATGCACAGGATAACACAGCAGTGTGTGTGATGCACAGGATAACACAGCAGTGTGTGTGATGCACAGGATAACACAGCAGTGTGTGTGATGCACAGGATAACAGCAGTGTGTGTGATGCACAGGATAACAGCAGTGTGTGATGCACAGGATAACACAGCAGTGTGTGTGATGCACATGATAACAGCAGTGTGTGTGATGCACAGGATAACACAGCAGTGTATGTGATGCACAGGATAACACAGCAGTGGGTGTGATGCACAGGATAACACAGCATTGTGTGTGATGCACAGGATAACACAGCAGTGGGTGTGATGCACAGGATAACACAGCATTGTGTGTGATGCACAGGATAACACAGCAGTGTGTGTGATGCACAGGATAACACAGCAGTGTGTGTGATGCACAGGATAACAGCAGTGTGTGATGCACAGGATAACACAGCAGTGTGTGTGATGCACAGGATAACACAGCAGTGTGTGTGATGCACATGATAACAGCAGTGTGTGTGATGCACAGGATAACAGCAGTGTGTGTGATGCACAGGATAACACAGCAGTGTGTGTGATGCACAGGATAACTGCAGTGTGTGTGATGCACAGGATAACACAGCAGTGTGTGTGATGCACAGGATAACACAGCAGTGGGTGTGATGCACAGGATAACACAGCAGTGTGTGATGCACAGGATAACATAGCAGTGGGTGTGATGCACAGGATAACACAGCAGTGTGTGTGATGCACAGGATAACATAGCAGTGTATGTGATGCACAGGATAACACAGCAGTGTGTGTGATGCACAGGATAACACAGCAGTGGGTGTGATGCACAGGATAACACAGCAGTGTGTGATGCACAGGATAACATAGCAGTGGGTGTGATGCACAGGATAACACAGCAGTGTGTGTGATGCACATGATAACACAGCAGTGTGTGTGATGCACAGGATAACACAGCAGTGTATGTGATGCACAGGATAACACAGCAGTGGGTGTGATGCACAGGATAACACAGCAGTGTGTGTGATGCACAGGATAACACAGCAGTGGGTGTGATGCACAGGATAACACAGCAGTGTGTGTGATGCACAGGATAACATAGCAGTGTATGTGATGCACAGGATAACACAGCAGTGTGTGTGATGCACAGGATAACACAGCAGTGTATGTGATGCACAGGATAACACAGCAGTGTGTGTGATGCACAGGATAACACAGCAGTGGGTGTGATGCACAGGATAACACAGCAGTGGGTGTGATGCAGGGGATAACACAGCAGTGTATGTGATGCACAGGATAACACAGCATTGTGTGTGATGCACAGGATAACACAGCAGTGGGTGTGATGTAGGGGATAACACAGCAGTGTATGTGATGCACAGGATAACACAGCAGTGTGTGTGATGCACAGGATAACAGCAGTGTGTGATGTAGGGGATAACACAGCAGTGTGTGTGATGCACAGGATAACAGCAGTGTGTGTGATGCACAGGATAACACAGCAGTGTGTGTGATGCACAGGATAACAGCAGTGTGTGTGATGTACAGGATAACACAGCAGTGTATGTGATGCACAGGATAACACAGCAGTGTGTGTGATGCACAGGATAACACAGCAGTGGGTGTGATGCACAGGATAACAGCAGTGTGTGTGATGCACAGGATAACACAGCAGTGTGTGTGATGCACAGGATAACAGCAGTGTGTGTGATGCACAGGATAACACAGCAGTGTGTGTGATGCACAGGATAACAGCAGTGTGTGTGATGCACAGGATAACACAGCAGTGTGTGTGATGCACAGGATAACAGCAGTGTGTGTGATGCACAGGATAACACAGCAGTGTATGTGATGCACAGGATAACACAGCAGTGTGTGTGATGCACAGGATAACACAGCAGTGGGTGTGATGCACAGGATAACAGCAGTGTGTGTGATGCACAGGATAACAGCAGTGTGTGTGATGCACAGGATAACAGCAGTGTGTGATGTAGGGGATAACACAGCAGTGTGTGTGATGCACAGGATAACAGCAGTGTGTGATGCACAGGATAACACAGCAGTGTGTGTGATGCACAGGATAACAGCAGTGTGTGTGATGCACAGGATAACACAGCACTGTATGTGATGCACAGGATAACACAGCAGTGTGTGTGATGCACAGGATAACACAGCAGTGGGTGTGATGCACAGGATAACAGCAGTGTGTGTGATGCACAGGATAACACAGCAGTGTGTGTGATGCACAGGATAACAGCAGTGTGTGTGATGCACAGGATAACACAGCAGTGTATGTGATGCACAGGATAACACAGCAGTGTGTGATGCACAGGATAACACAGCAGTGTGTGTGATGCACAGGATAACACAGCAGTGTGTGTGGTGCACAGGATAACATAGCAGTGTATGTGATGCACAGGATAACACAGCAGTGTGTGTGATGCACAGGATAACACAGCAGTGTATGTGATGCACAGGATAACACAGCAGTGTGTGTGGTGCACAGGATAACACAGCAGTGGGTGTGATGCAGGGGATAACACAGCAGTGTATGTGATGCACAGGATAACACAGCATTGTGTGTGATGCACAGGATAACACAGCATTGTGTGTGATGCACAGGATAACACAGCAGTGGGTGTGATGCACAGGATAACACAGCAGTGTATGTGATGCACAGGATAACACAGCAGTGTGTGTGATGCACAGGATAACACAGCAGTGGGTGTGATGCAGGGGATAACACAGCAGTGTATGTGATGCACAGGATAACACAGCATTGTGTGTGATGCACAGGATAACACAGCATTGTGTGTGATGCACAGGATAACACAGCAGTGGGTGTGATGCACAGGATAACACAGCAGTGTATGTGATGCACAGGATAACACAGCAGTGGGTGTGATGCACAGGATAACACAGCAGTGGGTGTGATGCAGGGGATAACACAGCTGCTGCTGTGTGTCCCCTGCGGCAAAGCGTGCGCATTAACGGCTGCTACATCTGCAGACTGTAAGCTCTTCGGAGCAGAGACTCCTTTCTGTCTGTAGCGCTTATTCCAAATATGTCTCGTATTATCTTGTCCTGTATTACTGCTGTGACGCGCTGACTACCTGGATGT
This sequence comes from Ascaphus truei, assembly GCF_040206685.1. Lineage (NCBI taxonomy): Eukaryota > Metazoa > Chordata > Amphibia > Anura > Ascaphidae > Ascaphus > Ascaphus truei. Next base: position 544,590,938 of record NC_134483.1, read on the forward strand.
GCTATACAAATAAACATACACATACAGCACACACGGACTCTGGGTAAGGACATGCACATGTGTGTTACTTTTTAGCTTCCAATCCCTTTTAATGATGGCTGTCTCAGGGGGGGGGGGGGGGGTTTCCGGAGCCTGCAGTACTGTGTAACGTAGCAGGGAGAAGATTCAGGAGAATATCCTTATGCTCCGGTGATGCGATTACCCAGAATCCCTTTCTGCACTGTATGACATGACAATGGAATGCATGAAGCGGGACTGCAGGCCGGCGGAAGAGGCGCGCATACTCGCGTGACTTGCAATATTTAATGTACAGGTGGCACACGCGATATCGCACCCGCTGACACGGAGCGGCGGATGTGACATAACGTGTGGGCTCCGCTCTCTTTTTGTGCACTGCCATTCCTGCTGAGCGAGGGATTCTCCCGCCGCCACCGCCGCGTCTTATTCACGTAAAGCAGTAACACCGCGCGCTGCGTCATTCTCATACTTCCGGGAAATCAAACGCTTTGGGATTTTGGGATTTGTCAAAAAATGACGGGGGAAAAAAAACCTGAAAATCCGTCCGTCTGGCAATAATTCGGATTTCCCGCACATGTGAAAATGTGTTTACTCAAGCTTCGGATTATTCCGGACCCCCCCTTAGCGCGCCCAGCCTTGTAATATATTGTTATGTGTTTGTATAGCGCCAGCACACGCTGCCGGGCGGTACAGTGATGTATATTACAATGAATGGCTTACAAGTAAGGACGGACATGCGCACACAGACACAGAAGGCAATGAGCGCCCTGATCCGGAGCCTCAAGAGGGAACGAGGGACAATGCTGACACAAAAGGTGGAACGGAGTATAGATCAGGATGGAGTATGGTGCCGCCGCACAGCTTATCCCATCTAGGTTTGAGGGTGTGGATAATAGGGTGTGTATATATATATATATATATATATATATATATATATATATTTAGAGAGAGAGCGAGAGCGAGAGAGCGAGACAGAGATAGTGAGAGAGAGTGAGAGAGAGAGTGAGAGAGAGTGAGAGAGTGAGGGAGAGAGAGAGGGAGTGAGGGAGAGTGAGGGAGAGGAAACGCATACGGCATTTGGAATTCCAGTAATGTTTCTGTACGGTTTTATTGCATGAAAGCTTGTTTTCTTTATACTGGACTTGGCACCGTAACAATCACTAAATACTCATACAAATTCACACAAATCTTCTGGGTTATTTGCCAGTCTCAATGAAAAAAATGATAATAATCTTTCTGGATTAAATACAGAAACATTCAAATATAAATGACTTTGCGTACAGTACACACGTGTGTAACAGGGTACTACGGGTACTACGGCTATCTGGGTATCAGTGCAGCCGGGTAACAGGGTACTACGGTTATCTGGGTATCAGTGCAGCTGGGTAACAGGGTACTACGGCTGTCTGGGTATCAGTGCAGCCGGGTAACAGGGTACTACGGTTATCTGGGTATCAGTGCAGCTGGGTAACAGGGTACTACGGCTGTCTGGGTATCAGTGCAGCTGGGTAACAGGGTACTACGGTTATCTGGGTATCAGTGCAGCTGGGTAACAGGGTACTACGGCTGTCTGGGTATCAGTGCAGCTGGGTAACAGGGTACTACGGCTGTCTGGGTATCAGTGCAGCTGGGTAACAGGGTACTACGGCTGTCTGGGTATCAGTGCAGCTGGGTAACAGGGTACTACGGCTGTCTGGGTATCAGTGCAGCTGGGTAACAGGGTACTACGGCTGTCTGGGTATCAGTGCAGCTGGGTAACAGGGTACTACGGTTATCTGGGTATCAGTGCAGCTGGGTAACAGGGTACTACGGCTGTCTGGGTATCTGTGCAGCCCGGTAACAGGGTACTACGGCTGTCTGAGTATCAGTGCAGCCGGGTAACAGGGTACTACGGCTGTCTGGGTATCTGTGCAGCCGGGTAACAGGGTACTACGGTTATCTGGGTATCAGTGCAGCCGGGTAACAGGGTACTACGTCTGTCTGGGTATCTGTGCAGCCGGGTAACAGGGTACTACGGCTGTCTGAGTATCTGTGCAGCCGGGTAACAGGGTACTACGGCTGTCTGAGTATCTGTGCAGCCGGGTAACAGGGTACTACGGCTGTCTGAGTATCTGTGCAGCCGGGTAACAGGGTACTACGGCTGTCTGGGTATCAGTGCAGCCGGGTAACAGGGTACTACGGCTGTCTGAGTATCTGTGCAGCCGGGTAACAGGGTACTACGGTTACCTGGGTATCAGTGCAGCTGGGTAACAGGGTACTACGGTTATCTGGGTATCAGTGCAGCTGGGTAACAGGGTACTACGGCTGTCTGGGTATCTGTGCAGCCGGGTAACAGGGTACTACGGTTACCTGGGTATCAGTGCAGCTGGGTAACAGGGTACTACGGCTGTCTGAGTATCTGTGCAGCTGGGTAACAGGGTACTACGGTTATCTGGGTATCAGTGCAGCCGGGTAACAGGGTACTACGGCTGTCTGAGTATCTGTGCAGCCGGGTAACAGGGTACTACGGTTACCTGGGTATCAGTGCAGCCGGGTAACAGGGTACTACGGTTACCTGGGTATCAGTGCAGCCGGGTAACAGGGTACTACGGCTGTCTGAGTATCTGTGCAGCCGGGTAACAGGGTACTACGGTTACCTGGGTATCAGTGCAGCCGGGTAACAGGGTACTACGGTTATCTGGGTATCAGTGCAGCCGGGTAACAGGGTACTACGGTTATCTGGGTATCAGTGCAGCCGGGTAACAGGGTACTACGGCTGTCTGGGTATCTGTGCAGCCGGGTAACAGGGTACTACGGTTATCTGGGTATCAGTGCAGCCGGGTAACAGGGTACTATGGCTGTCTGGGTATCTGTGCAGCCGGGTAACAGGGTACTACGGTTATCCGGATATCAGTGCAGCCGGGTAACAGGGTACTACGGTTATCCGGGTATCAGTGCAGCCGGGTAACAGGGTACTACGGTTAACTGGGTATCAGTGCAGCCGGGTAACAGGGTACTACGGCTGTCTGAGTATCTGTGCAGCCGGTAACAGGGTACTACGGCTGTCTCAGTATCTGTGCAGCCGGGTAACAGGGTACTACGGCTGTCTGAGTATCTGTGCAGCCGGGTAACAGGGTACTACGGTTACCTGGGTATCAGTGCAGCCGGGTAACAGGGTACTACGGTTATCTGGGTATCAGTGCAGCCGGGTAACAGGGTACTACGGTTATCTGGGTATCAGTGCAGCCGGGTAACAGGGTACTACGGCTGTCTGGGTATCAGTGCAGCTGGTATCAGGGTACTACGGCTGTCTGGGTATCTGTGCAGCCGGGTAACAGGGTACTACGGTTATCCGGGTATCAGTGCAGCCGGGTAACAGGGTACTACGGCTGTCTGGGTATCTGGGTATCTGTGCAGCCGGGTAACAGGGTACTACGGCTGTCTGGGTACCTTTGCAGCCACGAGATCTGAATACTTTTACACCAAGTTATTATATTATTATATTATTTATTACATTATTATATGTTGAACGTCCCCTACACATGATCTGGCTGCAGTGTCCTGAGGGGAGACTGCAAAC